>NC_043702.1:22498327-22566611 GCF_006229205.1 Suricata suricatta
TTTTTTTTTTTTTTAACATTTACTTATTTTGAGAGAGACAGAGACCAAGTGTGAGAGTGCAAGTAGGGGAGGGGAAAAGAGAGAGGGCAAGAGAGAATTCCAAGTGGGCGCCATGCAGGGCTTGATCTCACACCAGACCTCTAGATCATGACTTGAGACAATATCACATCAGACGTTTAATGGACTGAGCCACCTAGGCACCCCCAGGGTACTTTTGATACAGTGTGTGTGTGTGTGTGTGTGTGTGTGTGTGTGTGTGTGACATATATACATATATGCATGTTTAACAGTATATGCATAATGGGCAAAATTATAAATATTTTACAATATAATTTGTATGCTATATTGATACATAAAATAATATACCTATGAAGCCAACTAAATATACATACTTAACATATATATTATATAACATAAAAGAACAGTTCACTTCAAAAATAGAAATTGTTGCTTGAAAAATTAAAATGAGATAATATATCCTCAGAAGGTAATTCAGTCCCTGGCACACAGTACAAATTATTAAAATATTACTTACATCCTGCTTTTCTATGATCAGTTATAGTCCACAAGATAGCCCTAAATTATTAAATAATCTAATTTTAGAGAAACAAAACATAAAGTACCATCTACAGATTACTGTGCTATTTTCCCCTGTGTCAATATAATCACAAAAAGTGTTATTATATTATTAGTTTCATAATATAAGGTAAGAATTGTAATTAATGCTCAAATGAATAATTTTCTTTAAACTATTTTAATAATTTAAAATAGATATATGCACTACAAGAAATCCAAGGAAACAAATTTTAAGTTGAAGAATGATATCTGTCTGAGTTACCAATGATTCCTTACAAAACAGACAAATGAAGCACTGAAAATGAAAATTAAAATAATACTATCAAATTCCTTTAAATAACAATAAATTTTACTGCTCTACATCATGTCTTTAACTAATTCCAAGCCATTTAATAGGATAACAATGAATTTCAAAGTTCAATTTTGTTAAAAATAAAAAACACTGTTCTGATTTTTTACTTTGCTTATCCATTTGGGGTGTCATTGTAACTACTGTATTGTAAATGATGGAAAATAATTGCATATGTTAAAAAAATAGTGTTATATTCTAAAAAAAAATAAAATAGCGTAAAAAAATAAAAATAAATAAAAAACCCTGAATTGGAAGGAAGGATCATTGACTTAAATAAGAATCATGTATACACTTACTCATATGAGAACACAATAAGTGAAAAAGGTGTTTCCAAATTGGGCGTAATATGGTCTCATTTTTACAAAATCAAAATAAGCAATGCATGTGTTAACTGTGCATTAACAATTTTTTATTTTTAACACATATATTGCCACCTAGATAGAGACTGAACTATTGGCTCAAATGATAATAATGACTACCTCAGAGCCTCATCACACAAGGATCTGCCCCTAATGCATTCTTAGAATCTGTGTAAACAGCAGTGTCTGGCTCACAGACTATTCATGTGTGAGTGACAGAATCAGAATATATTAAAAGTCTTCTCCTCTTCTATAGACTAGAACTTTGGAAATATAACTTATTCAGATCCCTGGGAGGACGTAAAGTCTTTCCCACACTCCACCCTACCCCCACCACCCTACTACTCTCCCACTGAATAAGGGGCTTCTGGTGCTATTTTCTGGCAACTTCAGGACAGTAAACTCACTATACATGGTGTCCTGCTTATCCAGGTGACCACTCAAGATGTTTTCCCCTTTTGGCATTCTATTCTCTGTCTCTTCATCTCATCTTCATGCTCTTACATGTTTGATCAAACCTTTTCATTGCATGCTTAAGTCATTCATATTATGTGGCTAACACACTACATGTTCACAAAGTACTGTCTTTAGCATTCTGCCTAAAGAGAACCAGTTTCCATCCCACAGGTCCTTCTCTCTTCATTTCCTCATACCAAAAAGATTCTGAGGTGAATTTCTCTATTATCCTGAACTCCAGTATCATGTATATAACAATCAACTAGGCAGCTTTACTCAGAGTTTGGGTTTCACAGACACCCAAATTTCATCATATCACAAACCAACTAATATTCTTTCCTCCCAAATCTTCCCCTCATCCTGCTCTTCAATTACAATGAATGAGAACACTGTAATCATGCTAATTAAGCCAAGACATTTGGAATTTCATCTCTTGTTCTCACATACTACATAAGTAATCAACAAAGAAGACCCACCAATTTGTCTCCTAAGTACCAAATCTGTCAATGCCCCTCCCTACAGTTACTTTTTTAGCCTAATTATACCTAACTCTTACCTAGATACTGCATTTATACTTGACATCACTGCTTCCAGATTTGCTCCACTTTAATTCAATTTTCTTGAGCTAAAAAATGATCTTTTCAAGTACAAAGTACCTAAGAACAGCTTCTTAGGTGGGAGTCTGAGGGGTCATCTTAGTATGAAGTGCTAATTCTTCAAAAGGTCTCCATGGCCCAGGTAGGTCAGTTGTGAACACCACACGTTCCTTTCATGCTTTCCTGGCCACACTAAAAAGCTCGGGGCTTTTTACATGTGCCAGAGTCTCTCCTCCTCTTTACTTAGCTTGCTACTAACCCCACAGACTTTGGTTTAGATGTTACTTAATGCAGAAAACCTTCAGGGATCCCTCAAATCCCTGAGGATGGGACTGTATGTAGATGAATTGTATGTTTCTCTGTTCCTTTTACATACTATAATTTTTTCATGAAAGGAATTTTAATAATTGCTTTGTAATAATTTCTGTCTCAACTGATGGATTCTAAGGCTTAGAATATATGTCAAATACAGGCAAAAACTGTGTTTGATTTATCCATTGTTATGCCAAAGTCAACTAGCACATAGTATGTCTTCAAAACAAATTAGTAATCTGAGAAAATCCCAAAATATATGGAGATTAAACACTCTTGTACATAATACATGAGCCAAAGAAGAAATCTCCAGAGAATCTTTAAAATATTTAAACTAAATGAAATTTGAAAATATTCTAACAAAACATGTAGGATGCTATGAAAGCAATGCTTGGAAAGTAATTTATAGCATTAAATACAGATACTAAAAATAAAAACAACTAAGATGAATCATCTAAAGTTTCCACCTTAGAAAATTAGAAAAAGAAAAAAATTAAGTCCAACATAAGAAGAAGAAATAAGAATCAGGGCAGAGATCACTGAAATTGAAAAAAGGAAATCAACAAAGAAAATCAACAAAACCCAAAACCTGGGGTGCCTGGGTGGCTCAGTCAGTTAAGCATCTGGCTTCAGCTCAGGTCATGATCTCACAGTTTGTGGGTTTGAACCCCGCATCGGGCTCTGTGCTGACAGCTAGCTCAGAGCCTGGAGCCTGCTTCACATTCTATATCTCCCTCTCTCTCTGACCCTCCCCTATTCCCACTGTCTCTCTCTGTCTCTCAAAAATAAATAAAGAACATAAAAAAAATTTTTTTAATTAAAAAAAACCCCCCAAACAGGTCTTTATTTTATTTTATTTTTTTAGGACTTCTTTAGTGTGGTTTTATTTTTTTTTGAAATTTAATTTAATTTTATTGTTTTTACTTTATAAAGTTTCATATTTTTTAACATATGCAATATTTTCCATCATTTACAATAAAGTGGTTACAATGACACTCCAAACAGAAAAGCAAAGTAAAAAATCAAAACACCAACTTCTGTTTCATGTAATTAGACTTATACAGAAATTAGAAGGTTAAGTAACAACTAGTTAATCACCTAATTTCACAGCTATCTGAAGTGGCAATCGTTATATAGCAGCTTATCTATGATACATTCAAGATAAATGATACAATTTATTACTTGTTCATAAGCTACAACACAGCCTGCTTAATACCTTTCCTTAAATTCCACCTCTATACTACAATATGTTTGAGGTCCATGCAAAAAAGTAGCTACCTTTTATGTAGGATATGGATGATTAAGTCTCTGGTGTTGTAAAAGCAACTTCATTTAAACATAACCATCCCCACCACCAAAAAAAGAAGAGGAAAAAAAAAGTAAAGAAAATAATAAGGGAAAAACCCAAGACACACTTCCTATGGGGGGGGGAAAAAACCAGCATGTAATTTCTGTCCTTGATGGAATGTATTAAATAAGCAAACACCCCAAAACTGGTCTTTTAAAAGATAAATAATGTTGAGAAGTATTTAGTAAGCCAACTAAGAAAACAATAAGTAAGTAAATAAGAATAAAAATAAATAAGAATAAAAAAATAAGTAAGCCAAATAAGAAAGGACATAATTACTATTATCAGAATAAGACAGTATTACAGATCACATGGACATTAAAAAGGTAAAAAAAATTCATATAAACAACTCTATGCCCAACAAATAGAAAACCCAAATGAAATGCCACAATTCCTTGTAAGAAATAATCTGCCAAAACTCACACAAAAATAAAAGGCCAATGTGAATATGCCTATATATATTAAATAAATCAAATTAATAATTAATACTATTCTAAAACAGAAAGCTCTTCCAAACATTTAAGGAAGATATTATAACAATTTTTTTACAACTGTTCTTTAGATTTAATGCAACACCAATCAAAATTCAGGCAAGACATTTTGTAGTTATTGAAAAACTGATTTAAAATTAATACAGAAAAGCAAAAGACCCAAAATAGCCAACATAACACTGAAGAAGGACAATAGTACACAACTGACTCTACCTGACTTCAACACTTACTATAAAGCTACAGTAATTAAAACAGTGTGGTATTCACAAAGAAACATGTAAATCCAAATCCAAACACCCACATAAATACAGCTAACTCATCACGGACAAAGGAGTAAAGGCAATACCATGGAGTAAAGACAGTTTTTTCAACAAACTGTGCTGAAACAACTGAACATCCACATGCAAAAACAAGAATCCCTACACAGACACTGCACCCTTCACACAAATTAATTCAAAATGGATCACAGACGTAAATGCAAAATGCAAAACTATAAACCTCCTAAAAGATAACATAAGAAAAAAGCTATGACTTTGGGTATGGCCAGCCCTTTTTAGATACAACAACAAAGGTATGATCCATGAAAAAAAAAATTGATATTTTAGATTTCATTAAAATTTAAAACTTCTGCTCTGTAAAAGACAATGTGAAGAGAATAAGATGAAAAGCCATAGACTGAGAAAAATATTTGTCAACCACAATCTGGGGGAAAAAATGGTTCTTCAAAACATACAAAGACCTCTTAAAACTCAACAATAAGAAAACAAAGAACCCAATTAAATAGACCTATGACATTAACAAACTCCTCACAAAATAACATATCCAGAGGGCAAATAAGCATATGAAAACATATTCCATGTCATATATCATCAGAGAGAAGCAATTTAAAACAACAATGAGATACACACTAATTAGAATGGCCAAAATCTAGAACACTGATATCACCAAATACTGGTGAACAACAGGAATTCTTAATTCTAAGCTAGTGGGAATGCAATATGGTATGGTGACTTTGGAAAATATTTTGGCAATTTCTTATAAAAATAAATATACTCTTACCATATAATCCAATAGTCATGATCCTTGATATTTACCCAAAGGAGTTGAACATTTATGTCACACAAAAACCTGCAGATGAATGTTTACAGCAGTTTTATTAATAATTGCCAAAATTGGAATTAAAATGTCCCTCAGTGTGTGAATGGATAAACTATGGCATATACAGACAATGGAATATTATTCAGCACTAGGAATAAATGAACTGTCAAGCCACAGATAGACATGAAGGAACTTTATATAAATATTATTAAGTGAAAAGAGCTAACCTAAGAAGGCTACATACTGTATACTTGCAACTATATGACATTGTAGAAATTGAAAATCTACAGAGGACAGAGTAAAGGTCAGTGGATGCCAGGGATTGAGGGTAGGAACGGATAAATAGGTGAACCACAAAGAATTTTTAGGGCAGTGAAAATACTCAGTATGATATTATAATGATAGATAAATACCATTATACATTTGTTCATCCTATACAATATACAACACAAAGAATAAATCATAATATAAACCATGGACTTGGATGATTATGTGTTAATGTAGGTTCACTGATGTAGGTAGCAAATGTTGGGGATGATGATAATGGGAGAGGCTACACATGTCTTATGGCAGGAGATACATGGGAAATCTGAGTACATTCCTGTCAATTTTGTTGTAAACCTAAAACTTTTTTAAAACAAAAAAAGTCTTAGAAGATATTTCATATTAAAAAACTGTCTTACAGCCATTAAAGAAATTCTAAATTTTCTTAGTTAATAGAGTAATTTATAACTTCATTTTCTATCTGATAAGTAGATGTTACCTAGATATTAACTTTGGTGTTTTATATATCTAATGCTTTATTAAGATAAAATTTATTAATTAAATTAAGTCATCAAATTAAGAAAATTTGTTAATAACTAAAATCCAATGTTTTGAAGTACTTTAGTTCATAGAATTTACTCCTTAAATACCTAAATGTTAATGATAAACAATTACATATGGTTAAATATATAAATGTTTTGGCAGTGCATTATCTTTCAAGTAGTACATATGCACGTACAGGCCGAAGTTGGCAGTTTAAAATCAAGTAAATAAAATTATTTCCCTTCCTGAGTATAAAAACCATTTGATCTAGCATGTGAAATTCTCAAACCTAAGATTCTTCTTCTTCCTTGGTATCCCCATTCCTACCTACTGCCTCCCACATGCATGTATTGAGTAAACTTCCAATAAGAGTAGATAAAATAATAAAGTAACTACATGCAGTTTATAAACCTATTCTTCCACTACTAAGCCTCCACTATCTGATTCATGAGAAGCAAAAAAGAAATTGGAAAATAGAAAACTACTGAAAAGCATGAGAAAATGCATATAAACTAATCCACTATATACTAGTATACAATACATACTAATACTATATTATATGCTACATAGACTAATCCACTATACTTTTGCCATTTGTTGAAAGAAGTTGAACTTAAGGCAAGTTCCCTTTTGATGACCTATAATTTTATTTCACATAATGCCTCTTCTTGTTATCCAAATCTAAAGCTCCTTTTGTACATTACTTCAACTCTTACAGACCCTATACTAAGTAAATGTACATCCCCAATTCATCATTTTTTTCTCCTCTCATCCTTTCTAGGATAACACTAATTAAAAGCTGATATTATCCAGGGAGTAGAAAATATTTTAATTCCAAATAAAGCATTAAATTTATTATGATTTTTGTTCATAAATTAAAAACAGATAACCATTTACTTGTATTCTCTTAAAAGATATCAAACGGGAATCATAATTGCTAAATTAAATAGTGGACTTTTACTGCAACAACATATAACTACATATTCTGAAGAATCTTTCCACTACAAAACAACTAAAACCTAAGTCAAAAAATATATATGTACATGTATATATATGTATGTATGTATGCACACACACATGCTAACACACACACACACACACACACACACACGTAAGATAGGTTGCTAGGATGACAAATACAGAACAAGAACTGCAATCCTAAGACTAAGCTTGAGGTCCACCATAATACAGAGAAGCAGAATCTTAGAAACTTTAAAGGAATAAAAGATACACAAACAAGTACAAGCAACAACAAAGAAGCAATAATTCTCAAGAATAATCTTTAAGAAAACAATGTAGCTTTTAGAAGTAAAAGACTAAACTGTTTACAGTTTTGCAGCACAGAAAGATACAAATACAAAATATGTGAAAATGCAGTTAAAAAATATGGAAATTGAATGAGACAGTATAACCTATATCTAACTGTATCCCTAGATAAAATGAATTTTTTTAAACGGAGGAAAGGCAATATTTACTGCAATAATGAGTGGGAGATTTAAGATATGACAAACAATATGCTACTCAAGTATAAGAATCATACCAGATTCTATGGAAAAATGAAATAATATTATACACAAAGAAGATAAAGATAAAATAAATATCTTAAAATTAAAACAAAAATAAAATATTTAAATTAAATATATATAATACATATTATTAAATGATGACCAAGGAAATAATTTAAATTTAAAATAAAAATAAAAATAAAATGAAATAAAAGTACAGATTTTTGTTCAATCAAAGAGATTGAAATCATACAATGCATACTTTCAGACCACAGTGCTATGAAACCTGAAGTCAACCATGAGAAAAAATTTGGAAAAACCACAAATATATGGAGATTAAATAACACACTACTAAACCATGAATGGGTCAACCAGGAAATCAATGAAGAAATTTAAAACTACAAGGAAAAAAATTAAAATGAAGACACAGTGGTGCAAAACTTTTGAAATGCAGCAAAACCAGTCCTAAGAGGGAAGTTTATAGCAATACAGGCCTACATTAAAAAGGAAGAATAATCTCTTTTCTTTTATTTATTTTTGAGAGACAGAGAGAGTCAGTGTGAGCAGGGGAAGGTCAGAGAGAGAGAGAGGGAGACACAGAATCTGAAGCAGGCTCCAGGCTCTGAGCTAGCCATCAGCACAGAGCCCGACGCAGGGCTCTAACCCATGAACCATGAGATCATGACCTGAGCCGAAGCTGGATGCTTAACTGACTGAGCCACCCAGGCACCCCAAAATGAAGAATAATCTTAAATAATCAACCTAACTTTACACCTAAAAGAACTAGAAAAAGAACAATTAGCAAAGCCTAAAGTGCAGAAGAAGAGAATAAAGATTAAAGCAGAAATAAATGATAAAGAAGCTAAAAATAAATAAATAAATAAATAAATAAATAAATAAATAATAAGATAAAATAAAATAAATGAATGAAACTAGGAGATGGTTCTTTGGAACAATTAATAAAATGATAAACCCTTAGCCAGGCTTAGAAAAAAGAAGGGTCCCAAACAAACAAATCACAAACAAGAGTAGAAATATCAACCAACACCATAGAAACCTAAATAATAAAAGGAGAATATTATGAAAAACTAAACAAAAAATTGGAAAACCTGAAAGAAGTGGATAAAGTCCTAAAATCATAAAAAATACCAAAACTGAAACAAGAAGGAACAGAAAAATTGAACAGATAACCATCAAAGAAATTGAATCAGTAATCAAAAATCTCCCAACAAACAAAAGTCCAGGGCCAGATGGCTTCACAAAGAAATTCTAGCAAACATTTAAAGAAGAGTTAATACCTATTCTTTTTAAATTATTTTTTAAAAAAGAAATGAAAGGGAAACTTTCAAATTCATTATGAGGCCATAATGAATTTGGTATTATCTCAATACCAAAACCAGATAAAGACCCGACTAAAAAAGAGAACAACAAGCCAATATTCCTAATGAACATAGATGCAAAAAATCTCAATCAAATATTGGCAAACCAAATCGAATGGTACATTAAAAGAGTCATTCACCATGACCAACAGAGATTTATTCTTGAGCTGTTGGAGTGCTTCAATATTCACAAATTAATGAACCTGATACACCACATTAATAAAAGAAAGGATAAGAGCCATATGATTCTTTCAATATATACATGATCCTTTCAATATATACAGAAAGAGTATTTGACCATGTACCACATCCATTGATGATAAAAAACTTCACAAAGTAGGTTTAGAAAGAACATACTTCAACATAATAAAGATCATATATGAAAAACCCACAGCTAATATCTTCTTAAATGGGGAAAGACTAAGAGCTTTTCCTCTATGGTCAGGAACAAGACAGGGATGTACAGTGACAGTTATTTAACATAACACCATAAGACCCAGCCACAAAAATCAGACAACAAAAAGAAATAAAATAGGCATCCAAATCAGCAAGGAAGAAGCAAAACTTTCACTATTTGTGGATGACATTATACTCTATATAGAAAACCTGAAAGACTCCAGCAAAAACTGCTAGAACTGATACATTCAGTTAAGTCTCAGAATACAAAACCAACATACAAAAATCTGTCGCATTTCTATACACCATTAATGAACCAGCAGAAAGGGAAATCAAGGAATAAATCTCATTTACAATCCACCAAAAATATAAGATATCTATGAATAAACCTAACTAAAGAGGCAAAAGATCTGTACTCTGAAAAATATAAAACACTGATGAAAGAAATTGGAGATGATGAAGGAAATGGAAAGATACACCATATAGTTAAAAGAATAAATATTAATATTTCTGTATTACCAAAACCAATCTACATATTTAATACAATTCTTATCAAAATACCAACAGTATTTTTCACAGAAGTAGAACAGACAATTCTAAAATTTTATAGAACCACAAAAGGCCTCTAATAGCCAAAGCAACCATGAAAAAGAAAAGCAAACCTGGAGCCATCACAATTCTGGACTTCAAGTTATATTACAAAACTATGGTGATCAAGACAGTATGGTATTGGCACAAAAATAGACACATATATCAGTGGAACAAAATAGAAAACCCAGAACTGAATCTGGCAATTGCACTACTAGGTATTTACCCAAAGAATACAAAAAATATAAATTCAAAGGGATACAAATACCCCCGTGTTTAGCAGCATTATCAACAACAGCCAAATTATAGAGAGTCCAAATGTCCATCGACTGATGAATGGATAAGAAGATGTGGCAGATAAAACGGAATGTCATTCATCCATAAAAATGAATGAAATCTAATGTTACCAGAGGGGAGGTGGGTGGGGAGATGGGTGAAATAAATGATGGCACTGGGTGTTGTATGGAAGTGTTGAGTCATTAAATTCTACTACACCTGAAACTAATATTACACCGCATGTTAACTAACTGGAACATAAATTTAAAATGATAGTAATGAATTATTTTATTAATTGGAAATATTCCCCAAATCATTTAATTATACTAAAATTATTATAAAAACATTGAGTAAAAAGAGAAATTAAAGGCCAGTTTTAGTCATAAAATAGAAGCATCTTCAAAAAACAGTGAATTAAATCCAGAGATATATAAATCAGATAACATATAATGAATAAATTTAGTTTTATTTCAAGAATGAAAGAGAATATTTACATTAGAAAATCTATAATGTCACATTAAAGTGGTAGAAGAGAAAATCATCTTAAAAGTAGAAAATTCCATATTCATTCATAATAAAATTAAACACTTGGACATGAAGAAAAAAATTTACAATTCATTTATTTTTACCAAAATCAACACTAACTCATGTTAAAGCCAAAATTAACAAACTTAGCAAACATGGAAATCAAGGTAACTTATTTATACTGACAGAGGATACCTACCAAAGACTTAAAATAACTATCATTGCTCATGTTTCAATGTCAGAATCAAGAAGAGAGTAAGAATGCCAACTGCAACCACTTTCATTCAACAACTTTCTAGATGTCCTAGAAAATGCACAAAGATAATAAATGTAAATAAAATTTCCCAGGTTTGGAAAAGGAAAATCACAACTATCATTACTCATAGATGTTACAAACAATAAAAAATTTTTTTAAAAAGAGACAAACTTGAGAGTTTAGAAAGGTCACTAGATTTACATTCAACTTAGACTAATCAATTTCATGTCTATGGCATATATAACAGCCACTAACATTGTCTTTCATTTTTACATTCATTCAAATACAAGTATTTATAGATGTTTACTATTTGCCAATCATGATTTTGTACTGGGAATATATCAGTAAATAAGACAGATAGATACCCCTGCTTGCATAGAGCTTACATTCTAGTGGGGAAGAGATAAAATTAACAAGTTAGTAATAAGTGAAACACACATATGTAAGAGAAAGATATGTTAAAACTTGTATGGGGAAGGCGGAAGCAGAAAGAGACCAAGAAAGTATCAGGGAATGAGGAGGAATAGCATTAAAATTCAGATTGGTAAAATTTAGACTGGTTGGGCATAGACAGTCTCTTTATAAAAAGATATTTGAATAAAGCTTTAAAGGAAGTAAGAGGAAAAGCTATTTGGATATCTGAGGGAAGACTGCAGACAGAAGAAACCTCAGGTAAAAAGCCTAGAGTGTTCTAGAAACAGGTAGGTAGATAGTATGGCCACACTTGAGTAAAAAAGGAGAAAGTAGCAGGAAATGCAGTCAGAGAGTTAAAAAAAAAAAAAAAAGGCCATATCATGTGAAGCATCAAGTGCCATAACAACTTCACTTAAAATAGAAAGCCACTAGGAATGCCTGGTTGGCGCAGTCAGTTATGTGCTGGACTCTTGATATCAGCTCAGGTCTTGATCTAATGGTTTGTGAGTTCGAGCCCCACATCCAACTTTGTGGTGACAGTGCAGAGCCTGATTGGGATTCTCTCTCTCCCTCTCTCCTTCTTTCTCTGCCCTTACTCATGTTCTCTCTCTCTCTCTCTCTCTCTCTCTCTCTCAAAAATAAATAACGTTAAAAAATAGAAAGCCACTAGAAAATTTTAAGCAGATGTTATGAAAAGACTTATGTGTTTTGTTCCTGTTGTTTTGTTTTATTATTTATAAAATTTAGTGCTTATTACTTTTGAGATAGAGTGCAAGCTGAGGGGCAGAGAGAAAGGGAGACATGGAATCCGAGGCAGACTCCAGGCTCTGAGCTGTCAGCACAGGGCCTAACATGGGACCCAAACTCACAAACTGTGAGATCATGACTTGAGCCAAAGTTGAATGCTCAACTGATTGAGAACCCAGATGCCCCAGAAAGACTTACGTTTTAAGGAAAACAAAGACAAAGTAGAGAGACCAGTTAGGACACTATTGTAATAGTTCAAACTAGAGGTGACAAAAACAAAAACAAAAACTAAAGAATAGAAGGCAACAGTATTAGTGGAAAGGAAAGATGGAAATGTGGTTATTTTTCAAAGATACACCCAAAATTATTTATTTTCATAACTGATGTGAAATGTGTGGGGAGAAATGACTCAAGGATAACTCCAGAGTTTTCTGGATAAATAACTAGAAGAATGAAGTTTCCAGTAATTATGATGGAAAAACTCTAAAAGACAGAGCTTGAGTGGGCAATTACCACCTAACTGCATGTGTCAAGTATGCAGTTGGATATATAAGAGTTCTGAAAGAGACCTCAGTGTAAGATGTGGTTAAGACATGGGTAACCTAAAACCTTGAGACCAGATGAGATCACCGAGATAGTATGGCAACAAATGGAAGAAGCCCCAGAACTGAACTCTGGAACACCTCAACATGCAGGGTTTGGGAAGAGGAGGTGCAAACAGCAAAGAAATTAAAAATTATGGCAGCTCTTGCCAATAACACAGCCTAGGAAATAACCAGAAAGTGAGTGACTGAGAACAGTATAGGATCACAAAAGCAGAGGCTATCAAGGAACTGAACGTCCAGAGTCATGAAAAACTATAGCAGGAATCATTTTTAAGAAAGCAACATTTTTTAAAAAATGACCTGAGAAGAAGTGCTTAGGAAAATGTTACAGTGAGTAGAATAATCTGATGATATAAGAGTCGAGGCAGAGTATGTTAGTGAAGGGAGGAGAGGAAAGGGTCTCAAAGCAGAAATGAGCAGCATAGGGGATATTTATCTTACCTCAAGATCCAATGCTATGGTTGAGTGGAGAATAGATAAAAGTTACCCTTCAGAAGTGCTGCAGGCCAGGGTGAGCTGGAGCTCGCTCATAGTGGTTCATGATTGCTGACTGTGGACATCACTCCTCAACTCCACATTTGGCAAATTGTGATGGTGGACGAATGTTTATGATGTATTTACAGCACAGAAACTGGGAAACACTACAAATCAAGGTGTTTGTTCTTCTAAAGAGCTGATTGTTATATTTACTAGTACCCGCTGTCTGCAGGAAAAACTCTAACTAGGGAAAAGCTAGATTTCCATTAGCACAGCAGGGGAAGGTAACATTCACAGCAGAAGTTAAAAATACAGAGGATTTTGCTGACCAGTTATCTTGAGTTGCAAACAGAACAGAGAAAAGGTTTCAGAATCAGGAAAAGTAAGGAGAGATTGGATCAGAGAAAGTGATAAAAGGCACTTTGGGAAGAATTCGAATTCTGGAGTAAATAAACTGGGAGTCCTGAGCTCCCCACAAAAATCTAAAAAGTACACAATTACAGGGTGTGGGTGTTGAAGAAAGAGAGGATAGGAAGCGCAGGACAGAAACATGTGTTGCTCAGAATCTCCCATTTGGCTCCTGTTGACAAAAGCATGTCCTGTAGATGAGTGGTCTTATTCTGTGTGGTTGAGCACTCTGTTGTCTCCTGCCAATGGTGTCCAGCAGAGGGGTGGTCTTGCTCCAAGTCTGAGAGTTCCCTATCCACTCCTGCTGACAGAGGAGGTGTGGAGTTGGGTAGTGGGTTGATCTTGTACTGAGCTCATAGGCTCTTTCTTGATTTCTATTGAAGGAGACCTCAAAGCCGACAAAGGGATAGGTTATTTATTTTAACTATTTGCAAATATCATTTATAATAGCATAAAATCATAAGGCACTTAGAATTACACTGAACAAAAACAAGTACATGATCTGAATGAAGAAAGTATGAACATATTATTGAAAGACATTAAAGAAAATCTAAATATTTGGGCAGATAAACCACATTCATTCATGCATCAAAATATTTAGTATCATTAAGTTGGCAATTATCACTGCATTGATCTATAAAACGTAAGCTATTTCAATAAAGGTCCCTAGAAATTTTTTTTAGAAATTTAGGAAGACTATTTTAATTTTTTTTTACTGTTTTTATTTATTTTAGAGAAAGAAGGAGAGACAGCATGAGCAGGAGAGGATCAGAGAGAGAGGGAGACACAGAATCTGAAGACAGGCTCCAGGCTCTGAGCTAGCTGTCAGCACAGGGCTCGAACCCACGAACTGTGAGATCATGACCTGAGTCAAAGTCAGAAGCCTAACCGACTGAGCCACCCAGGTGCCCCAAGGAAGCCTATTTTAAAATGTATAGAGAATTATAGAATAGCCAAAACTCTTCTAAAGAATACAAATAAGGTTGAGAAAACTGCCCTAAGATATAACCAAACTTACTAAAAACTATAATTAATGGAGCCCCTAGGTGGCTCGATTGGTTAAGTGTCCAACTCTTTATTTTGGCTTAGGTCATGATCTCATGTCAGTCTCTGTGCTGACAGCATAGAACCTGCTCTGGATTTTCTCTCTCTCCTCTCTCTGCCCCTCACCCATGCACACACACACACACACACTCTCTCTCTCTCAAAATAAATATTTTTAAACTATAATAATTAAAAACTATGGTACTTCCACAGGATAAACAAACTCACCAGTGAAACATAATATAAAGCAAAGCCACATATATCTAGAAACCCATGGAATAGGTTAATGTTAAATGACAGAGCTGATACTACAGACGATTGGGGGGTGGCCATAATAAATTGTGCTTGGACAAACAAACGTCTTAATAAAACCAGAAAAATTAGATTCCTATTATATTCTACATTTTTAAAAAACTGATTTCAAGATAATTAAATATATAAAATTGGGAAGCAAAATTTTATGAAGAGATGTCCAGTCCAGACTAGATATGTAGATGCATTTCTTTTTTGTTTTTCCTTGAAAAGTACAACTGTAAACCCTAAAATAATGCAAGAGACAACCAATGTGGAACTTTGAAGAGTGGAAATAAGAATATAAGCTTGTTAGAGATGCCAGGATTGGAGAAATAGTGTAGCAGCAGAATATTTTACTACCTCCTACAAAGGAAACAAGATGACACAGATCTAATTCTAAACTAGCAATAAAAGGTAATGTGTTCTCTGATCATAATAAAATAAATAGCAAAATACAAAATACAAAGGGAAAATCTCTTAAACACATAGAAATTATGCAGTACACTTCTAAATAATCCATGGGTCATAAAGGAAGTCTCAAAGGAAATAAAAAGAAAAATATATAGAATTGAATGAATATGAAAGTACAACTTATCAAAATAGGTGAATGCAGCTAAAGCAGGCTGAGAGGAAAATATACTTATATCACAGAAAAGGAGATGTCTTGAGTCAATAATCTAAGTTTCTACCTCAAGAAAGTAGAAAAAGAGGAGCATTAAGAAACTCAAAGCTAGAAGAAGAATAATGGAAATACTTAAAATAGCAGAAATCAATGAAATTGGTATAGGAAAATAATTCAGAAAATCATGAAATCGATAGTTAGTTCCTTTTTTTTAAATGTCAGTAAAATTGAGAAAGCTTTATCAACCAAATTGACAAAAATAAAAAGGGAGAAGTCACAAATAACAAATATCAAGAATGGAACAGAGAATATCACTACAGATCCTACAGTCATTAAAAATAGAATAAGGGATTACTATAAACAACTTTATGCATAGTCATAAGTTTAACAATTTTAAAAGTAGCAATTCCTCAAAACCATAAACTACCAAACCTGGATGAAATGAACTAAACTGAATAGTCCTAAACTATTAAAGAAATTGAATTTTTAATTAAAAATCTCCCAAAAAAGAAATCCCCAGGCCCACATTGTTTCACTTGAGAATGCCAAATATTTTTGAAGGAATTAGCAACTACTCAGCAATAAAACAAAGGAAAAACTATTGATCCATGCAACAGCTTGGATGAATATCAAAGGAATTATGCTAAGTGTAAAAGTAACTCCCAAAAGTTAAATGTCATATTATATTTAAATAACAACCTCAAAATGACAAAATTACAGAAGTGGAGAACAAATCAGTGGTTGTCTAGGGTTGAGAACTGGAGAAAGTAGGATGTAGGGAAATGGGAATGATTATAATAAGGCAACACCAAGAATCCTTGTGCTGATGGAATTGTTCCATATTTTGTTTGTGTCAATGTGTATATCTGGATTGCAATATTGTTTTTTTGTTTTTTCAAGATGTTACCATTGGAAGAAAGCAGATAAAGTGTGCATAAGACCTCTCTATTATTTCTAACAAGTGTACACAATCTACTAATATCTAAAAAGAAAAAGATTAGTCTAAAAAATTACAGAGATATTAGTACAACACGATAAAATTTAAATGTATTCTGTACTTGTATAATAAAATTGCATAAATGTTGATTGAGAGCATATATGTCTAGGAATTATGCATTAAAATATTTAAAAAAGGGAAAAATAAATAATACACAAAAATACTAAAAGAAAATATACAAGCAAAGCATTCTGACCTTGTAATAGGGAAGGATCTCTTAAGCAACTGTCAGGAGTTTTCCATTAAGGAAAGTACTAATAAATTTGACTACTTTAAAATAAAGAACTTTTTGGTGTTTTTTAAAGTAAAAATTATATATATTTAAGGTATAAAACATGACAAGATGAAGAACTATTCACTGAAAGACACTATAAAGAAATAAATGTAAGTCATCATCTGGGACAAGGTATCTTCACTCATATGACTGATCAAGAAATTATTATCTAAGAAATACTGCAAATACACTTAAAAAGATAAACAATCTAAATGAAGAACTCTCAAATTTTATGAACTTACATTTCATAGAAGTTGACATAGGGATCGCCCATAAGCAAAAGAGAATATATTCAATTTAATTATTAATTAGAATAATTAAGACCCATAGGTAACATATTTTACTAACTGGATTGGAAAAAAAAAAAACACTGGCAATATCAAGTGCTGGAAAGAAAAGTAATAGAAACTCTATGTATGGGTTTGTAAGCATATTCAAACTAATTTGAAAAAGAATATGAACTATCTAGTAAAATCCTCATCCCAATGACAAAAATTCCACTGCAATATTAGAACGTTACAGAAAATCTTTCATCTGAGGCCTTGGAAATACATAAAAATATTCATGGAAACATTAATTACTAGACCAAGACTTTGAAAACAAATGAAATATGAGTTAATAATAGGACAGAAAAGTAAATATTGTGAAATGAACTATTAATCATATATGGAAACATGGGTGAATCTTAGAAACATTTGTCAAATATAAAGGCAAGTTGCAGAAGACAAGTAAATAGTGTGTAACTTGCATTTATGTTATTTACTAAAGTATATATTTACTATTATATTCAAATATACACATGAAATATTTAAACCAAATAAATATTACTTGATAATTCAGACTTATTTTTTAAATTGTGGTATACTTAATCTACATATATGAATGGAAATTCATAATTTTTAACAAAATGTTACTTTTAAGTATAGAGAGTAAGGATATTGAGTTTTCAAAATGTTGTTAAATCCTGAGTGTTTTTTCATTGCAATCTCATTTTTGTATTTTCTAAATGATCCATTCTAATGCATAATTCAAAATAAATAGTATAGTTTAAACCCTGAGAATAATTAGTATTTCTTAATTGCTTTTATTCTGATTCATATTTACTTTTTTATATGAATAGCATATATTTAGTGTAATAATATATTTCCATTTATTTGATTTTCTACTCAGAACAGAATTATAAACAAATTGTCTAAATCCTTATGTATTTAACATAGCATAGCATTATGAATAAATATTTTGATTAATATATTTCCTTAGGGATTTTTAATGAATTATTTCAACTGTTGAAGACATTCAACACTATTATCAAATTATAGTTCTTAAAATTCCCCTTTGTACATGGTTATGGACTTTTTAATAACTTCCATATTTTCAAACTCTAAAGAAAATGCAAAACTAATTTCCTTTTTTAGCAACTTTATGTCTGATAAATAGGCTGATTTAACATCCTAATGTAAGATTCACAATTACTGGCAAAACGTCAACTAGATCCTTGATTAATGCTAAAGTCATAATGATGCTTTAGGCAAAACAATTAATAACTGCTGTGTAACAATGTTCCAGAATACTATAAAAAATGCAACTAAACTTGCTCTAATAAATTCAAAGTATCCTTACGTAAGTACATCCAACTGCTCTTGAAGCGTACCATTAGCAAGCCCAGTGTGGCATAAGATAATACACACTGTCGTATCAAAGCTGAAGAAACCTTTTCTCTCCCTTTTGCATTTTATCATTATATTTAAACTATAATCATTGGCAGATGTCATGACAAAGATATGAATTAAGATGATTTTTTGATTAGGTGAATCAAAATATAGAATAGACCAGAAAGAAGTTGAGAGTTGTGTAAAATTTTTATGGTCATACCAATACTTTCAAATATGTAATAGGGAATATGCAAACAAGAGAACATCAGAATTAGCTATCATAGTGCTCTAATTTCCATACCTCTGTTTGTATATAATTTGAATTATGGAAACCACACTGATAATCATAGAAAGGCATTGCAAAATTATTCAAGTCTTTATATGACAAAATATGCTTAAAAGGAATGAATCTGGAAGTCTTTGACACACTTCTATTCAGTGTTATGAATGTCATATTTGACATAAAAGAATAAAATAGTATTAGTAATTATTATTTAATTTCTAGTAACTAATTGTTTCTACTGGTACACTATATTTTTATAAGTATCAATTCTGTAATAGGTACAGTACTAGATACATTACACTTATTATTTTATTGAATCATCACCCTTTGATACACACACTATTCCTTCCAGTTTATAGAGATGGAAGTTAGGTAATTTGCCCAGGTTTGTACAAGTAATAAGGGGGAGACCTGAATTAGAGATACAAGTTAGGCTTTAAAATATTTCATACTCTGCCAAAGTTCATGCTACAGTATGTTAACAGAAGCCATGCTGAATGAAAAAGGATTACAGTAGTTAACTTATGCAAGGATAGTTATTAAAGTTCTAAACTAAGGCTAAAAATTTTAGATATATTAATATAGATAGACAGATATATAAATTCTGAAGATATAAAAGAATTTAATTAGGAAAATATGAAAACTAATCCATAGCTTATGAGAAATTAGTTTAATAGCTATATGGGTTGTATAAGCTAAGTTGTGGAAAGTCATTCTTATATAGCATGTAGTACTAATAAACTTATAAAATTAAAAAATTAGCTAAATGAGATATATCAGTCAGAGAAAGACAATTACTATATGATTTTGCTTATATGTAGAATCTAAGAAACAAGACAGATGAACATATAGGAAGAGGGAAAAAAGAGATAGAGAGATGGAAACAAACCAAAAAGACTCCCAACAAAAAAAAAAATACTGAGGGTTGATGCAGGAAGGAGGGGTTGGGGGATGGGCTAAATGAGGAATGGGCATTAATTAAGGAGGGCATTTGTTATGATGAGCCCTGGGTGTTGTATATAAGTGATAAATCACTGAATTCTACTCCTGAAACCAATTTTGGACTATATGTTTACTACAAGTTAAATAAGAACTTTAAAGGAAACATGCACAAAAAGAAATTAACAAATTTTTTATTGCAATGGAAACAAACTTTAGCTAAAGATTTTTCTTTTTTTTATTTTTTAATGTTTTTTATTTATTTTTGAGAGACAGAGACCGTGCAAGCAGAGGAGGGTCAAAGAGAGAGGGAGACACAGAATCGGAAGCAGGCTCCAGGCTCTGAATTAGCTGTCAGCACAGAGCCTGACGCAGGGCTCGAACCCATGGAAACAGCGAGATCATGAGCTGAGCCAAAGCCGGATGCTTAACTGACTAAGCCACCTAGGCGCCCTAGATTTTTCTTTTAATAAGCTCTAAATAATTGTTGCTAAAACAGCTATTGCCAGGGTAAATAATATAAAAAGAATAGCATAAGGTCTTTAATTACTCCTTTAATAAGATTTTAAAATTTATTTAAATATGAAGGTAATGGAACTATTTCCAAAAATATAACAAGAAGTTGTTCATCTTAGCCTTTGACATTTGAACATTTAAGTTATAAAATATTTTGAAAATTTTATTGTATTTATGGTAATGTTTATATATTTCCCAACATTTTCTCTGTTCCTATCCATTTGGAAAAAATACATAATTTTTGATAATATCTTTATAATATAAGGATTATATTGTATCCTTATATTATAAGGATATTACCAACAGAAGCATATAAGGATATAACATATTAATAATATAAATGTTTATACATAGAAGCATAATCATCTAGATAAAATTCTTTAATTTAGCAAAGCATGCCTATATTCTAATCCAAAAGCATTAAAGCAGACAGTAAAAATATAGAAGTAACAAGTTAGCAGTCCCTTACTTTCTAAATTTTCTCCCACTTTCTTAAAATACTCTCAATGGTATTGTTTTTGTTTTGCCTTGCTCTTCATTTTTCCTGCATGATCACTGAGTACACAGGTCAGGACATAAGGTAAGTAGTACTTTTTAATATATAAAAATTGCAATATACAAAAACTATAATTGCAAGCTTTAAATTTAACTATTCAGGAAGTCATTAAAACAATAGATTTGAACTTTATTGGATGCCATATACTTCTTTTTCCCCTCTGCAATGAAAAACAAATTCTATACATAAATATTACCTTTCAAAATTATTGAAATCTATATGGAATTGTTCCATTCTACTTCTCTTTAATAAATATGTTGGCACATTGAAAATTTCATATGTATAATAACCAAGGTTTCAACCAACTAATAATTTTTTATCTTAACTGTGACTTACGTGTTTGTAAAATATCCAATTAATTACAAAATGCCTCTCAATTCCTTCAGAGTAAAACACATTTCACAGATAGAAGGAAATTATGTTATAATGTATAGTTATCTTTACAAAAACTATCCCATTCACTCTTTTAGGAACCAACTGATTACCTTAAAAACAGGAGAAAACTGTTTTCCCAGCATTGACTCAATTTTTTCCTTATTTCAAGAAAAATAGTTTAAATCATAAGAATTAGTATGGGGATTTTATAATGTTATAGGAATATATAGTGTGATTAATATGGCATATCAGGAAGTCACATACCTAATTAGTTTGAGAAGTAAACAAAACAGTTGTCTAAGGCAGATCAGTGTACAGTGGCAAGTTTCTGAAATATTTAATGCCACACAGAGTAGACTATTGGAAAACAATCCAGGAGGCTGCTAAGGTAGTCCATGAAGACCAGTTTACAAGTTGGGAATAAAAATTAAAAGGAAAAAGAAGCAATTAAATTTGTGATTTGGGTTGGTTTTAAAATGAACCCCCTCATAATCTCCACCAGATCCCCCAAATCCAACCAACATGTAACTGAAGTAAATTTGTCTGCAAATTAAACTTCTAGATAAGTTTCTTAGACTCTTTCCAACAAGATTTTATCCCCTAACTCTTTCTCACCTCCTCCTCCCATTTAGAAATTCAGAACTTGTAAGAAAGCCATAATGAACACTGGAGAGACACCAGAAGGGTGAAGATGATGCCATAATTTTGAAATTAATGAAGTGGAAGAATGCAGACACTATTAAAGGCCACTTCAAAACTGAAGAAATTAGCCTATTTGGGAAATAAGATGAGATTTGTAAATTAAGTCATGTTCATTTTGAGGTAATGGTAATAGTTCAAAATGGAAATCCCTGTAGGTAGCTAAATTATTCCTGTAAAGCTACAATATGGTAATACAAAGGTTTGAAAATCATCAGCAAAGAAGTTATATTGAAAATATATTATAAATTAGGAAAGTCATTTTGGGCAAACCAACTCTAATTATAAAACAGATTTTATGGAGAAAATTTATTCTGAGTCTCAAAAAGAGTTTCAGAATACAACTCAATTTCATCTGAGCCATCTATAGTATTTGTGAAACAATTTTTTAAGTTTTATTTTGATAGTAAAAGCACAATTATGTTGTAAAGCATGAGGAAAATATTTATAATAAATAAAAATACTATGGAGAAATCTGAGATTTGAAAATTTTGAGTTTTCAGAATTCCCTAAACTCTCTGCACCTGCAAAAAAACTCTTCCTCCCTGTTAAAGGCAGGTATGCCTTCCTTGATCAAAGACAATTCTATCCTCTACCTCACAAGACAAGTCCTGCCCCTCTTATAGTATATTCCCTACTTCCTCCCTGGCTAACTTACCAAACTCCATTTAAGTCACAATACAACCTAGCCAGGGAAGTATTGACACGGTTCCCAGAAGAACTGCAGGAACTGGCCAACATATACCCGTGAGTGCCAAGGTAGTACAGGCAGGTCTGCATCCAGAGGCTTTTGAAACAAGGGAGATAGAACATAAAGTTGGACAAGGGGGAGTTTATTAACTAAGAATTCTCACTGGATTAGTATCCTGGCAAGGACCCCATGTTAATATGATGCTAGGATGGCTTTTACAAACATTGAAAAAAATGATGGCCTAAATGAAGAGACATGCCAAAACTACCACGACAAATGACACAAGAAGGATCAAAAGAAAGAAGCGAGCATGTGAGAAAGGATATGCCATACAAACCTGAAAAGCCCACAAGATAGCCACAGAATGGCCACATGACACACCAATTACAACACGCTTACAGACTGTAACTGTAAGAGGGGCAGTGACATCACTGAGCAGCTCAGTTGTGGCTCTCCTCTAGTGTGATGGTAGATATCAGGAGAGAATGAGGCTCCTTAAAAGCAACTGAGATGATAGAAGCTCTGATAAAAGAGAGGCCAGTTGGGAGCACTGACATGTCAAAAGCATGGCAGGCACAATTATAGAAAAGAAAAGAGTACCTGCCAGGAGAGCTGATCAACAGAGAGCTAGGGAGATATTTAAGAGAACATAATGCCATTAAAGACCAGGAAGATGGGACGCCAACAAGGATAATTCCAATCTTTACAACCAGATGAAATCAAGGATGAATTATTAGAATAGTGAGGTCATCCACTCCATAAAAGGTTACTACCTCTTACCTGGTTTCCAGACGTGAGCCAGTTTTCCAGACATTGAACCTACTGACTAAAGCAATGACCAGATCTCTAGGAAGAAACATCCTGCAATACCATGGTGGCAAGTATATATAATGATTTTCTCAGGTAACTATATACTAGGAAGAAGGAACACCCAAACATTTTGAGACTACTGACATAAGTTCTCGCATGGTATTGATACTCAGGGACTTTCAGTGTCAAGATGCTCCCCATCAGTAAAACTGAGGAATATGGGGACCAGGTAATAAATAGAGTACTGGCCAAGGTCTGGCTCACAGTGAGATGGGATTCATGAATCCATCTGGTGGTCATTTCCCTGGTCTCCAAATAAGTAATTGAAAAGAACATACTTGGTAGTTTGACAAACATTAGTTCTTGACCTGTGGGATAAGAGTTACTATGTAGTGGAAAATGCCAAGTAAAATCTTCTGAAACTGCTTCTTTCTCTAGTCAAGATAACCAAAAATAATACTGGAAGGGGGAATGTGTTATCAGAGATTAGCCAAAGGCTTTGGATGTAGCAGTTACATATTCCTATTTAATTATCTAGTCTAGACCCTGTAAAAACAGAGATCATATATATTAGGTACCTAGATTAGTCAAATTCATAGAAACATAAAGTGGAAAGGTGGAGTTTCCAGAAACTAGGAGGAGGGGACTATCGGGAGTTAAGTGTTTAACGGGTACATAGTTTTAGTTGGAAGATGAAAAACTTTGGGAGTTAAAAGATGTGACAGTTGCACAACAATGTGGATGTGCTTAATGACACTAAACTATACACTTAAAATGGTAAATCTTATGTTGTGTATATTTCATCACAATAAAAACAATCAGGTGCTGTTCCTAGTTAAAGTTAAATAAACAAAACAAAAACAGAGATCTTAGAGGATGGCACTGGACTACTGCAAACTCAACCAAGTTGCAGCCAAAAATCACAATTGTAGCATGTGCTCAGGCACACAGTGAATCCCCATTTTGCCCTATTAGAAAAGAAAGAAGGTTCAGAAAAGATCAGTAAAGATAAAGAACAAGTTGCCTTTACATGGCAAAGACAGCAGTACAACTTAACTCCTCTGCCTCAGGGTCACGTAAATTCTGCTTTCTATCAAAATATAGAAATACAGAAAATAATCCTAACATCTTCACATTTCCCTGTACTACCCTAGGTGGATCTGGTAAGCAGAGAGTGATTATGTATCCCAGATGTCTTAATAAGACATATATGTGCCAGAGAAGAAATAAACACTAAGACAATTCCGAGGTCTGGAGCATGTTGAGATAATAATTCTAAGTAAAAAGTTGCTACATATTGTGCCATCAATCATGAGGAAAAAAACATAGTTTAAACAATGTTTAAATGAAGATAACTTTTGCAACAGGTCCAGAGCATGAGGTAAGAAAACATACCTTCCTCAGGTCTTAAAGCCAGCAGATCCAATTAGGATTCTGTAGCCGATAATAAGCTTCCATAGAAGAACTACAGTAGCAACCTCTATACTCCCACTGAATAGCCACCCCCACCTCTGCTCATAACTATTCCTATATATCCTCCTTTTAGGAGTCAGCTCTAGTATGTTCCTGAGCTCTAGCAGAGAATAAAGACTTATAATACAAAGTGACTATGTGATCTGTATGCTATTCACTATGAACCAGAAATGCTATCTGTCTTTAAAGCCATGATTATGGACATGCAAAAAATAACTAATCTTTAAAAGGGATAATTATAGAATGCCTGGGTGGCTCAGTTGGTTAAGCATCCAAGTCTTCATTTTGGCTTAGGTCATGATCTCACAGCTTATGAGACTGTGCCGTGTGTGAGACTCTATGTGCTGACAGCCTGGAGCCTACTTGGGATTCTCTTCCTCCCTGTCTCTCTGCCCCTCCCCCACTCACAGTGCTTGCTGTTTTCCCTAAAGATAAATAAACCTTAAAAAAATACAAGGAAATATTATAATTGAAATTGTGCTCGAACACACCAGAAAAGCACAAGTAAATTACATGAAGTGGCTTAGAATTCCAAACTTCTATTTATTATTGTATTTTTTAAATTTTAAATTATTTTTTGAGTATTTTTGACACACATAGTTATAATAGTTTCATGTACACAACATAGTGATCCAACAACTCTTTTATGCTATGCTCACCACAAGTATAGCTAGTATTTGACACCACACAACACTATTACAATACCATTGACTATATTCCTGTGCTGTACCTTTTATTTCCATGACTTATTCATTCTGTACGTGAAGCCTGTATCTTCCACTTCTTTCACCCATTTTGTCCATCTACCTACCCCTTCATTCCATTTTAAAGTGGTTAGTGATTTGTTTTCACTGAACAAAATATATATTCATTATACCATGCAGGATTCACTCAGGAAAACCAAAACTTGACTGTAAATCTTACTTCAAACCTTCCCCAAAGAGACAGCAGGAATATATAAGGGCAACTCTTTTACATCAGATCTTTTAGAGATAATAAAACATTAAACATTATCTGTGAATGGACCCCCCTATCCTTGGGACACACAAAACACATTCAACAGTTAAAGTAGAGGCTAATGATAGCCTTGTGATAAATGGTGTTTGGGCCCACATCTGCTTCACAAGACCAGTGGGTTTATGGACTCATCCCCTGGTCACTTCCCTAGTTTCTACTGTATAACGGGACTCAAGGTACTAATCAATTATGAAAATCTAGTCATTAGCTCCCTGATTTAGAAATTAAATATTATATGGTAGGAAGGATCAAGTGGCTGATCCTGAAATAGACCATTTAGCTATGAATATTTTTGTTACATAAATATTAACAATTTTTTGCTTATACTTCCCCAGGTATTATGTTTTAGAGGTTCCTTCTCTCATACTCCACATCCCTTTCATGGTCCCACCTCCTACTAGGAAGCCTCTTACTTAATAGTCCTTCTACCAGATTCTGGATTCTGTTAACACTGCCTCCACTGTGCCTCCAACACAATAGATGGTGACAGTGTCCTGCTGTTGCCAATCTCTGAATTGTCTCCTGTCCCCTATTTGACATCTCAGTCTTCTATCACCTGTGTTACCAGTCCCATGTATTAAAGTTATTTGGTTGAAAGGACCTAAAGTAGTTCTTTCCTGGCTTAAACCTAAATGTTTTCCTGACTTTGCCTGAATGAGGAAGCAAAACATCAGAAAAATGCATTAAGTAACAGATTTCAGAATTACAAAAGTAAAGAAATGATTCTTCTGTATCTATTTCTTCCTCACTTTTATAGAGAGGATACATGATAAGGCTTCTGCATGTAGACTAAAACCAAAGAACTGCTCCCTAAATAGGCAAACAATCTTGGGAGATATACACATGTGTGTTGGAACTAGAGGGAAAAGCAAAGATTGGAATAACACTAGAATAACCTCTCCCCTCCCAACACATACGCAAAGATCTGGCCACCTACCAAGGAGGAGAGGGGGTAAGGATATGGGTGTAGGATGTGGAAGAGGAAATGCAGCCTCAGTAAGATATACTAATGTGTTTCAACCCCAACCCCCAAATTGCTCTATCAGCTTTGGCCACTGTTGGTGCTGAAGCCTGCCCAGCTTCCCTGCCTCCTCTCTTCCAGTGTTTCTGGCAGCTGACTCTGTTACTCATGTGCGGAGAGCCCACAATCAGCCCTAACACATCTATCAATGCAGAAGAGGCTCATTCAAGTTTGGAATTTTTATTACAACACAGAACTAAATTCTTTAATTACTGACCTGAGACAATTGCATAACTTAATCTAGTCCCTAATTCATAACTATAAATATTCAATCAAGGATCCCTAGTTATTTGAATAAAAAAAATAAAAATAGTAAAATAAAATGTTAGATAAGGATGAAGACAGACTGTTGACAAAATAAAGAAAAAACTCAAAGAGCATAAAATCATGTTTTAAAAAGTCTATTTTCTTCAAGGAGATGAAAACAAAATTGTATCTATGAATGAATAATAGACTTCTATGAGAAAGGACTAATTGTAGAACAAGAAATAATCCTGGAGGTGGAGAACAGAATTTTCAAAATAACAAATATATTGGCTTGATGATGATAAACCAGATAAAGGCAATTCCTAAGCAGTTGAGAAGGCAGAGTTTAGATGTCAGAATGCAAAACAGACAAAGAAATGGAAATATGACAGAAAAGTTAAGGTTTATGAAGTATGTATTAATAAGGGTAAACTTATCTATTAGGAATCAGAAAAAACAAAAAGAAAACAATGTGTCAACAAATAATAAAAAAGAAATTCCCTGAGCTAAAGGAGAATACCACTCTTAAGACTGAAAAATTCTTCTGTGTTATATAAGATATGAAAAAAAAACCCACAAATAAATAAAAGCTTCATCTAGCTATGTTCAGCTGAAATTTGACAACTCTTAAATAATAAAAATACTTCAAAGATTATACAGAAAAGAATGATGAAGGTATTAAATTACAAGTTTCATAAAAGCACCAACATTCTATACTTTCTATAGTTCAATGGAAGTATTATCCCATTTGAAAAAAATTTTAAAGATTTAACTAAAAACAGTTGACAGTTTTCAACCTTTATACACATCAAAGACACAGGAGGGTTAAGAGGATGGAGAGTATGTGTGAGGAGGATTTCCTTAGAGAAAGCCCTCGTGTGTGCCCAACCTCTTCCAGAGGGGTACAGGGTAGGAATATCACAGTCCCAAGCCCAGGGTGTGGGCCACTAACAGGGTCTGCAAGGAGTCAGATGGGTGTTCCTCCCAGCTGAAAGCACAATGGATCTGTGCCAAATGTGCAGTCCACAAGAGCAAGGTAAAGAGGAAAGGGGTATGGGAAAACACTGTATGTTCTTGTAACAACAGATCACAGAGGAATGAACCCCCGGGATCAGAATGTGATACTAGCAGAAATAATGACCTAAAATTGTTTTTCAAAATATCTAAAGGGCACCTGATGGGGAAAATCAACTCAAGTAGAAAGAAACTATAAAGTATACCACTAGGGGGGGATATGGAGCCTGGCCCAAGGAGAAGCACTCAAGAAAGGAAGTTCCTTAGAGGCCTTGGAGGGCAGCTGGAAGAATTCATGACAGTACCCATGAGAGCAACCACTTTTCATAGTTGACAGATTCGCAGAACCTGAAGCAATCATAAAGTGGACTGAGTCGAATAACAACTTTTCTATTCTTCTACAGTTCCTTCCTCTTCCAACTTCAACCTTGCAAGTTAACAAACTGGAACAGAAAAAGGAAAAGAAAAGGGAAAAGAAATAGGAAAGACCACATACAACTAATACCACTCCTCTCCCCCTCTGAGAGTATCTAGACCAAAGAAAGGCCCAGCTGGCAGATGAAAGATTTAACGTGCATCACATGTGGAGCTTTGATATTACACAAAGCTTTCTATGCGAGAGAAAGAGGGAATCTTAAGCAGGTGCCATGCTCAGTGCAGAGCCCGACCAAGGGGTCAATTGCACAACCCAGTGACCATGACATGAACTGAAATCAAGAGGCAGATGCCCAACCAACTGAGCCACTCAGATGCCCTCAGAAAGCTACATATCTTTAATTACTGACTTCAGGCATGTGTTCTGCAGCCTAAAGCCAACACAGAATTAACTAATAATGCCAATGAAGAATATACTAAATTTTCATCCAGAGATGAGAGAGGAATTACCTCCGCTAAGTAGTTTTAAAGGACTGCAGGTCACATAAATAAAGTTGCTTTTATGATTATACTCCAAAGGCCTACAATTCTGAAATAATACAATAAAAAGTATCTTTAACCCAAAGGCAGCTAGTAAAGATGAAAGAGGTGACTGCTACTTCAAATATGAAAACAGCAATGCAAAACTTCAAGGAACATGAAGAATCAAGAAAATATGACATCACCAAAAGAACACTATGCCCTTCCAGTAACCAAAGCCAAAGATACCGAGATCTGCAATTCACCCTAAAGAATCCAAAATAGCTATTTTGAGGAAACTTAATGAGTCCAAAAAACAATGACAATTCAACAAAAGTCAGAAAACCAATACATAAATACGATTGGCAAGTTTAACAAAGTGATAGAAACAAACAAATTATAGACAGAAATTCTGGAGCTGAAGAATTCAATAATCAATAAAATTAAAAATTTAATAGCAAACATCCATATCAGAATAAATCAAATAGAACAAAGAACAGATGAATAAGAGAATAAGAATTTTTAAATAACCAAGTGAGAGAAGAAGAAAGAGAAAACAATGAGTAAGAGTGAAGAAAGTATACATGACCTATTGAATGCCATCAAAAGAACGAATATCAGAATTATTGGAGTTCCCGAAGAAGAGAGGGAGAAGGGGGCAGAAAGCTTATTTAAATAAATAATAGCTGAAAACCTCCACCAAACCTGGGGGGAAAAACCCGCACATTAAAGTTCATGCAGCTAATAGACCATCTCATTATTTCAATTCAAAATAGAATTCTCTAAGATACATTATAATGAAACTGTCAAAAATCAAAGACAGAGAAACTTAAAAGTAGCAAGAGAAAGTAATATGACTACAAAGGAACCTCCATTAAGCTATAAGTGGGTTTCTCAGCAGAAATCTTACAAAACAATCAAAAAAAGAATGATTTAGTAAAAGTGCTGCAAAAAATAAACTGTCAGCCAAAAACACTCTATCCAGACATCTTTCCAAAATAAAGAAGAAATACTTTCCCAAACAAGTAAAAGCTGAGGGAGTTCATCACCACTAAATGTGGTTCACAAGAAACCCTTAAAGGACTTCAAGCTGAAATAAAAAGACACCAATTAGTAACACAAAACTTGTCAAAATATACAACATATTGGTAAAGGCAAATATACAGTCAGATTTAGAATACTCTAATTCTGTAATATGATGATATAGTAACCAGTGAACTGTATTATAAAAGTTAAAGGAAAAGGGTAATAAAAGTAACTACAGCTACTATAATTTCTTAACAAATGCACAACATAAGAAAGAGATAAATTGTGACATCAAAAACAAAGGTATGGGAGGTAAAAGGGTCAAGGTTTTGTATGCAATTAAATTAAGTCACTAGGGACTATTATACCTATACAACATTTTATGTAAGCCTCATGATAACCATAAAGGAAAATCTTATAGCAGATACACAAGAGATGAAGATAAGAGAATCAGATAATACCCTCATAGGATATCACCAATACACAAAGGTGGGCAGCAATAAAAGGGAAAAAGAACAATAAAACTACAAAACAGCCAAGAAGTAATTAATTAGGAGACATTAGTAAGTCTTTACATATCTATAATTACTCCAAATGTAAATGGACTGAATTCTTCAGTAAAGATACACAGTAGATCAATGATAAAGAAACAACTATACGCTGCCTACAAGAGGCTCACCTCAACTTTAAGAAAATACATAGGCTCAGAGTAAATGGATGGAAAAAGATATCACAAGCAAGAAACCAAAAGAAAGCAAGGAGATAGTGATGCCGGACAAAATAGAATTTAAGCCAAAAGTGATATCAAGAGACAAAGATGGCCATTATCTAGTGAAAAAGAGATCAGTTCATCAAGAAGCTTTAACAATTGCAAATATGTGCACAGCCAATATTAAAGCACCTAAACGTATTAAGTGAAAATCAACAGATTTGAAGAACAAATAGACTATAATAAAATAAGGGACTTCAATATCCGACTTTCAGGAATGGATAGATCATCCAGACAGAAAATCAAAAGGAAAACATTAGACTTTAACTATACTTTAGACCAAATGGACCTAAAATACATAAAGAGAACATTCCATCCAATACGCATTCCTCTCAAATGCACAAAGAACGCTCTGCAGGATAGATAGTATGATAAGATACAAAACAAGCCAGCAAATTTAAAAAGACTGAAATCATACCAACTATCTTTTCTGATCACAATAGTATGAAATGAGAATCAACAAAAGAAAAGCTGGAAAATTTAAAAACATATAGAAACTAAACACACTCCTAAACAACCAATGGGTTGAAGACGAAATCAAAAGTGAAATAAAACAAAATCTTGAAACAAATGAAAATGGAAAAACAATACACCCAAACCTAGAGGATGCTATAAAAGCTGCTCTTAGGGGTAAGTTTATAGTGTCAAATGCATTTATTAAGAAAAAAGAAATATCTCAAATTAGCAAGCTAACTTTTTACCTCAAAGAACTAGAAAAAGAGGAAAAATTAAAACCAAAATTAGGAGAAGTAGGAATATAAAAAAATCAGGGAAGAAATAAATGAAACAGAAACCAGAAAAAATAATGAAAAAGATCAAAATTTACAGTGCTTTTTTTTTGGAAATATAAACTAAACTGACAAACCTTTAGCTAGACTAAGACAAAAAGAGAGAGGATGCAAATAAATAAAATCAGAATTGAAAGAAGAGATACTACAACTGAGCACAGTAATACATATCATAGAAACTGCAATGAACAATTACATGAAAACAAACTGGATAACCTAGAATAAATGGATCTATTTCAAGAAACATACAGTATACCAAGATGGAGTTGTGAAGAAATGAAAAATCTGAACAGACTAATAACAACTAAGGATATTGAATCAGTAATCAAAAACCTACCAACACAGAAAGGGCCAAGACCCAATGGCTTCATTGGTGAATTCTACCAAACATTTAAAAAAAATTAATGATAATCTTTCTCAAACTCTTCCAAAAAATTAAAGAGGATGCTGTACTTCTAAACTCATCTTTCAAAGACAGCAGTACCTATAGAAGTAGAATAAAATACTATAAGTAAACTATAGACCAATATCCCTGATGAAAAAAGATGCAAGTATTTGCAACAAAACACTAACAAACTGTATTCACAATACATTAAAAGAATCATACACTGTGATCAAGTGGAATTTATTCCTGGGATGCAAGAATAGTTCAACATAAGCAAATCGACAAATGTGATAATATTCTATTAAAGAATGAAAGATAAAAATCATATGAAAATCTCAAAAGATGTAAATAGGGCATTTAACAAGGTTCAACATCCTTTCATGATTAAAAAAATCAGTAAATTGGGTAGAGAAGAAATATACCTCAGCATAATAAAAGTCATACACAAGAAACCAACAGTTATCATACTAAATTGTGAAAGTTTGAAGGTTTTCTTTCTTTTTTATTTTATTTTTGAGAGAAAGAAAGAGAGAGAGAGAGACAGAGCACGAGCAAGGGAGGGGCAGAGAGAGAGGGAGACACAGAATCTGAAGACAGGCTCCAGGCTCTGAGCTGTCAGCACAGAGCTCGACGATGCAGGACTCCAACTCACAAACTGTGCGATCATGACCTGAGCCCAAGTCAGAAGCTTAACCAACTGAGCCATCCAGGCGCCCCGAAGGTTTTCTAATGTCAGGAACAAGGCAAAGCTGCCCACTCTCATCACTCTTATTCAACATAGTACTGGTAGTCCTAGCTAGAACAACTAGGGAGGATGAAGAAATAAAAAGCACCCAAAGTGATTCAGAGTAGGGGGTCAAGAGTCGGAAGAGACCAACTAGAGTTGGTTCCTAGGCTCTTAGAAAGTCCTTCCTCATCCTCTTACTCTCCCCAAATGCCAGCCCTGCTGTATGTACATATGGAAAGATGTGGGATGCTGGGGTGGCTCAGTTGGTTAAGCGTCCAACTCTTGATGGTCCTGATCTCAGTTTCCTGAGTTCCAACCCTGCATCAGGTTCTCTGTCTCCTTCTTTTTCTGTCCCCTCCCCTCTTTCTGTCCCTGCCCTACATGTACTGCCATCTAATATTTGACTCATTTCCCAAAGGAGAAGGAACAAAATACCCTCGTCTCTTGGCAGCATCTCATCTCTTCCTTTGGCTTTTGCCCTCTCCTCCCCCAACCCACCCTTAGTTTCATCCTATTCTACATTTCAGATTTCTACTTGCTCCTTTCTTTCATTATGAAAAGATAACATTGGGGTGCCTGTTGTCTCAGCTGGTTAAACTTCTGAATTCGGCTCAGGTCATGATCTTGCAGTTGGTGGGTTTGAGCCCCATGTCCAGCTCTATGCTGGCAGCTGAGAGTCTGGAGTCTGCTTCAGATCCTGTGTTTTCCTCTCTCTCTCTCTGCCCCTCCCTACTCACCCTCATTCTCATTCTCTCTCTCTCTCAAAAATAAATATACATCAAAAAATATAAAAGAAAAAAAGATGACATTGCCCTAAGAGCCAAAAGTAAATGAGAAATGAAAAGTATCCAAATAGGAAAATAAATAAATAAAATTACCTTATTTTCAGATGAAATTATCTTATTTATATAGAAACCCTAAAGATTCCATGTAAAATACTGTTGAAGCAATCAACAAGTTCAGTAAAGTTTCAGAGTATAAAGTCAAATATAAAAAGTCAGTTGTGTTTACATGAACAATAAAGTCACTGAAAAAGAAATAAATAATGCAATCCCTTTCACAATAGCATCACAAACAATAAAATACTCAGGAATAATATTAATCAAGGAAGTGAAAGAGCTGTACAATGAAAACTACAAAACACTGATGAAAGAAGTTAAAGACAGATATTCTGTTACCATGTACTGAAAAGAATTAAAATTGTTTAAATGTCATACTGCCCAAAACCATCTATAGATTCAATGTAACCTCTATCAAAATTCTAACATGATTTTTCACAGAAAAAGAAAAAAAATCCTAAAATTTGAATAAAACTGCAAGTGCTGCAAATAGCCACAGCAATCTCAAGAATAAAAGAACAAAGCTGAAGGTATCACACTTCTGATTTATAACCATACTACAAAGCTACAGTAATCAAAACAGTATAGCACTGACATAAAAATAGACACATAGACGAAAGGAACAGAATAGTCTAGAAATAAACTCCTATATATGCAATTGCCTAGCATTTGACAAGGAAGCCAAGAATATTCAGTGGGGGAAAGAAAATCTCCATAATAAATGGTTTTAAGGAAAACTGGTAACCATATACAGGAAATAAAATTGTATACCCATCTTACACTATTCATAAAAAGTAACTCAAAATTGATTAAGCATCAGAGCTGAGACACCCAGAGAAACACCCAGAGAAAACATAAGAAAAAGCTTCTTCACATTGTTCTTATCAATGATTTTTTGGATATGACATCAAAAGCACAAGAAACAAAAGCAAAATTCAAGTGAGACTACATAAAAAAGCCTCTGAACTGTGAAAGAAACAACAAAATGAAAAGGCAACCTGTGTAATAGAATAAAATATTCATATTCACACTCATACACCTCAGTAACAAAAATACATAAATAACTCAATTAAAATGTGGGCAAATGAATAGATATTTTCGAAAGAGCACGTTCCTATATCCAAAAGGTACATGAAAAGATTATCAACATCATTAATCACTATTAATCTTCATTCATTTGATGGAGATCAAAACTACAATGCAGTACTATCTTATGCTTGTTACAATGGCTATCACCAAGAAGACAACAGATAACTATTGTTGGTAAGGATTTAGAGAAAAGGAAACACTGTGTACTATCGATCAGAATGTAAACTGGTGCAGCCACTATGGAAAACAGGATGAAAAGTTCTTCAAAAAAGTAAAAATAGAACTACTATATGATCCAACAATTCCCCTTCTGGGCATATACCAAAAGGAAATGAAAACAACGTCTTGAAAGGATACCTGGACTCCCCATTCATTACAGCATTTTTCATAATAGCCAAGATGTAAAAATAACCTACACATCTGTCAGTGGATGGATAAATAAACAAGATGTGGTGTCTATATAAACACACACACACACACTGCAATGGATTAGCATTCAGCTTTAAGAGTGGAGGACATCGGCCATTTATGACAACATAGATGGGTCTTGAGAACATCATGGTAAGTGAAATAAATTAGAGAAAAACAAATACTGTATGATATCATTTATATGTGTGAATCTAAAAAAGCAAAAGCTCATAGAAGCAAAGAGTAGAATGGTCTTTGTGGCTGAAGGATATTGGGGAGATGTTGATCAAAGGGTACAAACCTATAGGGAAAAATTTAAAAGATATGCTAGTAAAAAGGAATTCACTTTATTCTGCACTTTAGCATTTGTGTAAGGCCCAAATTTTTCTATCATTTTGTAGGTTTTATGTTACATGTTTTAATGCCTTGAAGAATAATATAGTATGCATAAATATTTAACATATTTGTCCTATACTTTAATAGCTTTTTATCATACAAAAAGCCAACCCTGCTAATGTAAAGTCTTACAAGCCATAAGCATAAGTGAATGAATCAAAAAATCATTTCTAAGCATAACTACTACCTTAAAGAGAATGCCTATGTCATTAGAAAATGAAAATTATCCCTTACCGATGAATTCAGCAAAGTTACAGGATGTAAAATCAATGCACAAAAATCAGTTGCATTTCTATATACCAATAATGAAGCAACAGAAAGAGAAATCAAGAAATAGGTCCTATTTACAATTGCACAAAAACCATAAAATACCTAGGAATAAACCCAGCTAAAGAGGTGAAAAATCTTACACTGAAAACAATAGAAAGCTTATGGAAGAAATCAAAGACACACACACACACACACACACACACACACACACACACACGGAAAAATTTTCCATGCTCATGGATTAAATGAACAACTATTGTTAAAATGTCAAAACTACCCAAAGCAATATATATATTTAATGCAATTCCTATCAAAATATCACCAGCATTCTTCACAGAGCTAGATCAAACAATTTTAAATCTGTATGGAACCAGAAAAGACCCCCAAATAGCCAAAGCAATCCTGAAAAAGAAAACCAAAGCTGGAGGCATCACAATCTCAGTTTTCAAGCTGTATTGCAAAGCTGTAATCGTCAAGACAGTATGGTAATGGCACAAAAAGAGACACTCAGATCAATGGAACAGAATAGAGAATCAAGAAATGGACCCACTAATGTATGGCCAACCAATCTTTGGCAAAATGGGAAAGAATATCCAATGGAATAAAGATAGCCTCTCTTCAGCAAATGGTGTTGGGAGAACTGGACAGCGACATGGAAGAATGAACCTTGACCACTTTCTTACGCCATACATAAAAATAAACTCAAAATGGATGAAAGACAGGAATCCATCAAAATCCTAGAGAAGAAAGCAGGCAAAAACCTCTTTGACCCCAGCCACAACAACTTCTCACTCAATGTCTCTGTTGACAAGGGAAACAAAAGCAAAAATGAACTACTGGGACTTCATCAAGATAAAAAGCTTCTGCACAGTGAAGGAAACAATCAGCAAACCTAAGGCAATCAATGGAATGGGAGAAGATATTTGCAAATGACATATCAGACAAAGGGTTAATATCCAAAATCTATAGGGAACTTTTCAAACTCAACACCCAGAAAACCAAATAATCCAGTGAAGAAATGAGCAAATGACATGAGGAGACACTTTTCCAAAGAGGCATCCTGGTGGCTAACAGACACATGAAAAAATGCTCAACATCACTCATCATCACAGAAATACAAATCAGGAGCACAATACGATACCACCTAACACCAGTCAGAACGGCTAACATTAAAATTCAGGCAACAAAGTGGGGTGCCGGGGTGGCTCAGTTGGCTAAGCCTCCGACTTTGGCTCAGGTCATGATCTCACATTCATGGGTTCCTGTCGGGGGCTGCTATTTTGGATTATTCAGTGCTAACTCCCCACTTCCCAGCATTGCTGAGGCAAATCTGGGTGTTTCTTTTGATATTCATTTGACTCTGTTTACCTGGTAACTGACCTTGGTCAGCTGCTTTGTTTTCCTGCCTTGAAACCTTCATAAGAGACAGTTTTCTGAATAAAGCTCGCTCTCTCTTTCGCCTGATCAGAAACTGTGAGTGCTGTCTTTACTCTCTGCGTCTCCCTCTCCTGCTCCCCTTTTTCTCTCCCTCCCTCAGGAAAAGAACCCACGATGATTCTCCGCCCTGGCCCTGTCGGGGCAGACGAAACAGGTACCGCCTAACGGGGAGGAGCATGCCAGACCGGCCTCTGGTTATGACAGGTTCGAGCCCCGCGTCAGGCTCTGTGCTGACAGCTCAGAGCCTGGAGCCTGCTTCTAATTCTGTGTCTCCTCCTCTCTCTGCCCCTTGCTCGCTCATGCTCTGTCTCTCTCTGTCTCAAAAATAAATAAAACATTTTTAAAAATTTAGAAAAAAAATAAAATTCAGGCAACAATTGATGTTGGCAAGGATGCAGAGAAAGGGGAACCCTTTTGCACTGCTGGTGGGAATGCAAACTGGTGCAGCCACTCTGGAAAACAGTAAGGACGTTCCTTATAAAACTAAAACTAGAACTACCCTATAACCCAACAATTGCACTACTAGGTATTTATCCAAAGGATACAGGTGTACTGTTTTAAAGGGACACAGGCACCCCAATGTTTATAGCAGTGCTCTCAACAATAGCCAATGTATGGAGAGAACCCAAATTTCCAATGAAAGATGAATGGATAAATAAGATGTGGTATATATACACAATGGAGTATTACTTGACAATAAAAAATAATGAAATCTTGCCATTTGCAACAATGTGGATGGAAGTAGAGTATATTACACTAAGCAAAATTAGTCAGAGAAAGGCAAATATCATATGACATCAGCCTATGTGGAATTTAAGATGCAAAACAAATGAACATAAGGGAAAGGAAATAATATAAAAACAGGGAGAGGGACAAAAAATAAGAGACTCTTAAATACAGAAAACAAACTGAGTGTTGCTAGAGGGGTTGTGGGTTTAGGGATGGGCTAAATAGGCAAGGGGCATTAAGGAGGACACTTGTTGGGATGAGAACTGGGTGTTTGTTACATGTAGGGGATGGATCACTGGATTCTACTCTTGGAATCATCATTGCACTCTATGCTAACTAACTTGGATGTAAATTTTAAAAAATAAATAAAAGAAAAAAAAAGATGAAAATGTTCCCGATGACAATCACCACCAACACACTGAAAATTCTTAACTCTGATTTTTCTTTCTTTGGGTGCTTTATATGATCCCTGAACTAACAATCTCCATAGAGATAAATAAATATCACCCACATGAGGACAATAACTACTTACTGACCTCAAGAGAGTCATCCACCACCACCACTTGCATTGGGCAGAGATTCAAAGGCTGGTAGAGGAGTGGGAAAGATTTATGGTGGCAGAAAGGGAAGGTCCATCCCAATGGAAAGTTGTCATATATTTTAGAATTCAAAATAACTCTACTTTGTAAGAAAATTCATTACATCAGCTAGACTTTCATGCAATTTTCATGACAAGAAATTAAACTCTTTATAGGATTTATGTACTTTTCTCTCTTCCTCATTTTTGATCTCTTTGAGCACTTTTTTCCTTTTTTTTTTTTTCAATTTAAATCCAGGTTTGTGAACGTATCATGTAATAATGATTTCTGGAGTAGAATTTAGTTATTTATCACTTACATGTAACACTCAGTGCTCTTCCCAACAAGTGCCATTTTTCTTTAATCATTACAATAGTTTTCCCCATCAACCTGATTGCAAAGCAAAGGCGCTCAGATCTAAGAAGATTCCTAAATGGAACATAATGCTTTCCATTATGCTTTTTAAAAAGACTAAGAAAAGTTTAAAGTTATAGTATTGGGAAAGAAATAAGGGATGATGTGGGAGCTATTTCTTTGGACAGAGTACGCAGAAAACTGAGTTGGGGAGCACACATGTCTGTGATTATATCGGGGTAGGTGGCAGACCCATTCACTGAGTTGCCTCTGCCACCAATAAGCATATGCCCCTCACATATTAGCATTAGTATCTTGGGGCTTGAAATGCATAACCTCTAAATTCCTCTTCCAGTAAAATAATGTTACCATATGAGTTCATGGATCTGAGGGTCTGAGAGTTAAGTATGATTTAATGGAAATAACAACAAAAAAAGCCATACCTTTGTATTATCTTTAATCTTTGTTTTGTTTTTCTCCCTGGCTTCACGAAGACTTTTCTGAGTAGGACCTTCTGGTGCATTTTCTTTTTCAGAGTTAGGAACAACTACAAGATAACACAATTTATTCTTAGTATCTATACTGTCTTGCTATTATAAATACAATTTTAATAAAAAATATGAAACCCAAAGTAATAATGATACATGTGATTTTAAAGTATTAAGCTAATAATATTGAAATAACACCAAAAGGTTTTAAGTGAGTTGTCAAATTTATTTCCAAAAAATTCAGGGTGTCATTACTGCAAGGTCCGTTAAATGGCATGATGAATCAGTTAGAGAGCATAGTAGCCAATCTCCAGTTACATTATATCCAAATTCCTGTTGTGAGATTTCATGTGTGTATAAATAAAGTGCAAGAGAGTCAAAGGAGTGAATGGTAAGCAATAACAAAATTTCCTGTGTGGAATTGGGTATACTATTCTTCATGCTTCTCAAGTTGAAAAAAAACATAAAAAAATAATTGGATAATTTCCCAATGTCCTTGTAACATTAGTTTCCAAACTCTCCTGGACATAGAAAGAACAGTCCTAAAAAAAACCACCTGAGGGAAAAATAAAAGTGACAGAGAAAGTCTCTTTCTTTTATACATCTTTCCATATACATATTTAGGTATACACAATTTCCCCTATATTTTTAAACAGGAAACTGCAAACAATAAAGTTATAATCATTAACTCATAACTAAAAAACCTACTGGAGGACCATGGGAAGGGGAAGGGGGAAAGAGAGTTGGGGAGAAAGAGGGGAGCAAAACCAGAGAGACTATTGAATACTGAAAACAAACCCGAGGGTTGAAGGGGGAGGGGGTAAAAGAGGTGGTGGTGATGGAGGAGGGCACTTGTGGGGATGAGCACTGGGTGTTATATGGAAACCAATTTGACAATAAACTATTAAAAAAAAAGAAGGCCTTCTTTATTTTTTTATCTATTTAATAAATACTATTTTATATATGAAAAAAATAATTAAGTGTTCTAAATTATAACACTAGATTAATAACAGAAAAGATGAACACAAAAATATCTGGATGAGTCAAGGCTCTCAAATAATTCTTAAGGCAAGGAAGTGCGTAGCTGGCACTCAGATTCTTGCCTGATATAATTTGTCCTATCTAATACCAGTTTCAGACAAAGGAGAAAATCACCATAACCATGACAATAACCTAAAACCAAAATATTGAATAACATAGTTCTACTTAAAACCGCTCAAAAGACTTCAAACACTTGAGTACCCAGACTGCCTGTCCCCCCTGACAGTGCTCTAAGTTAGAACCCCACAGCATCTGGGAAGTGTAAGTGGGGTGGGGAGGTGGGGGGAGGGAGGGCAACAATTAGAGCTCACTGAAATTAAGAAAAAATTTTCACTTCCAGTTCTCTTTTATTGTATTTTCTTTATCAGCAACCAAGAGTGGCATTCTGATAATGATAATAATTTAAAATAATAATAATTAGCATGTATGCCTCACTGGTCTTTTACTATATGACAGCCACTAGTCTAAATAATTTGCATGTATTATTTCATAATACAAGCTGATCAGGCCATCAGAGAGATGACAGAGTCTGACATGACACTGCCAAATGCTAAGACCAGAAGCTCAGGTATTGCAAGCTCCATATCTAAAACTAGAATGCATGTTTATAAACATTATAAAATTATTCAGTACAGAATTTAAGGAATTAATTTTATTCAGGTAGTTGGGATTATGCAATTAAAAGAAAGTATTTCTTTATGTTGTGTTGAAATTTATTCCTTTCTTGCCAAAAACCACTTTAAAACATCACAGATCAAAATATAAGCAAACTTGATCTTCAAAGTAACAGAAAAACATGCAATGTGTTCATTTATAAATTAAGTCAAATAGCAGAATATAATTTCATAAAGAAGTTATCAGTAAACCATCAGGTTATTTTAGTAGAGATGCCAAGGATAAAGATCACAAACTATTAGAATAGAATGGGATATTAGAGATTAACTGTTACAATCAACTCAATACACAAAGTTCCACAGTCTTTAAGCCTTCATATATATATATATATATATATTGGTTTTCACACTTTTTAGTCATTTGGGAAGTTAGAGTTCTGAGACTATGATCGTTTGATACTATCCCTTCATATTTATAATTTACTGTATTCTTAAAAGTTATTTACAGATGGAAAAATACTTTTTTTTAACATTTTTTAATGTTTTATTTTTGAGAGAAACAGAGAGAGCACAAAAATGGGAGGAGCAGAAAGACAGGGAGATATAGAATCTGAAGCAGGTTCCAGGCTCTGAGCTAGCTATCAGCACAGAGCTCGAGATGGGGCTCAAATCCATAAATCCTGAGATCATGACCTGAGCAGAAGTCAGACGCTTAACTTCCTGAGCCACCTAGGCACCCCGGAAACAAGTCATTTTTATCTTACAAAAATATATATCTTTTGTAAAAAGAAAAATGTAATAAGGAAAAAAGTAGAAAATAATCACATATTACAAATTATGTATATATTTTGGTGTGCATCATTTTATTTGCATATATTAAATATTCATGACCTTATATAAATGTTCTTATTTTTAAACATTTTATTAACATTATGATATAATCATTTTCTTATGCATGAGTTTTAAGACTTTCTAGTTCTATGATCAATTGTATTTAAATATTCAGCTGTGGTTAAAGATTAAGATTGTTTGTACTGTTCTGTCACTATAGAAATGGCATCTTTGTTCATAGCATCTTTAGGCATTACTGAGCATAACTAATATTTCATTAACATAAAATATATGAAAGGAACTACTGAATCGAGGCTAAGAAAAATTTCAAATATAAGAATGCTGCCTATTTCTCTTAAGCTTTAACCATTGAACAAAATGAATAGTTGTAAATAATATGATGCCATGTTTATAAAGAAAATTCACTATTTTGCAGTCTTTCTATATTTCAGGGTTTCCATCATTTTTAAATCAAATTTAGTAAGGTACAATTTACATAAAATAAAATGGAAACACTTTAAATAAAGAATTAGGTAAGTTTTGATAAACAGGCATATGACTACCACCAGAAATCGAGATATAGAACGTTTGTGCCACTCCCAAAATTATTATTTTCGTATGTCACCATTACCAATATAAGGTATGTATAATAATTTTTGTTTTTACAAGGCACTTTTCTTTCAAGAAAATTAAAAATAAAAAAATATTAGCAAGAATTTAACATTCCTAAATCTCTGTATTCAAGCCTAGAGATCTGAGTTTTCTTCAGGCCAAAAAAAGTCCTTTAGTATTTCTCATACTTCAGAATGACTTGCCACAAAATCTTTTAGCTTTCATTTAAATTAAAATGTCTATATCTATATTTCACCCTACTTTTTGAAAGATATTTTACTGGATATAGACTTCTGAATTAGAAATTTTCCACATTTGAAAAATGTCATTTCTTTGTTTCTAGCCTCTAATATCTCTGACAAGAAATCAGCCTTTACTTATATTACTGTTCTCTTGTATGTAATATGATTTTTCTCTCTTGCTGCTTTAGAGATTGTCTCACTTAAATTTTCAACAGTTTGAATATGACACATCTAGGATTAATTCTCTTTGAGTTTATAATTAGTTGTTTTTGAGGGGATCTGTAAGTTGATGTTATCAAATTTAGAAAATTTTAGGTCATCTTTTGTTTAAATATTTTTATGCCCCAATTGTGTTCTTTTTCTCTCTTGGGACTGCAATTTCACATCTGTTAAAAGGCTTATTTCCCTTCCACTTTTTTCTCTCGTCATCATACTAAGTTTCAACTGATGTCTCTTAAAATCACTGATGTTTCTGTCATCTAAAATCTATTGTGGACTATAAAATTTCCATTTAAACTATCATATTTCTCAATACTAGAACTTCAATTTCCCTTTTGTTTCCATGTAACTGCGAAGATTCCCTATATCTTAGTGTATTAATGTCATATTTTAAGTCAATATTTTGATAATATTCAAAATAGTTGCTTTAGCATTTTTGTCTGCTAAATTCATTATCTGGGCCATCTTGGTGTACTTCTCCATCTACTGATTTTTGTCTTGACTGTGGACTATCTTTTCCTGTTTCTCTAAATACATAGAAAATTTAAATTATATACCAGCCAGTATAGATAACATATATAATATATAGTGTAGATAATAATAACTGCCTTTCTTTAAAGGGTATTCATTTTTTTCTAGCATGCAGTTTAATTTTTTGATGATCACCTTGAAATTTTCTGCTTTGTTAAGGTGGATCCATGGAAAGCCCTACTCTTTTCCCAAGGCTAACTTAAAAGATTCAAACTCAAATTCTATGTCCCTTAGAAATTCTAGGTAAGCTTTGTTTTGGGTTTTATAATAAAGGGCAGTACAAGTGTTATATTAATATGGTTAATATGTTAATATGATTATGTTAACCTTTAATATGGTATGACCAAGGAGTTAAAGAGTAAAGAGGCCCCTTCATCCAGATATGACCATAACTCCAATATCCCTATCTCTCTGTGAATTCTAGAATCTTTGTTCCCCTCTGAGTCCCATAAAACCTCCTCACAGTTAATTCTTGGGTATTCTTCCATGTATTACCTGCTCAGTAAACTCCCTCATGAACTGGGCCATTATTATTATTGTAGCTCCCTTTCTATCTGGTGCACTTTCCTATGACAGCTACGAACTATGTATGATCTTTGCCTTTTCAGTTCATCAGGACTGGCATGCTCTTCTTGACCTACATCTGCGTGGAATTTGGTTTGGAAAATACCCCAGGCACAAAGTCATGGTGATAGTGGATCTTAACTTATAAATTTTTCTTCTATCCCTTGACATGTGGTGTTTTACAAAAGCTAAAAGTAGCTGCCCTATAAACAGTCTGGTTGAAGAGTTTTTTTATTAAAAGAAGGTTATTCTGGTACCAGCTACCCCATCATGGTCAGAAACACAAGCCCTCCAATTATACTTTGCTCATACTTTTATCAAAAATTAGCTATATAGTACCATATCTATACTCTCTCTTGATCTTAATTTGTGAAAGTTACCATATCACTTATTCACTTTTAAGTATCTCTAGAATTTTGAGCTCTTATAAGATTAAAAAATCACCAACTGATATTAAATGTTTTATTACATTTTATTTTTACCTCTAATTTCAGAAGCATGGTGAGTATGCCCTATTTCCATATTCTTCAATGTTGCTTGAAGCCCAGAAATCTAAAAAATAAGATCCGAAGATATGGGGTTATATCTTTGTATATATACAAAATGATTCAAAAAGAGTTGAATAAAATACAGTGTTTAAATACTGACTGCAAGATATAAAAATATTAATCTCTCTGGGATTAATTCCCATATATTTAAAAAATTAAACATGAATTGTAACAAAAGAAAAACATAATTTTAAATTCAATTCAATGGGTAATTATCAGCTATCTATTATAAATAAGCATCTGAAACATTTATTTCACAACATAGTTTCCTGAATCAAGAATAATAATAATTGTATACTTTGAGTGATAATTATTCAGTGCTCTATTTGAGAGAAGTTTCTCCTCTATTGAAATTGCTTCACAACAACTTAATTCATCTTTCTGTTTATAAAAGATGAGGTAAGTATTAATTGGAAGTAAAATATGAAAAGACTGTTGTTTTTCTTGAAACTCTTAGCTTATTTTCCACCCACAGATATTCCTTGTTTTATTAAGCATGTTTCATAATCAAGAACATTTATTAGCTTGGTGGCATATCATTTACCTATATTTACTAAACAATAGACTTGAATTAATAATTGAACCTTAAAGAGCTCTCTCATCCCTCATTATATATGATTATATATAATCATAATACCAACACAAAATACCATCTATTTAATTATATACAGGTACACATATTTTTCCTACTAATGCTAAGTAGTGACATTTCTTTAATAGAAAATAGCAGATAATCAATTGTAATCTATAGATCAGTGCTCATGAAATGCCTGGGTTGAAAAAAAAGTTAAAAACTTTATATCTATTTTTAGATGCCAAATGGATTACAAGGTTTCTAAATACACTTATTTAGAATAGTATAAGATTTACATAAAAGTTGCAATGTAATAGAGAACTCTTGTATACCCTGCACCCTATTTACATTTACATCTTACATTACCAATAATATGTTTGTCACAAGTAATGAGACAATGTTGATATATTATTATTAACAAAAGTACACATTATGTTCTAATTTCATTATGGTTTTTCAAATACACTTTTCTGTTCAAAGATCCTATCCAGGATACTTTACATCTAGTCATCATGTCCTCCTTTGCTTCCTCAGACTTTCCCTCATTTTGATAATCTTGGCAATTTTGAGGAGCACTGAGCAGGTAATATTTTGGAGAATGTCCATACATATGGGTTTCTCTAATGTTTTCTCATGGTTAGATAGGAGTTATGGGTTTTGAGGAGGAAGGCTGGAGAGTAGAAATGTCCTTATTAGCTCATCCAGGGTATTTAGCAACATGATTAAAGACTGATGGTGTTATACTTGATCACCTTCCTGAAGTAGTATTGCCCAGGTTTATCCATTGTAAAATTACTTTTTCTTCCATTTCCACTATATTCGTGGAAGCAAGTCATTGTATATAGCCAACAACATCTGAGGTGTTAAGCTCTACCTCCTTAAGGAAAAGATTATCTATCTACATATGTCATTTGGGATTCTTCTTTGAGAGAAATATTTTTGTTTTCCTCCATTTATATACTAATCCATTCAATTATTTTATTTTGTGTCTAATACTGTATTATTTATTTTTTTGCTTAAATTGCCAAAATGTGACCACTGGGAACTCTTTCAGGATGATTCATGTAATGAGTATGACTCCATTTGTTGATGTTTGACTGCCAGCAGTTTTTAATCCTTACTTCCTATTTCTCAACTTAGTGCCCTACATTAAGGGCACTACGTTAGAAAACTGATATCAAAGCCCGGATGCTTCATCCTTTGCCACTGATGGGAGAGTTAAACCATATAAGCACATCCTCCCACATAAGGACTCCTATCCGGCTTCCAAACTCTAACCATAACAAAAACCCCAACCCAGTCTCCCTCCTGAAGACATTTCAGACCTGCATGGTAAGGCATCTGCTGCTTTCCCCAGAGAGCTGAATTATGTAAGTAATAAAAGTTTTCATACCCTCTTGCTGTGTGTATAGCATAATTAGTTTAAACCTCCAAACCAAATTTAGTTATTGGTCCATTTACTTCAGGAGGTGCCCACAGCAGTAACAGTTCCTTTGTCCCTTGACATACTCCACTGTTAACGTTGGGCATTTTCTCTCTCTCTCTTCTTTCTCCTTCTTTCTTTCCCTTCCTCCCTCTATTTTTTTTCCTGCTCTTTCTATCACTTTCTGAGCATTTCCTAACATTCTAGCACAACAATATGGACCATATGTTCCAGGATTATTTAGTATTTTCCCTCCCTAGCCTATAATTAGCCCTTTCTCCAAGGAGTCCTACTCCTTCTATTGGAGAATGATATCAACACAGGTATCTAGGGGCACCTGAATGGCTCAGTTCGTTAAGTGTCCAACTTTAGCTCAGGTCATGATCTCATGGTCCATAAGTTCTAGCCCCATGTCGGGCTCTGTGCTGTCAGCTCAGAGCCTGGAGTCTGCTTCAGATTCTGTGTCTCCTTCTATCTCTGCCCCTCCTCACTCAAAAATAAATAAACATTAAAAATATTTTTTAAAAGAAATAGATATCTATGCACTAGATATACTAATTTGCTATTGGAGTGTCACTGCTTCTAGATCCTCTCAGCAAGCAGATCTAGAAAATATATACATTTATTTCTTGAGATATAAATATATCCTGATTATATGATATATTATATTATAATATAAACATTAATATATTTAAATTAATATATTAAATAATATTTATAATTTATTTATATTATATTATAATGAATATTAGTATATTATATAAATTATACATTATATTATAGCCCTATGATCCAAATAAAGATAAAACATAACTTATTATACATATATACTAACAAATTATATTTAATATATTTTCAATCATGGGGCTGTAATTCACAATTTTGAACATATTCAAGTAATTTTATAAAACAAAATAATTAAATTACAGGTTTTTCTATAAAATTTCAATAAATTTAAAAGAGTGGCTATATTATTTCCCAAAGAATTTGAAAACACATATTTACTAGATTTTTGTCATGTCACAGTATACTTTCACTCCTTTATATACAAACTGAATATCATAAAAAACTTCTAAATTCTAACCCTTCATGCAAAGTATTAGAGAGCTATATATGTTTAAAGAGAAAGATAGTGAGATAAATGTTTATTAAGACATGGTTTTTAGGAAGTAATAATTAGGAATCCAGATATAAATTATAACATACTTCTTACTGTTCTAAGCTCACATTCTAAGTTTTGGTTAGAAGTGACTTCTCAGAGCATCACTGAAATAAAGTAGACACTGAAAATAAAGGTATAATCAAAAATAAGCATAAAAATTGATGTATCTTCCATGTTAGATCATAAAGGAATTTGCATACATTTTAATATATTTTCACATTCAAACATTTTTAACAAATTCATTCTACAACTTCATGACACACTAATAGATTTAAGTTAAAAGGTTAATCCAAGGCTGTATACCCCTATCAGGTATACCTGATAGGAATGTTCCAACAGAAGGAAAGAAAGGCTTGGTTGGTAATAAGTTCTTTTCTCTATGAAACATTCCAAAAAGATTCAGTTCATTAAATAGAAACTGAAGGGGGAGGGAGAGAGGGGAAAGAGGTGGTGGTGGTCATGGAGGAGGGCGCCTGTGCGGGAGAGCACTGGGTGTTACATGGAAAGCAATTTAGACAATAAACTATTAATAAATAAATAAATAAGTCAGTAAGTAAATAAGAAACCTTGGATTGTTCTCCAAGGAGCAAGATGACAAAACTGAGACTGTCTAGTCTGTCCTAATTTGGAGAATGTGTTGATAGATACTAGGATTAGACTGGTATAATTTTGGTGACTCAGCATCTTGGATTCATGAATTGTGTGTCTTCCATGTTTCACTATAGATGGCAAATAGTTATTTATCCTTTCCTATAACTAGGATACTAACATATCGCATAGGCTCCATCAATCATGTGTGCCCATTTTGGATCTTGAGTAAAATATAATTATTAATATCTCATGATAACAGGTGTAGATTAGGACTGCTTAAGACAGTGCAGAGTAACCAATAATATAGAAGAGGAAGAAGTAAGAATTCATATATGAGTGACCTATTTCACTTCTCAAGCTACAAATCCAAGTATGGCTAATTGGAAACAAAAGACACTGAAAGTCAGATAATTCAAAGATGCTCCAAGTACAGACTAAATTTGCTCCTGGTTTCTCAGAGAATAATCTAGGAAAATCAACAGTCCCTTAAAAAGACCTTCATATTATGCATTATGCTAGAAAACCTAATATTCTTCAGGTTGTGTCTGAAAATTGATTGAAGAATGTATGTCTATGTACATGAACCTTAAGTGGTTTCCAAATTGCCCACAGTTTGAATTAGCAGAGCAGGAAAATCAGAAGTCTCAACTTGTCTCAGTGAGATACATGAAAATGTTACCATTTGAAGCACTTAATCAAAAAAAAAAAAAGAGAGAGAGAGAGAGAGACAGGACTATGAGGCTATAGATGTTAAGGATCTCACAGATGCTGTGGCAGAGGTCATGGATTTAGTAAGGTATGTTAGGTTCACACTCAAAAGAGCCACATAGAATGATGAACCTCAATACCAGGAGTATCATCAAACCAGTCACACAACACTAGGAAGTGAAGGCCAAGCATCTGGCTTCAGGCCATATGGAAACACAAATGTCCCTGGTCCTAGGAACCATCTTGGGAAGAAGAAGATGTGATTTGAAGACAAAAATAAAATTAACACTGATAGATTTCAGCTAAACAGTTAATGTAACGTTCAGATATCCTGTGTTAAATTCAGAGACTATTTTAACCCATGAATACCTGGATAGTTTTTAATAGCAGGTTCTTTTATTGATGTCTGTAGCAGGGATAGGGGTTCAGAGACAAAATAAAATAGCTTGCAGATAATACAGTTCTTTGCTAATATAAAGTGAAAAATTGAACCCTGCCTCATTAGGGATACTGATTTAATTTTTTAAACAAGATTTCACTTTATATACAAATCAAATGTAAGGCAAGTAATTTGATCTATTTAACTGATATAGAAGTAAAACAACCTGAATGTTCACATGGCTACTCTGCAGCACATGGGACTCAGCCCTACCACTCCCATCCTTAGTTCTTCTAACTAAACCGGTAAGAAACAACCTGAAACTCAAAGAGTATATGTGGCCTGAATATGTTTTCAAAATGGACATTGATAGAAACTTAGAAACTCATCTCATACTTATTTTTTATAAAATTTGAGTTTTTCCCTTTTTTTTGTTTATTGTTTTAGAGAGAGAAAGAGAAAGGAGGAGAGGAGCAGAGGGGAGAGACAAAGAAAGGGGGAGGGAGAGAGAGGGAGGAGGAGAGGGAGGGAGGGAGGGAGGGAGAGAGAGAGAACATTAAGCAGGCTCCACGCTCAGCATGGAGCAAGACACTGGGCTTCATCTCAGGACTGTGAGCTCAGGACCTGAGCCAAAATAAAGAGCCAGAGGTTTAAGTGACTGAGCCACACGGGTGCCCTGAAATTCATCTCATATTAATGATAGGGGGATTGACAGCCTCTTCAAGAAGATAAATTAGCCCTAATTACACATAAGTGTAGATTTGGTGCTGGACAGGTTGCAGATGTAGAAATCAACCATCTAGAGTGGAATGTAGGCAACTGCCAGCAGGGATGCCTGGAAGGCCCTGGTATCCTGGAGTGGTGAAATTGAGTCTGAATGGTCTGTCCCAGATATCAAAGTATACATGGTGTTTTAGAAAGAGATGGCCAGATCAATGATGGACTCCCCCCTGGAGAAGGATGATAGTGAGATAAGCATGAGAACGGGGAATAAGTAGAGTAATATGGGAAGCAAAAGTCTAATCTGAACCCATGGCAGGATAAGAAGTAGAAGCAACCAAACACAGCTTAAAGTCCACCAAGACGTAGAATTGTGCCTTGGGGCGCCTGGGTGGCTCACTCGGTTAAGCCTCCGGCTTCGGCTCAGGTCAGATCTCACGTTCGTGGGTTCGAGCCCTGCGTCAGGCTCTGTGCTGACAGTTATCTCAGAGCCTGGAGCCTGCTTCCGGCTCTGTGTCTCCTTCTCTCTCTGCCCCTCCCCCTCTCGTGCTCTGTCTCTCTCGGTCTCAAAAATAAATAAAAAGAACATTTTAAAAAAAAGAATTGTGCCTTTTGTTGGGAGGCTGTGGAGACAGGTTTAGTGAAAAGGAGCAAGGAAATAAAATTCTGAAGGTATGTCATATAATGCCATAAAAATGTAAATTATTATTAAACTCCTTTCATGCATTACTACCAATAATACAAGTTGGACATTCAAGAACACAAAATTAAAATTCAAGCACAAAGAAGCATGGAGACACAAGTAATGTTTTGCATTTTAGTAGCTAAGAATTACACTCAAGAACAGACAAAATACAACTTGATTAAAGCATGTCTTAACAATAAAATCATTCAAGGAAGAATATAACTATCATGCAAGCTATTGTAGCTTCTTAAAGTTTGGCCAGAAAGAAAATCTCCAGAAAACAATAAAATAATGTTAAGCATAGTTGCACTTTTATATTTGGAATAAAATGTTACATATTTTAAGTGGCCCATAAACATTTTGCTTTAACTTTCTTGAATTCTATACCAGAAGTTCCTCATCCACTGTCCTAAGCCTAGGTAAAAACCCCATAGGAAAAATGGAAAAGGATGTTTATAGTAGAAATGATCCAAAATCAAGTCAGTAATTAGGTGTATCAAACATTTATTTGGGGGTAAATTCTAAGGAGTTTTTAAATTATCTCATATAAGTTTAACAACAATATTTTAAAAGGTAGGTAATTTTGACTATACATTATATATGAGAAATCTGAGTTTAAAGTGTTTAAGGTCCATATTCATAGGTGTCAAAGTTGGCATTTAAACCCAAGTTTGACTACATTGCTGAGTTTTTTTCCTCTATATTTAATAATCTCTGATAAATTTATTTTAATTCAATAAAGTTTATGGGGCACCTGTGTGGCTCAGATAGTTAAGCATTCAAGTTAAGCTCTGGTAATGATCTCACAGTTTGTGAGTTTGAGCCCCACATCAAGCTCTGTGCTGACAGCTCAGAGCCCGGAACCTGTTTCAGATTCTGTGTCTCCCTCCCTCTCTGCCCCTCCCCTGCTCATGCTCCATCTCTCTATCTCTCAAAAATAAAAAATAAACATTAAATTTTTTAAAATAATAATTTAGCTTAATAATAATCTTTATAGGTTTAAAATGAACAAAATAACTTTCATGAATATTGCCAAATGAATCTTTTTTTACAGCATAATTGTTTAAAACCTTTATAAATTTATCTCAGAAACAAAACCAATATTCCTACTTATATTATTAAAAAATAAATGGTTTCAAATCCTCTTGAAGTAGTTTTGATGGCTTCTTTACCTGCCCAACTGCTCTGTCTCTTTCCAGAGAGGTCAGCATTTTCTGCTTCAGTAAAGTGTGGTGCTTCTCATGTAACACCCTTATAGTTGGTTCATAAGATGCATAATGTAACTTCAACCTATGAAAAATAAAGGGCATCTTAAATGGTAATTGAGTAAATCAGTGATTTTCATTTAACATCCAAACCTTCCTCTCTCTCTCTCTCTCTCTCTCTCTCTCTCTCTGTGTGTGTGTGTGTGTGTGTGTGTGTGTGTGTGTGTTTGTGTGTTTACAATAGGATAAAAAATGAATAACCATATAAAGGTCAACACAAGCCAATAAGTGACAGGAATATTACTTGGTATGAAATTTCCCTTAAACATGGTGGGAGTGGAGAGGTCAGGTTTCTTTTGAGTTAACTAGTTTTCTATTTCCTACCATCAGTTTAGCTATACTCAAGCATATACCCAGAAGATTGCTATTTGTCGAGATATAAATTTGCAGTTTCTTTAATTAATTCAGAAACAATTGTCAAAAAGACAAGGACTGCAAACAATGAAATATTAAACAGAAAATATCATCACATAAAGGGCGTCTCAAAAACAAGTTTGAGTAATTTATATTAAGAAAATTAAGTATAAAATATTTTGCATCTCATAGGAGAAATAATTCAACAGTATATGATACAAACATCTTCAGTAATCTGTTTAATTTGAAAATGCCTTCAAAATACTATTTTTTATCTTTTTATTGAAATACAATTTACCTGGAGTAAAAGATACAGATCTTAAATGTTATAGTTCAGAGTTTTCAGATGTATGCATGCCCAGGGAGTCCACACTGTTATCAAAATATAGAGCACTTCTAACACCTCAGGAAATTCTAGAACTTTGTATATTTGGAATGATAGAATATGAATGTAACAACCAACATCATAGGAATACATCCAGTCATAAGAAATTTTTAAAAAACTATATGCCAACAAATTGAATACCTGGAAGAAATAAATTACTAGAAACATATAAACTACCAAAATTGACACAAGAAGTAGAAAACATGAACAGATAGCCAGCAAAGAAACTGAATCAGTAATCAAAAAACTCCAACAAACAAAAGTCCAGGACCAGATGGCTTCACAGTGAATTCAACCAAACATTTAAAGAAATATGTATACCTATTCTTCTCAAACTATTCCAAAAAATAGAAAAGGAAGGAAAACCTCCAAATTCATTCCATGATGCCAGACACTGACTTCTTCCACTCAGCATAATGTTTTTTTTGATTCTTCCATGTTGCTGTATATATCACTATTTCTTTTTATTGTGAGTCATATTCCTTTGTATGTATATTCTACAATGTATTACTTCAATATCCCACTGATGAAGAACTGATTTCCATTTAGCTTAGGGCTATTATGAATAAGGTTGCTATGAACAGTTTCACACAAGTCATAAGATATTTTTTGGCTCTATCTCTTCATTTCTCTCAGGAAAAATACCTAGGAGTTGAATTGCTGGATTGCAATTTACATTTCCAACAGCAATATTTGACAGACTTGGTTACTCTACCTCATTGCCAACATTTGGTGATTAGTCTATCTAGACCTGTCAATTTTACTATCAATTTTATCAGTTTTATTATATTTTCAAACAACTAACATATACTGTTGTTGATTTTTTCTTATATTTGTCTCTTTGCTAGTTTGTTGGTTTCTGATTTTTTATTTCTTTTTCTTCCTCTGTATTTAATTTTTCTTTTTTGATCATCTAAGTACACGATTAGATTATTGCTATAAAATTTTCTTTGTTGCTAATATAAGCATTTAAAACTATTAATTTTACTTTAAGAGCTGCTTTGGCTGCATCCCACAATTTTTAATATGCTGCCTTTCAGTCATTCAGATTGAAATATATTTTCATTTCCTTCTTTGACTCATGGACTACTTAGAACTATGTTACTTAATTTCCAGATATTTGGGAATATTCCAGAGAGCTTTTTGTCATTGGTTTAATTTAATTTGGTTGTGGCCAGAGAACATATTTTGTATGACATCAGTTCTTTGAAATGTATAAAGACTTGTTTTATGGTTCAGCACATGAGCTATTTTGTGTACATAAAAAGTCCAAAGTAGAATTCAAGAAATGTCAATTACACTCATTAGATTTAGAGAAATTATGCCTATTTTTCTAATAATTGCTAAAAGAAGAGTGATAAAATCTCCAGTTGTAACTGTGGATCTATCTGTTTTTCCTTTATGTTTAATCAGGCTTTGTCTCAGGTATCAGACTCATATCAGAGCCATAATATGTCTTCCTGATAAATGGACTCTTTTCATCTTGTTGAAATGACTTCTTTTTCCATAATTCTCAGAATGACCTGAGGATGTTGTCTCTGTGTCCCTTCTCCTGAGGCCCTGTGGGCATGCAGGGGTGGCTCCCCTTCCCTACAGAGGGCCGACACTTCAGCTGTGCTGCAGACTGCTGTGCAGGCCTCCTCCCCACAAGGCAAAAGGTCCGCTGCTGGAGTTGGCTCTACTCCCTCCTCTCCTGACTGCCAAGCTCGTGGTTCGGTAAGGGAGAAAAGAGACTATATATCCAAACTAGTGTAAGCATTAATCAACATATGCGAACAGGAAGCAAAAAAGCACCCCAGATTAGATTTTGAGATACTAATCTAAGACTGGATAAACGATATTTCACCTTGTTGAGACACTGGATTTTACAAGTACTGAAACGAGGACTCCAGGGGCTGCAGTGAAGTCACTGGGGAAAAGTGATGGGTAACACCCAGAAAAGTGAAAGTGCCTGGGCTGCCTCTCCTGGCAGAGAGTGGAAGAGGAGGAGCTGCAGAACACTACAGCAATGACAGACTGCGGTGACAACATCAGTCCTTCCACAAAACCTGTAGCCAGTGACCTGTGTGACTAAGTCCTGGGAAAAAATATTTTGAGGATTTGTCATTAATATCTAGAAATCCAGAGGGACATCACAGGCCCTATGTTATAACGGGCATTTACAGAGGCGAGAAAAAGTAGGGAGATGGCTAAAGTCTGGCTCAATGTGGGCTTATTTGGTTCATGCACCTACCCCATGACTCATCCAATATTACTTGCATAAATGATAATAATTTTAATTCATTTACAAGGTAGTTGGAGTAAGCTATCAGAGTTGAGAAGGGTCCTCTTCTGACTTATGACGGACTACTTGAAATTGCCTCACAGATACAATTTGATTTATTTTTTTAGCCTTTTTTCTCTGAGGTTCTATTCATTCTTCTCAGCTTTTTTTCTTAGTAAATTTTCATTGAAAATACTTTTTTCAGTTTGAGAACTTCCATTTGGTTCTTTGTTGATAGTTCTCATTTCACTTCTGCAATTTCCCAGCTGTTCACTCATTATATCCATTATTTTCTTTAAAACTCTAAACATTTCATTAGAGCTACTAATTCTGTTATTTCTGTCATTTCTGGGTTTGTTTCTATTGGTTTCTGTCTATGGGACACATTTTCCTGCTTCTATATATGTTATATATTTTGTTCTATGTTGGACATATATTTATCTGAATTTTGTTATCTTCCTTTAAAAGAGTTTTGTTCTGGCAGAAAGTTAATTCAATGGTTGGCAGTTTAAGGTTTCCAAAGCTTACTTTTAATCTTTTACTAGGTAACTCAAAGTAGTTCCTTCTCTAAGGCGAGAATACCTCTTCCCCTATGGCATGTCTTATCAAGGGTCTTACCTGAATGCTCTGAATTTTCAGTGAGGTTCCTCCACTGAGCTAGTCAGAATTTCTACATCTGTAACCTCTGAAATCTCCATTTAGCTCAGTTCCCCCCGAGCTATTCTTTGGAGGCATTATTCTTTCACTTCTTCACAACTTAGTATTTGGTCAAAGACTAAAGGGAACTACTATAAATATTTCTTAAATTCCTTTCATGTACCTCCCTCCTTTTGTGATCCTATCCTGCAAATTCCAGGCCTCTCAGTGGCCCTGAGCTCAGATCTCTGCCTCGTCAGTTCATCAAGGACTACTGGAGTCTGTGTTCTACTTTGTTAACACTATTGTCTGAATAGTACTTCTGGGCAAAAATCTGGGATGGTCATGCTGCTCACTTTGAATGGTTCCCTTTTCTCTGGCATCACAGTCCTACTTTGCCAATTTCCCAACATCTGAAAAAACACTGCCAAAAGTTCTGTTCAGTTTTGTAGTTCATTATAATTGAAGAGCTATTCTATTACCAGTTGAAGAGCTGGTTCAGTTCTATTCTAACATGGCCCCAAGCAGAAGAGCCCCAAAATAATTTTAAGTGTTTTTTTATTAGAAAATAAAAGAGTAATCCTTGTTTTGTACATTTACATGAAAGTATTTATAAAAGTCATTGATTTGTAAGTCATGTTTCTCTTAACATACCTTATGATTATATTTCATTGCCAGCAGCAAAAAAAAAACCCATAAACACTAAAGTTAAATTACATATATATAATGTGTATCAAAATTCAACTATATTCAGCAAAGCAAGAGAAAGTAACAAAATAAAAAAATAACTAGTATGTACAATTCTATCCTCTATTCCATTAATGTGCTTATATATACACTTTGCTTTATATTGCATACTTCCATAAAGGTTATATATTTATAAACACATATTCAGGTACAGTTACATACACAAAAAAATGTGCTGTAATTTGTGGACAACTGAAGGATTATTATTATTGATGGTACAATTTTTCCTGTATTTACTGACTTTGGTATCTAACTCATTCACGGGATATGATTTGATAATCCTCAGCCCAAAGAATTAGCATCATGTAGAATATCACTGGAATATAACAAGGAAGGAAACATTTAAAAAAAAAAAAACCTGTTTAGTCGATCTGAAAGAGTATTCCATAACTACCTCATAATGCATCTGCTTCTACATTCTAATTTTGAGGGTCCCCTTGGTGGCTCAGTTGGTTAAGCTTCCAACTTCAGCTAGGTCATGATCTCATGATTTCTAGGGTTGAGTCCCATGCCGGGCTCTGTGCTGACAGCTCAAGAGCCTGGAGCCTGCTTCCAATTTTGGATTTTTGTCTCCCTCTCTCTGTGCCCCTCCCCCACTCACACTCTGTGTGTCGCTCTCTCAAAAATAAACATTTAAAAAATAAATATAAAAAGAACATTTAAAAAAATAAATGTTAAAAAATCAAAAAATCTAACATTGATATTAATAATTCTAAAAATAAATAAATTCACAAGACACTCATGTTAAATGAGAACTACTGTAAAGCTGATAGTAAAATCAAGTAATTATCAGTTAAACAATTTACAGAAAAAATTAAGAATGACCTTTTGTGGTTTACAATAAAAAATATAGATACATAACTAAAATATTTGGGTGAAATATTAATATAGAGAAGTTAGACTCTAATTTAGCCTGGCATTAAAAACATTCTTCCTTATATATGATTTATTATGCATGTCTAGTTTTTTTTATTTTTATGACTCTGATGATATCACTGAATTTTCTAGAAAACACACATTAGTGACTCATCCAAATGGTTAAATGGAGACATTATTTTTAATAATTAAACGTGGAAAGAAAGGCTAGCTAAAAATAAAAGTTGTAGTTATATTACACTGTAACGTGAGTTTCTTTACCAGGGCACCTGAGGATTACAAAAAGTATAATCTGACATTGCTGATTTTTTATAAGGAATGAGTTATAATAGAATTCCCTTTAAACATACTAGGAAATTTAATGAGTATGATCTATTTTTAAACATAGGCTAGAGATTCAAAGGAAAAAACAATTTAAAAAACTCAATGTACCAAAGAGTAGAGTATCCAAAGCAGTGACATGCATATCTCAGCTGCCACAACTGAACACAAACGCGCTCTTAGACTGTCATGTACCCAAGTAACTGAAGTACTGAAACCTGTTTGTATTAGCACAGAAAGTGAGAAGAGAATCAAACCCGAGATCTTTCCCATGAAACAATGTGCTGTGATTCACTCAACTGTATGTACTGCTGTGAATGAATGTGCGCGTGCACACACACACACACACACACACACACACAAACTATTAAATTGCCTTTCAGCTTTTCCTCTGGGTGAATGGGTACCTCACCATAATGAAGGCACAACAATTATTTATTTTTGGACAAGAAAAAGCTTAATTACCTTTAAAGGACGTTTACATGACTAGTAGGAGCCACCAGCCCCTATATTGTCCTAGTACAGAACAATTCCCAAATTTAAAGAATGTACTTTGAAAACAAAATACAACATACAGTTCTGAAGAAGACTTGTATAAAGATACAAAAGGGAAATTTTTGTAAGAGAAAAGAGAGCAAGGAAAATAAATCTGAATATTACTATTTCTAAAAACCTCAGCATAAATCCAAGGTCATTCAGTATATGCCCCCTCCACTTCACCCTTGCCAAGCAGGCTTTATGCCTTGTTCTCTATGTGTACAATATGGTGAATATGCCATGTTCTTTCATGACTTGGTGCCTTTGCACAGTATGTACCATCTTCCCAGAGCATGCTGCTCCCTCACTTTGTTAATTTACACTTCAGAATTCCTCTAGAAATAGGTCCTGGAACCCTCTGACACCCAGTCTGGGTGACCATCGTTGGTGGGCATAGCAACAATGCAGAACATTTCAGTTTAACTCCTCCTCCTTCACACATCTCATTAGTCTCTCAGAACCATGACACCAAGGGCTTTGACTTACTCATCTCTGTATTTCAAACACATAGTATAGTGTCTGGCATACAGTAAATACGCAATACATGTTGAATGGTTATTTTACAAAGCCAAGTTACTTAATAGCAATTAAATAGCTCTTTATATTAGCAACTTACCCTTTTAGGTCATTAATTAATTTGTTTTTTTCCTGGACCACTCGCTTGTGATGCATTCGATGAAAATCACGTTCTTTTTGAGTTTTCAGCAGATCTTCTCTAGCCTTGCTGAAAAATAATAATTTTAAAAATCACTAATTCCAAAAACGTATTTGACACCCATTCATGATAAAAAAAAAACCCTCAACAAAGTAGGTTTAGAGGGAACAGAGGTCAATAGAATAAAGGTCATATATGAAAAAGCCACAGTTAGTATTATCCTCAGTGGGGAAAAATTGAAAGCTTTTCCTCTATAGTCAGGAACATGATAGGGATGTCCTCTCTCCACTTTTATTCAACATAGTACTGGAAGTCCTCGCCATAGCAATTAGAAAATAAAAAGAAATAAAGGACATTCCAATTGGCAAGGAAGAAGTAAAACTTTCACTATTTGCAGATGGCATGATATAAACAGAAAACCCAAAAGATACCACCAAAAAAACTATCAGAACTGATAAACAAATGCAGTAAATTCACAGGATCCAAAATCAACATACAGAAATCTGCTGCATATCTGTACATCAATAATGAAGCAGCCAAAACAGAAAATAAGGAATCAATCTCATTTATAAGTGTACCAAAAACATTAAGATACCTAGGAGTAAACCTAACTAAGGAAGTGAGAGACCTGTACTCTGAAAACTATAAAATAATGATGAAAGAAATTGAAGATGACACAAAGAAATTGAAAGATATTCCGTGCATTCATGGATTAGAAGAACAAATATGTTAAAATGTCTATACTACCCAAAGCAATCTACACATTTAATGCAATCCTTATCAAAATACCACAATCACTTTTCACAGAAAAAAAAATCCCAAAATTTGTATAGAATCACACACAAAAAAATCCCAAATAGCCAAAGCAATCTTGAAAAGGAAAAGCAAAGCTGGAGGCATCATAATTCTGGACTGCAACTTATATTAAAGCTACAGTGATCAAACAGTATGTTTACTGGGTGGCTGTCAGTTAAGGGTCCAACCCTTGATTTCAGCTTAGGTCATAATTCACACAACTGAGATCAAGCCCCAAGTTGGACTCCCTGCAGGGCATGCAGCCTGCTTATGATTCTCTCTCTCTCTGTGCCCCCAACCCCTGCTCTCTGTCTGTCTCTTGCCCAAAAATAAATAAATAAATAAATAAATAAATAAATAAATAAATTTTTAAAATAAGAAGAATAGCTTAAAAAGCAATATACTACTGACACAAAGTAGACACATATATCCATAGAACAGAATATAAAACCCAGAAATGACCACACAATTTTATGGTCATTTAATCTGTGACACCTCAGGAAAGAATATCCAATGTGAAAGAGACTGTCTCTTTAACCAATGGTGTTGGGAACTGAACAATAATGTGCAAAAGAATAAAACTGAACTACTTTCTTATGCTATACACAAATATAAATTCAAAGTGGATTAAAGACCTACATGTGAGGCCAGAAACCATATCATTTCTATAGAGAACACAGGCAGCAACTTCTTTGACCCTAATTATAGCAACCTCTTTCAAGGTGTCTCCTGAGCAAAGGGAAACAAAAGCAAAAATAAACTATTGGGACTTTATCGACGTATAAAGTTCCTGCATAGCAAAGGAAACAACAAAACAAAAAGGCAACCAACAGAATGAGAGAAGATATTTGCAAATGACATATCTGATAAAGGGTTAATATTCAAAATATATACAAAACTTATATAACTCAATATCCAAAAATACATAATCAAGTTAAAGATGGGCAGAAGACATGAATAGATACTTTTCCAAAGAAGACATCCAGATGGCCAACAGACACATGTAAAGATGTTCAATATCACTGATGATCAAGGAAATACAAATCAAAACTACAGTGAGGAGGCACCTCATGGCTCAGTGGTTAAATGTCCAACTTCAGCTCATGTTATATCACAGTTTGTGGCTCAAGTCCCCATGGGATTCTGTGCTGACGGCTCAGAGCCTGGAACCTGCTTCAGATTCTGTGTCTCCCTCTCTCTCTCTCTCTGCTCCCCTACTTATGTTTTCTCTCAAAAATAAATATATAAATAAATTTTAAAAAGAAGCTGTAGTGAGATATCACCTCTGTCAGAACGGCTGAAATCAACAACATAAGAAATAACAGATGCTGTTGAGGATATGGAGAAAGGGGAACCCTCTTGCACTGTTGGTAGGAACGCAAAATGGTGCAGCCTACTGTGGAAAACAGTATGCACATTTCTCAAAAAGTTAAAAATGGAACTACCTTATGATCCAGCAATTGTACTACTAGGTATTTACTCAAATTATACAAAACTACTAATTCAAATGGATAAATGCATCCTGATGTGTATAACAGCATTATCTACAATAGTCAAATTATGGAAACAGCCCAAGCATCCATCAATTGAAGAAATGCATAAAGAAGGTGCAGTGTATATACATACTATGGAATATTAATCAGCCCTAAAAGTGAATTAAATATTGTCATTTGCAACAACATGAATGAAGATAGGTGAAATAAGTCAGTCAGAGAAAGACAAATACCATATGATTTCACTCATGTGGAATTTAAGAAATAAAATGAAGGACCAAAGGGGAAAAAAGACAGACATGTAACTATATAGATAAAACTGATGGTTACTAGAAGGGAAGTGGGTGGGGTAGGGGTTAAATAGTGATGGAGATTAAGGAGGGTAGTTGTAATAAATGCCGGATGTTATAGGGAAGTGCTGAATCTCTATATTATTATACATTTGAAATTAATATCATACTATATATTAACTGGAATTTAAATTAAAACTTCTAGAGGCGCCTGGTTGGCTCAGTCGGTTAAGCATTCGGCTTCGGCTCAGGTCATGATCTCCCGGTTTGTGGGTTCAAGCCCCACATCGGGCTCTGTGCTGACAGCTAGCTCAGAGCGTGGAGACTGCTTCGGATTCTGTGCGTGTCTCTCTCTCTGCCCTCCCCTGCTCGCACTGTCTCTATCTCTCAAAAATAGATTTTAAAAAATATTTTTAAAAAAACTTCTAAAAATCACTGCTAATTCCTTTCTGAAAAAATTATTTAGTAATCAGTTCAAATCCAGTATTGAGCAATTCTAAAGATAATTAAACAAACAAAGATTCCATTATAATTCACATTGAAGGATTCTTACCAACATAGTGTATGTATTTAGGGTTAGGAGATGAACGGGCCGCCACCTATAGCTTCAAGAATATTCATTCATATTTCATTTAAGTAAAGGGAAATTAAATGTAAGCTGCCAAGATAATTTATAATCCATCTACTTACAAACAAAAAGAATTTGTTTACAGAATTGAAATACATTCTTAAAAGAGGATAATTCAAAATAAGTACAAATAAAAGATTTTACCAAATTTAATTCTAAATGTGCTTGAATACATGGTTAAAAGACAATGTATTTGGATACTTAGTTCTGATAAATGTGAAAAAGAAGGCATATATGTTCTGGAAAACCAAGATTTTATTTTAGCGCTGAATATGAGACATATGTACCACCTGCAGATCATTTTAGTAAAATAATCAGTAACTTGATGAGAAAGTTTCTTTAGCATCAGTATTGTAATAAGAAACATTCTTCAACTGGATATACCTTCTGCAAACCTGTGATAGAAACCAAGCAAGATTATTCTTTCTAAGCCTAAACTGTAGGTAAAAAATTAATAGGAATATTTCACCTACCTCAATAATACATTAGTTTCAACCTAATAATGTAAGATATAATTATAATGAAAAAGTAGCTATCTAACAGTCTTAGTTCTGACAAAGTACTACTGCACTGAGACTCCCATGTTCTGAGAAATGGGTGGACTGAATTAGAGTGCTAACAATGCACAAGAGGTCAGAAATTAATAAATCTACTTTTCTGTCTCATAGAATTTCAAAATTCAGATTCACATAAAGTAAATGCAAAAACATAGATTTATGCATTAAGAGCTATGTCAGAGCAATCACTGAGGAGTAGTTGCTGGGATGCTGCCCAAGAAATGAAATAAGCTTAGGTTTCCAGGCTCCTGATGGGTAAATTATGATCAGTGAGACTTCTTGATGCAAGATCAAGTCATATATGCCATATGGTAAAAGTGTCTCATCCATATTTCCATCTTGCTTTCTTTCTTCCTTCCTTTGTTTCTTTCTCTTCAAACCCTCAAACCTCCCCCCTTTTTGATAGAATCTTTTTCTCGACATATTCTTTATTTTACCACAAATGTTTTAGTTTTTATCACAAGTAAATAAACAGTGTGTCACAGTACTCATAGTCTATTCCCACCATCTAACCCTACATTTCATTTCTATGCCATTAACCTTGAAGTTGATTTATATATTCAGTCTTGAAAAAAAAATCTGAAGAATATGTCAATTATCAGATTTAAAAAATAATTTAATCTGTCCAGGTTTTAACTCTCAGTGTAACTGAAGATGGATCAAAAAAGAGAGAATGCACCTGTTACCATATGCCTAATGAAGAGCGAATGAAGAGGAGAGGGTTTAAGTAGAGTGATTAAAAAAGATAAAAGTCTAAGTTGATTTTATTTTTGTGAAAACACAAGTACATCACTGGAATTCTCATTCATTTAGAAGAAAACTATGTAAAGTAACTTAATACTACCTTGCTCATAAAAATACTCAGTAAATTTAATTGTTATTGCAACTACCAGATATACTCAATTCCTCTAAAAGCTAGACTTATTTACCTAAAACAGGGGGCATGCCAGTAGGTAAATATCTTCGAATGGACAAAATATCAAGATACATGATTATTAGTAACACTGTATATCTATATAAACTAATTTAAGCTTTTATGAACATCTATTTTTAGTCTACCAAAGCTGTCTTATTTTTAACAACTTCATGAATTATATAAAAGAACAAATGTTTTATCTCATCTGAAATGTAAACCCGTAAGAGGTTAAAAAATACTTAGAAAAATAATGCAAAGTTTCTTAAGCTGAACTATAAATGTGCAGCATTGCATCAGCTCCCTTTTTAAATATACATTTGCAGGCCTATTTGTACTTATCCCAGGAAAGAAAGCATGGGAATTGATTGAAGTATTAGACCTTAAAGTTTTTCTGACCATTAAATTGGTTTTCAGGGACTTGCTTTCTATTTGCACAAATGAAGTCTACTCAGTAAAACAATTTAAATTCATTTCATGGTGGTGCTTCTGTTATGACCTTCCTATTGCCCATCTGCTATAAAAAAGAAAAATTGTACTAAAAATAAATTTATAATATTTGTATAATCAATTAATATTTTAAACTATAGAGTATTTTCTCATTATATCAATACAGCATCATAGTAATTTAAAAACAAATCTTTTTCTAAGGCAGAAACCAGAGATTCTATTTCAAGTACAGTAAAGTTATTCAGTGAAACATTCTATTTAGATTTGTGTCATAAAGAACATGCATCTTATATATTTTTCTTTTTTTCTATTCTATTTATTACTCAAATTTTTATTTAAATTCTAGTTAACATATAGTGTAATATTGGTCTCAGAAGTAGAATTTGGTGATTTTTCACTTACATACAACACCCATTGCTCAACACAAGTGCCCTCCTTGATACCCATCACCCATTTAGCCCTTCCTCCACTTACCATAAACCCTCAGTTTATTCTCTATAGTTAAGAGTCTCTTATGGTTTGCTTCCCTCTCTTTCTTTTACCCTTCCCCTATGATCATGTTTTGTTTCTTAAATTCTACATATGAGTGAAATAATATGGTATTGGTCTTTCTCTGACTGACTTATTTCACTTAGCATAATACATTCTAGCTCCATCTACATTGTTCCAAATGGCAAGAGTTCATTCTTTTTGATGGCTGAGTAATATTCCATTATATGTATATACCACATCTTTTTTTCACCACTCATCAGCCTATGGACATTTGGGCTTTTGTCGTAATCCGGACTCAGGGACCCTGAGTCTGGGTTACGACAGGTTTTTGCCACTGTTGTAATGCTGATATAAACACTGGGGACATGTGACCCTTCAATCCAATATTTGTGAATCTTTTAGGTAAATATCTAGTAGTGAAATCGCTGGATTATAGGTTAGTTCTATTTTTAACCTTTTCAGGAACTCCTCTCCTGCTTTCCAGAGTGGCTGTACCTGTTTGCATTCCCACCAGTAGTGTAAGATGGTTCCCCTCTCTCCATCTTCACCAACATCTATTGTTTCCTGTGTTGTTAATTTTAGCCATTCTGACAGGTGTGAGGTGATATCTCATCATAGTTTTGATTTGTATTTCCCTGATGATGTTATTGAACATCTTTTCATGTATCTGTTGTCCATTGGTTGTCTTCCTTGGAAAAATACCTATTCATGTCTTCTGTCCATTTCTTAACTAGATTATTTGTTTTGGGGGTTTCGAGTTTCATAAGTTCTTTATATATTTTAGATACTAATTCTTTATCAGATATGTCATTTGCATGTTTTTTGTTAATAAGATGGCAGAATAACTATATAATTTCCCCATTTCTAGAAACCAGCATATCAAAATCTATAATTATAATATAAAATATTAAGATACTCATATTTGTATCATACTATAAAAAGTACTATCCCCAAATCTCCATGTTTCAGATTATAAATGTGATCTAATTGTGTGCTCTTAAAAATTATTTTAAGTGAATGGCCCAGTAAATAATTTTATTAACAAGTTTTAACTAAGTATTTGGAGCAACTGTTTAATAATAGATGTACTGGGTTATTTTGTTATACAATCTGGCAAAAGGAAGCATATAATCATTTACTTGTTTACCTGCACCAAAGTAGGCCATCTTTGTCATGTAGTTGTCTCATGTACAAACAAAAATCAAATTAACTTCTTGTAACAGTATGACATAATTAAAATAATGAAATAATTATTTTAACTGGTCATTAATTTAACCCACTAATATTGATATTGTAATAATTGCTGGATAGCCAAAATGGTTCAACCATATTAGAGGCAAACTTTCATTATGTTCTTAGAAAAGAAAGGGGTGTATACCCGTGTCCAGAAAAAATTCCTTAATTTAACGAGCAATTACCTAAACACTAAACCATAAAATTTTATGGGCTTCATTATTATCTTTATTTCCACAGTGTTTGTTTCTGAATGTCATGAAATTAAATGGGTCTTCAGAAAAGCGGGATACTTTCCGACCTTCCATACAAGTGAATTTTGTAAGTGAAGTTAGGGCTGCATAGGAAAGCATCTAATTTTTCCTCAATATTAACTGCCATTTAATTTTAGTTTTCTTTATATTTTCAGGCAGAAGGTTACAAACAGCATTTCATTATTTTTAAAGTGATACATTTTAATCTTCTAATTAGCAATCCCTAGTCAGTTTTTCTTTTCTGCCAAACCTTTAGAACACTCAATAAAATTTTTCTGGTCTGCATTATATTTCTTTAATGTAAAAGCCCAGCAAAGGACCACAGTGCTCTAAATGGGGCAAGACTTAACTTTATAGTTCACTGTTAAAATTTCCATCATGAAGGGAAAATTATGCCTACTCCAAAGGAATGATATGAAAAGAAGCAAAATCATCAATTATTCTAAGAATTATGTCTAAGTTTACTTATTTATTTATTTATTGAGAAAGAGACAGAAAGAGAGAGAGAAAAAGCTGGGGAGGGGCAGAGAGAGAAGGGGACAGAAGATCCAAATCAGGCTCTGTGCTGCCAGCAGAAAGGCGGATGCAGATTGCGAACTCACAAACTGTGAGGTCATGACCCAAGCTGAAGTCAGATGTTTAATGCACTGAGCCAACCAGGTGCCCCACTCTAAAAATTATTAAAAGCTTAACCAAAAAGCCAAAATGTCAACAGCACACATTCACTTAAGTCTCTCCTATTTGTCAGACATAGGCCCTGGGGTTACATTCCCTATTATATGGAGCTCACAGAATAAAACAAAATATATTACATTAGATAACTAGATGCAAAAGGCATAAATTTAAGTCTCCCTCATAAATATTCATTATTAAATTAAGGATAATCTAAATAAATAGAGGGATATACCATGTAAATAGAAGACTAAAATTTATGAATACATCAATCCTTAAAAATATATATGTATTTATAAATATATGTGTACATACACAGAAACACACTCACACACACACATTCTTCCCAAACCATGTTATAAATTCAACTCAATCTCAAACCCCCACCTGTTTATAGAAATTAGCAAAGTGACTCTAAAATTTATATGGAAATATAAAGGACCTAGAATAGCCAAATTATCTTTAAAAAAAGAAACAAAGCTATAGGACTAACATTACCTGAATTCAAGAGTTTATCTAAAGCTATAGTAATCATGAGAGTAGTAGTGGAATGAAGACAAATAAGTAGATAAATGGAACAGAAAATAGCCTAGAAACAGGGTCAAGTGATTTTCAGTAAATATACCAAAGAAATTCAGGGGTGGATGAAAATTTTCTTTAAGAATGGTGCAGGAACAATTGGATATTCCTATAGGAAAGAAAATCAACCTCAAGTTCCTACCTTACACCATATACAATATGAATGTATGGAACCAGAAAAGCCCCCAAATAGCCAAAACAATCTTGAAAAAGAGAACCAAAGCAGGAGGCATCACAATCCCAGACTTCAAGCTATATTACAAAGCTGTTACCATCAAAACTATATGTTACTGGCACAAGAACAGACATTCAGGGGTGCCTGGGTGGCTCACTCAGTTAAGAGGCCGACTTCAGGTCATGATCTCAAGGTTTGTGGGTTTGAGCTCTGTGTCAGTCCCTGATGCTGACAGCTCAGAGCCTGGAGCCTGCTTCTGATTCTGTGTCTCCCTCTCTCTCTGACCCTCCCCCACTCACACTTTGTGTCTCTCTCTCTCTCAAAAATAAATAAACGTCCCTCTCTCTCCCCAACTCTCTCTCCCTCCTCTGCTCCCCCTGGTTCTCCATTAGGTCTCTCCTGTTTTCCTGTTAGACCTATGAGTGCAAACATATGGTTTCTGTCCTTCTCTGCCTGGCTTACTTCACTCAGCATGACACCCTCAAGGTCCATCCACTTTCCTACAAAGGGCCATATGTCATTCCCTCTCATTGCCATGTAGTACTCCATCGTGAATATATACCACATCTTCTTGATCCATTCGTCAGGTGATGGACATT
>NC_043702.1:22566711-22576911 GCF_006229205.1 Suricata suricatta
TTTGTGTATGGTGTAAGAGACTAGTCTAGTTTCATTCTTCTACATGTTGCTGTCCAGTTTTCCCAGCACCACCTGCTAAAGAGGCAGTCTTTTTTCCATTGGATATTCTTTCCTGCTTTGTCAAAAATTAATTGACCATACATTTGTGGACCCAGCTCTGGATTCTCTACCCTATTCCATTGGTCTATGTGTCTGTTTTTGTGCCAATACCATACTGTCTTGATGATGACAGCTTTGAACTGAGGGTTGAGGGGGAAGAGGGAGGGGAGAAAAGAGGTGGTGGTGATGGTGGAGGGCACTTAAGGGGAAGAGCACTGGGTGTTGTATGGAAAACAATTTGACAATAAAATATTATGGAAAAAAATTAAAAATAAAAAAAATAAAAAATAAATAAATAAAATCAACAAAAAACTATAAAAAAATAAATAAATGTTAAAAATATTAAAAAAAAAAGAACAGACATTCAAATCAATGCAACAGAGTAGAGAACCCAGAAATAGACCCACAAACATATGGCCAACTCATCTCTGACAAAGCAGGAAAGAATATTCAATGGAATAAAGACAGTCTCTTTAGCAGGTGGTGCTGTGAAAACTGGACAGCAATCTGCAGAAAAACAAACCTACATCACTTTCTTACACCATACACAAAAATAAACTCAAAATGGATGAAAGACCTAAATGTAAGACAGGATACTCTGGTTTCTCTTCAGATCATATAAATCTTTCACCTTTTACTAAATGTAAGATAGGAAGCCATCAAAATCCTCATGGAGAAAGCAAGCAAGAACCTCTTTGATGTTGGTCTCAGTAACTTCTCACTCAATATGTCTCCAGGGGCAAGGGAAACAAAAGCAAAAATGAACTACAGGGGCCTCATCAAAATAAAAAGGTTCTGCACAGCAAAGGAAACAACCAGCAAAACTAAAAGGCTACTGATGGAATGGGAGAAGATATTTGCGAACAACATATCAGATAAAGGGTTGTATCCAAAATCTATAAAGAACTTACCAAACTCAACACCCAAAAAACAAATAATCCAGTGAAGAAGTGAGCTAAAGACATGAACAGACAATTCTCCGAAGAAGACAACCAGATGGCCAACAGACACACGAAACAGTGCTCAACATCACTCATCATCAGGGAAAAACAAATCAAAACCACAATGACATACCACCTACCACCTGTCAAAATGGCTAAAATCAACAAATCAGGCAACAACAGATGTTGGCAAGGATATAGAGAAAGAGGAACCCTTTTGCACTGTGGCTGAGAATGCAAACTGGTATAGCCACTCTGGAAAAGTGTATGGAGATTCCTCAAAAAATTAAAAATAGAACTGCCCTATAACCCAGAAATTGCACTACTAGGTATTTATCCAAAGGAGACAGGTGTGGTGTTTCAAAGGGACACATGTACCCCAACGATTATCAACAGCCAAAGTATGGAAAGAGCCCAAATGTCCACTGATGGATGAATGGATAAAGAAGATGTGGCATGCATATATATATATATATATATACACATACATACATACATATGTATGTATATATATGCATACACACAATGGAGTATTACTCAGCATTCAAAAAGAATGAAATCTTGCCATTTGCAACTACATGGATGGAACTAGAGTGTATCATGCTAAGTGAAATTAGTCAAAGAAAGACAAATATATGACTTCACTCCTATGAAGCCTTTAAGATACAAAACAGATGAGCATAAGACAAGGGAAGCAAAAATAATATAAACACAGGGAGAGGGACAAAACATAAGAGACTCTTAAATATGGAGAACAAATAGAGCGTTACTGGAGGGATTGTGGGAGGGAAGATGGGCTAAATGGATAAGGTGTATTAAAAACTCTACTCTTGAAATCATCATTGCACTATATGCTAACTAACTTGTATATAAAATTTTAAAAATTAATAAAAAAACTAAATGTAAAAGCAGAAAAATAAACAAAATAAAATGCTATTCAAAGGTCACTATCATATAATAATCAACGATTTAGAGTTCGCAGTAAGATAGATCACCACCACTACCACCACAGTTGTCACCTTGGACAAGTAATGTTGAGTCTACAAAATGTGGTAATAATGGTAACTGTACCACTGTGTTGATAATAAGGATCAAATAAAATAATATACGTGAACTATTTAGAGTGGTGTCTGGCACACACTATGGGTATGATAAAAAAAAAAAGGAATGACAGATATAAGTTGAAATAAAAATTCTAAATCTTCAAAGAAGAAAGCATAGAATAATATCTCTCAGAGCCGGGAGCAGGTAATGGTATCTCAGACAAAATATCAAAAGCACTACTATAAAATAATTATTAGACTTCATCAAACTTAAAATTTCTGCTCACCCAAAGACACAATAAAGAAATTGAACTGATGTCACAAACTGGGAGAAAATATTCACAAAGTTCTGATAAAAGATCTGTATGCACAATATGTAAACAACACATAACTCAACAATAAGACAAACAATTCAACTAAAAATAGGCAGGACTTACACAGAAAACAGGAGAAATAAACATCCAATAATTACACACACACATACACATATGCATACACACACACACACACACACACACACACAAATACACACGTTCAATATCATTAGGTACTGGGAAGTGTGTATCAAAACCATAACAAGCCACTACTATACAATTACTAAAATGGCTAAAATGTAAAATATTACTGAAACAATGTTGGTGACAATGTGGAGGAATTAGAACTCTCATACATTGCTACTGAGAATGTAAAATGATACAACTCAATGTTGGAACATGGACTGTCGATTTCTTTTTTATTAATATGAACTTACCCTACACCAAGTCTAGAAATTCTACTCCTAAATTTTTAATCAAAAGAAAGAAAACACATTCCCATAAGAATACTTATACACAAAATTTCCTAGTAGTATTATTCATTAGGGACCACAGTTGGAAACAATCCAGTAGAAAAAAGAACAAATAAAACATGGTATACACAATACAACAGAATACTACATAGAAAAGGGGAAAAATTACTGATAAGTTCAAACATCATACATATATTTTATAGAGTTCATGCTGAGTATAAGATACCAAACACAAAGAAGTACACATTCTATGATTCCATTTATGAAATCTTCAAGCAGGCAAACTGATCAAATATCAGAATATTGATATCTCAGAGCACTAATTGAAGGGGCAGAGATGAAAGAAACATGGAGAAGGGACACAGAAATCTCTGGATAGATAGAAATGTTCTATATTAGGATGGGTATATAGGTCACAAAACTATCTGCCAAAATAATGTAGCTACAGCTTGTACATTTTAATTTATGTAAATTATAATTCAAAAAAAAGAACTGTAAAAAGAAGATATTAACTGGGTGTAGGGCAGGGTGTGGGTAGGGGTAGAGATGAATTAAGAATGGCAGAAAGATGCTAAGTGTTGAAACTAAGAGGCCCATGAGGTTCAGTATTCTATCTTGTTGACTTTCTAAATGCTTGATTTTTTTTCAGAAACAGAAAGTTATTATATGTAAATAAATAAATTGCTGTGTGTCAGCCTTCTGAAAGAAATACCACTTTTGGTGGTTTATTCAGTGTTCCTGCTATTGCTAATAAGGTTGACAAAGATAATGATGATGATGCTATTCTACCTACTCAATATATATCTTATACTAGGTACTATGTTCATTATCCTATAATGGGTAAGTCAAGTACAACTGTTGCCTTCATCAAGTTTACAGGATATAGAGAAGATTAATAAGGAAATACAATATAACATACAATACAAATCCATATAACCATAAACTGTAGTGAATGTTATGAAAGAAAAAAAGGGTGTTGTAATACAGAATACTGGCTTACTCTTTACTGAGCACTGACCATGTAATTAGACATTTAAATAGATAATATTTAAAATAATTCTCCTCAAGGAAAGATAATATCAATCCATTTACATATGAGGAAAATGAGTGATAACTATATTACTATATCTAATAAACGGTAGAGCATCATGTACTTGAGTTGCTCTATCCACAATACCTGATCTGATATTAATGTCTGTTCTAAACCAAAGTCTGAGTGGGATTAGTATGCTGAGTTTGATAACACCAGATACTATACTTTCAAGAACCTAAATGTCCCATTAAAAAGTCAGTTTGACTTCATTACTATTATGCTGTAGCCAAATAAGTCAACCTACAAAAAGCTTATGCAGGGTATAATGTATTCCCTACTTCCATTGCATCCCCTCCATCCAGTCTATTTTCTAACAAAACCAAAACTTTTCTTCAAAACTCCCTTGGCATCACATTTCATTGAGGGAAAAAAGCAAGCTTCTAACAAAGGCCTCTACCAATTATCCCCTGGTTCTAATCACTTCAGTCTCCTTATTAGCTCCCTAACAAACCAAGGTGTGCCCACCATAGGTTCGTGGTACTTCCTCTTCCCTCTGCTTGGAATTCCCTTTTCCCAAGTTTAGACATGACCTTCTCCCTCAGTTTCTTCAGGTATCAGACAGGACTTCCTTCACAACCCTATATAAAACTGCACCACATTTATCTCTACGTGCTTTATCCATGTTACTTTTCTTCATGGGGTTTACCCCCACGTGTTACATGTGTTACAATCTACATGTAGTTAGTGGCTATCTTATTGTACAGCACAGCCTTAGAGACTGTTAGCAGTGCCAAGGTAAGAAATGGGGTGGGGAGGGAAGCTAGTCATTCAGTTAGAAGAAGGCGTAAAACAGCAGCTGCCACAGACACTGAAGAAATAGAGGAGTAAAATAGGATACACAGTTCAGTAAAATAGGTGAGGTGGAAGCCAGACTACAATATATTAAAGTACAAGTACAAGGATGCTTTTAGGAGTAAACCATCCAACTGAGAATATTTTCAATGTCCTCACTATGAGAAGACACCATAAAACACTAGCAGAGATGCAAAACAGATTAAGCAAATGGGCTCTTAATTAATAAAACTCATAATAGCTTTTGTGGACCTCAGACTGGGGTGAATATCATGGCATGTCAACTACCAGAGAAAACAACATTTATGAAATAGTGTCAGCCGTAAAAGATATGATAATTCCAAGTGATGCTTCCTAGTCTTCATTCAACCAACAACCCCATAAGGGTGTGGCATGTTGCTTAAATTCTACCTCTGCATTTAAAATTACAATTGGGATTACATCAAAATAAACTATTGAAACTACATCAAAATAAAGGGTTTGCACAGTGAAAGAAACCATCAACAAAACATAAAGGCAATCTACTGAAGTGAAGAAGATATTTGCAAATGATATATCCAATAGGAGGTTAATATCCAAAATATATATGGAACTTATACAGTTCAACACCAATTTTAAAATAGTAGAGAAATTGGCATTTTTTGAAAAAAGACATAAAATGTCTAACAGACATGTGAAAAGATGCTCCACATCACTAACCATCAGGGAAATGCAAATCAAACTACAATGATATATCTATCACCTCACACCCATCAGGATGGCTATTATGAAAACCAAAAGAAATAACAAGTGTTGGCAAGGATGTAGAAAATAAGAAACCTTCATGCACTGTTGGTGTAAATGTAAACTGCTGCATCTGCTATGGAAAAGAGTATGGAGCATTCTCAAAAAATTAAAAATTGAAATACTGTACAATTCACTAATTCTATTACTATTTATACAAAGAAAATGAAAACACAAATTCAAAAAGATAAATATATCTCTATATTTACTGAAACATTATTTACAATAGTCAAGATATGGAAGCAACCTAAAGTGTCCATTGATAGACCAATGGATCAAGAAAATGTGTTCTCTCCCTATCTCTCTCTCTCCCTCTCTCCCCACAACAAAAAATAGTATGCAGTCATAAAAAAGGATAAGATATTACTCTTTGGAATAACATAGATGGACCTATAGGGGATTCTGCTAAGTAAAACAAATCAGAGAAATAAGAGAAATAAGTCAGAGTTTTTCTTTTAGAGAAATAAAAACAATATATGATTTCACTCATATGTGGAATCTAAAAAAAAACAAATGAATAAACAAAAAGTATAATTAGACTTATCAATACAGAGAACAAATTGATGGTTGCCAGGGGTTAAGGGAGGTGGAGGTGAGGGGGAATATCGACAAGTAGATGAAAGAAAGTGGGAGACACAACCTTCCAGTTATGAAATGAATAAGTCACATGAATAAAACGTGCAGCATAGGGCATACAGTCAATGAGTGTATAATAGTGATGCATGACAACAGATGGTAGCTACTTGTGGTGAGTATAGCATAACATATAGAGAGGTTGAATTACTATGGTGCACACCTGAAAATAATGTAACAGTGTATATCACAAATAAAAAATATATTAAAAAATTAGCAATCAAGAGTCATGAATTAAAGCTCATTTGAGAAAATAAAAACATTCCCCTAAGTTCTTGCACCTAAAGACACCTGCAGATTAAAAGTGAAGAGGTGGAGAAACATATATCCACAAATAAATGTCAAAAGAAAGCCAGGGGGAAAGGTAAGATGGCAGAGAAGTAAGGAGCTCTGTAATCTTTACCCACCGTCATCTATCAAACTGAGAAGGACTGCAAGAGTGGGAGGAAAACACACAGACTCTGAAAGAAGACAAACTCAAGGATGCCTAAGGCTACCTCAAGAAACAAGCCAAAGTACACATGGTGGAGAGTCCCATATATCACTATGAGTAGGGAAATAAAATAACCAAAGGCACAATAGTAGGAACCGAGAGACACCGTTAAAAGAACACTTCCTGAATGAAGAGGCCCTGGACCGTCAATGAGTCTCCTTTAATATAGCAATACTCACAGGTGCAGAGTGCATAACAAGCTTTTAAAACTGATAAGAGACAGAAAGCTAGCCAAAATGACAAAAGGGAAGAACCCTCCTCTAAAGAAATTCCATGAAGAAGTCATAGCTACAGAACTGCTCAAAACAGATATAAGCAACATAACAGAGAAAGAATTTAGAACAATTGTCATAAAATTGTTGGGCTTGAAAAAATCATGGACGACATCAGAAAAGCTATTGATACAAAGACTAGGGACCTTAAGAATAGCTGTGACGAGTTAAGAAAGGTTATAAATGAGGTGCATAATAAAATGGATGTGGCCACTGCATGGATTGAAGAGGCAAAGAGGAGGATAGGGAATTAGAAGACACAGTTATAGCAAAAGAGGAAGCTGAGAAAAAGAGAAATTGATACAGGAGCACGAAAGGAGAATGTGAGACCTGAGTGATACAATCAAACGGAACAATATCCATATCTAGGAATTCCTAAAGAAGAAGAAAGAGAAAAAGGTCCTAAAGGTGTACTTGATCAAATTATAACCGAGAACTTATCGAATTTGGAGAAAGAAATAGACATTGAAATCCAAGAGGCACAGAGAATTCCCTTAAGATGTGACATGAATCGATCTTCGGCAGGACATACCATAGTGAAACTGACAAAATATAAGATAAAGAGAGAACTCTGAAAGCAGCTAGGGATAAAAGCACCCTAACATACAAAGGGAAACCTATCAGAGTGGGTACAGACCTATCTACTGAAACTTGGGAGGCCAGATAGGAAAGGCATGAAATCTTCAAGGTGATGAACAGAAAAAAATATGCAGCCAAAAATCCTTTATCCAGCAAACCTGTCATTCAAAATAGAAGGAGAGATAAAGGTGTTCCCAAATAAACAAAAATTGAGAGAATTCATGACCACCAAATCAGCCCTACAAGAAATCCTAAGAGGGACTCTATGAGGGAAATGTTGCAAGGAACACAAGGTACCAGAGACACGACTAAAAACATGAACTCTACAGAGAACACAATGAATCCAAACCCATATTTTTCAATAATAACACTGAATGTAAATGGACTGAATGCTCCAATCAAAAGACACAGAGTAGCAGAATGAAATAAAAACAAAATCCATCTATTTTCTGTCTAAAATAGACTCATTTTAGACCTGAAGACACCTTCAGATTGAAAGTAAGGGGATGGAGAAATATCTATTATGCTACTGAAAGTCAAAAGAAAGCTGGAGTAACCATACCTGTATCAGACAAACTGAACTTTAAAGTAAAGGCAGTAACAAAAAAATGAAGAACATTATATAATAACTACAGGGTTTCTCCATCCTGAAGACCTAACAATTATAAACATCTATGCATCGAATTCAGAGGCACCCAAATACATAAAACAATCACAAACAGAAATAATCTTGATAAGAATGTGATAATTGCCGGGGATCTTAACACTCCACTTACAGCAAAGCATAGATAAACCACACAGAAGATCATTAAAGAAAAAATGAACCTGAACAACATATTGGAACAGATATAATCGATAGATATATTTAGAACTCTGCATCCTGAAGCTAGGAAATTCATCTTCTTTCTTGAGTGTGCATGGTACATTCTCCAAGATAGTTCACATACTGGGGCATAAAACAGCCCTCCATAAACATAAATTAATTGAGATCATACAAGGCACACTTTCAGATCATGATGCTATGAAACTTGAAATCAATCACAGGAAAAAGTCTGGAAAACCTCCAAAAATGTGGAAATTAAAAACCACCCAACTAAAGAATAATTGGGCCAATCGGGCAATTAGAGAAGAAAGTAAAAATTATATGGAAACAAATGTAAATGAAAATACAACAATCCAAACTCTCTGGGATGCAGCAAAGGCAGTCCTAAGAGGAAAGTATATTGCAATCCAGGCCTATTTCAACAAACTAGAAAAAGTGCAAATGCAAAATCTAAAAGAACACCTAAAGGAACTAGAAGAGGAGCATCAAGAGCACCCCAAAACCAGCAGAAGAAGAGAAATAATAAAGATCAGGGCAGAAATAAACAATATAGAATCCAAAAAATAGTTGAACAAATCAATGAAACCAAGAGTTGGATTTTTGAAAAATAAACAAAATTGATAAACCTCTAGCCAGACTCCTCAGAAAAAAAAAAGAGAGAGAACACCCAAACAGACAAAATCATGAATGAAAATGGGTCTATTACAATCAATCCCTCAGAAATACAAGCAATCATCAAAGATTACTATGAAAAAATCATATGTCAACAAACTGGACAATCTAGGAGAAATGGACAAATTCCTAAACATATATGTACTATCAAAATTCAAGTGGGAAGAGATAGAAAATCTGAACAGACCCATAACCAATGAAGAAATTGAATCAGTTATCAAAACTCTCCCAATGAATAAGAGCCCAGGGCCAGATGGCTTCCCAAGGAAATTCTACCAGACATTTAAAGCAGAGTTATTACCTATCATTCTCAAGCTATTCCAAAAAATAGAAATAGAAGGAAAACTTCCAAACTCATTCTATGAAGCCAGCATCACTTTGATTCCCAAACCCGACATAGACCCAACAACAACAAAAAAAAACTACAGGACAAATATCCTTAATGAATACAGATGCGAAAATACTCAATAAGATACTAGCAAATTGAATTCAACAGCATATAAAAAGAATTATCCATCATAATCAAGTGGAATTCATTCCTGGGTTACAGGGCTGGTTCAATATTCATTTTTTTATAATAGTTTACTGTCAAATTGGTTTCCATATAACACCCAGTGCTTCTCCCCACGTGTCCCCCTCCATTACCATTACCCCCTTCTCCCACCCCCTCCCCGCTTCAGGCCTCGGTTCATTCTCAGTATTCAATAGTCTCTCATGATTTGTGTCCCTCTCTCTCTCCAACTCTCTTTCCCCCTTCTAAAATTGCAACAGCATTCTTCTCAAAGCTAGAACAAATTATCCTAAAATTCACATGAAACAACGAAAAACCCCGAATAGCCAAAGTAATATTGAAAAAGAAAACCAAAATGGGAGGCATCACAATCCCAGACTTTAGCCTCTACTACAAAGCTGTCATCATCAAGACAGTATGGTATTGGCACAAAAACAGACACATAGACCAATGGAATAGAACAGGGAACCCAAAACTGGACCCACAAATGCATGGCCAATTAATCTTTGCTAAAGCAGGAAAGAGTATCCAATGGAAAAAGACTGCCTCTTTAACAGGTGGTGCTGGGAGAACTGGACAGCAACATGTAGAAGAATGAAATTAGACCACTTTCTTACACTATACACAAAAATAAACTCAACATGGATGAAGGACCTGAATGTGAGACAGGAAACCATCA
>NC_043702.1:22577011-22584417 GCF_006229205.1 Suricata suricatta
AGTAGAAATACTTAATATCAGATAAACTAAACTTATTTGTTCTTGTATTATTTTTATCCTGCTTTGGTATCAGGGTCATACTGGCTTCACGGAATAATTTTGAATGTTCCCTCTATTCCATTATTGTAAGATTTTGATAAAAACTGACATTAATTTTTTTAATGTTTGGTAGAATTCACCAGTGAAACCAATCATATGGTCTTGCAGGATTTTTTGCTGGGAGATATCTGATTCCTAATTCAACTTTCATTCTTGTTATTAGTCTAAGAAGATTTCCTATTTCTTGTATTCAAGATTCGTGATTGAATCATGGTAACATATGTTTGGAATAGATAAGTCATAATGGAACTATCTGGGATTTTTTTTTACAAGTTATCTGATTTCTTAGAATATAGTTGTTTATAGTAATCTTTTTCACAGGGCATATTTCTGTGAGTAGCTTTCATATTCTTTTCCATATTTGATTTTAGTTTTTGAGTTTTCTGTTTTATCTTAATGTAGTGAAAGCACTGCCAATTTTGCTTATTATTTTTAGAAAAAATGGTTATTACTTTCAACAGTACATTATTATTTATTCTGGTTTCTGTTTTATTTATTTCTGATTTTTGTTATTTCCTTCTACTAAATTCAGCTAAGTTTCTTCTTTTTCTAGTTCCATGTGATGTAATGTTGTTTTTTGAACTTTTTTTCTTAATATGAACATTTATAGCATAAATTTCACTCCAACATTTGCCATTGCTGCATCTCATAGATTTTGGAATATTGTGTTTCCTTTTAACTTTATTTTGAGACATATTTTAATATGCTATTTGTTTTCTTTGACACATTTTTGTGCAGTACTGTGTTAATATTTACATATTAAATATTTAATGTTTACATTGTAGATTTTCCAGCTTTGTTTTCTTATTGTACCATTGTGATTGAAAAATATATTTGGTATGATTACAATCTTCTCAAATTTGTAATATTTGTTATGTCTCTTTTGTATGTGATTTAACGGGATTTTTCTGTGGGTACTGGAGGAAAATGTGTATGCTATTTTTCTTGGAAGGAACGTTTTATATATATATTTTTAGAACCATGTATTCTGAAGTATACCTCAAATTAAAAACTGTTCTTGTTGAAAAAAGTAACAATTACTTTAATTGAGGGTACCCATTTAAAATAAAGCATATCAGAGGAAAGGTGGATGGGAGATGAGTAAAAGAGGTACACCTTATTAAGAGTACACTTATCATGATGAGCACTGAGCAATGGTGTCCAGAAGTGTTGAATCACTATATTGTATACCTGAAATTACCATAACATTATCATTGACTAGACAATAATAATAAAATAATAATAGTAATTTTAGAAAACCATTGGATAATAACAAACACTAGTAATTTTAAATCTAAGAATTATTGAAGCAGATGTCAAGGGAAAGTGAATTCATGATGTTGAGTTTCAAAATTATGTTTCAGTAAGTGTAATAGTAGTAATTTTGTAAGAAATTGCATTTGGATGTTTTTGCCTATTCTCTAACGTGTCTGACATGGTCACAATAACCAAACACATATAATTTAGGAAAAAACTTTAATGAAACTTAATTGATTGCATAATCTGTCAAAAGTTACCAAGAAAGGATTTTTATATGTTAATCTATTATGCTTTAAATTTTAAAATTCAGCATTACAATGTATTTGCAATAAAGAAAAAAATAAAAAGAAATGACAAATGGTCTGTATCCTAATATAAAAGTACAGATTATATTCTCCCTTTTCAAGAAAGATTGTCAAACTCCTATCTTATTACTTTTCTCCAGTATCTAGTATGTACATTTACCTTTAATGTAACTAAAAACACTTTTTAATAGTATATTTTCCCCTTAAAAATATCTCTGCATAAATAAATTTTTCAGTTATTTCTAAAAATTTTTTAATCAAGGTATAATTTATATATAATGTAGTACCAGTTTCAAGTGTACAACACAGTAATTCATATTTGTATATAGTGTAAAATAACCACAATAAGTATAGCCATTCATCACCATACATACATATATATACCATACATGAAACTGTTTTATATAAGACAATCCACATTTGTAGCAAGATAGGGAAAACCTCAGTTTAAAAATTGGCATTGCTTACAACAAAGAAAAAGATCATTTTTTTTTAGGTATAGCAATTCAAATGATATTCTAGAGTGGAATAGTTCCCTTTTTCATGTCTTCCTTTATGCTTCTTCATTACTGAATTTCAAAAATATTAATGATGTGATGATTAAAAAAATCCAAGGATGACAGCCTTTAGAGATATTGATAATAATAGCTGACATTTTCAAAGCACGTTGTGATTTACACAGTTCTTTAATATAGATTGTCTGATTTAATTATCACATCACTCCCTAGGAGTTAATAATATTATGCATAATTACTCCCAGTTTAACAATAAGAAAACTGAGTTAGTAAGTAGCAGAATAATGGAAGCCAGGTACTTGAACCTTAAGTTCAATACTCTTTCCATGGCAACTCTCTTCTCCAGATAAATATTAACCTTATAGCTACACGATTTCTCTAACTACTCTAGATACATCATTAAATGCTACCAGTATAATCAGGACAATGTATAAGCCTGACTCTTTTTACATACTATTAATTCTTATTAGAAAAAGATTTAATATCTACACTTACCTTGCCTCAAAAAATAGCTCTAAGGGGTGCCTGGTGGCTCAGTAGGTTGAGTGTCTGGCTCTTGATTTTGGCTTAGGTCATGATCTCATGGTTTGTGAAACTGAGTCCTGTGTTGGGCTCTGCACTGTTAGCACAGGGCGTGCTTGGGATTCTCTCTCTCCTTCTCTCCGCCCCCTTCCCCTGCAGCCCCCCAAAGTAAATAATAGCATTTTTTAATCTTTAAAAAATAAATTAAAAGAAATAAATAGCTTTAATCCTGACAAGGAAAAGTTTAGGGTAAATTCTATAAAGAGAACCCTATGTTTATTATTAATTCCTATAGGAAAAATAATTCAAAAGTCAAATTGAAAAACTTGTGTGATGAAACATTACAATTTGAGGCAAACTTGTAGTAAGACAACAGTAGTCTCATAAAATTTACAAAACATTTTCTAAGAATATATCCAAGAATTAGGTTCCATGAAAATACAATGTACTTAATATTCACTTGATGACATAAATATTAGGCATTGACTAAGGGTCAGCCATCTTTCCTTCAAATTTTCCATGTCAAGTAGATTAAGTGAAATAAATATTTTTATTTTCCAATATATTAAAGTTTAATTAGGTCAAATAAGATAAATTTCAGAGATAATCAGAAGCCACTGAAACTAAAACCACAGTTTAATAAATATAGCCAATTTTATATACATTTAGTAAACTGACATTTTAGTAAACACAAACAAGAAACGGATTTCATTTGAGTGATATCTGTTTTGATTATGGGCTAATGGTTTGCAAAGGTAATAGTTTATATGGTTTTGATTATAGTTATTAAATATAATAATCAATAATAAACCAGTAATCAATGATGATTTTTTAATGTCTCTATGGCAAAATTCATCGAGCAAAGAAACTCTATCTACTCAAAAGAAAATTAGCAAACTCAAGCAATAATTCAAAAGAGATCAGGAACTGAAACAGTATGCCAAGCAGCACTGTGAAAATTTTGCTGTGTCAAATTCCCAGTGCATCCATTAGGTGTCTGTACAATAACACAGTGAGCATCAGGGCCAATAGTGCAAACCACTTCTGAGAAATGAACTAAGAATAGAGAGAATGCTGGCTCTAGTAACTTATTCCATGGATCATCATACACTTCTCTCTTAAACATAAAATATCAAATAGTACCCCATAGATAGTATGAAATTTGTATAATATGCAAAAACATTTCTATGAGTTAAATAATAAGTGAATAAATGATCATATAAATTATCTTTTATTCACCACTTTTTTTTATTTTAAGTTTATTTATTTATTTATTTTGAGAGAGAGAAAGAAAGAACATGAGCAGTGGAGGGGCAGAGAGAGAGGGGGAGGGAGAGGATCCCAAGCTGGCTCTATACCTGACGCAGGGCTCGAACTCACAAATCGTGAGATCATGACCTGAGCCAAGAGTCATACACTTAACCAAATGAGCCACCCAGGCACCCCTCACCACCACCTTTTTAAAAGTAGGAGCTTATTTTAACATTTCCCCTCACAAACAAAGTCTTGTTTCTTTAAGCTTTTTTAGAAAGATCTTAAAATATTATGTTCCTGTATGGTAGTTCCACTTACCTAATTTTGGGATTTGGTAGGATTCTTTAACAGAGAAAACTCCTCCTTAAGTATGTTTAATTAAAGAAAAAAAAGCATCATCTCTGTCTACTCCAGATCTAAGCATTGACTTTCCACCTAATATCATCTTAGATGAGTAGACTCATCCCTAGTCAACACACATATGTGCCTTTGCCAGAATAATAATGTTTATCTAAACTTGTTCACCAAAACTGCATGCCTTCCATTACTTTCAGAAAGAAAGATCTGCCTTCTTCTCTATGCATAAGTTCATGCCAGGAGATTATAAAATAACAGTTTCTTTGAGGGAATTTTCAAATACTAAAACTCCTCAAATGAGAAATACTCTATCTCCTTCCATCCTCTCTGCTTTCTACAAATTTATTATTTCAGAGATTAGCTTATCCTCATAGGGGAAGATTTCACAAACCATGAAAAGACTATCAAAAATATAAGAAAGTGAGTGCCACAGAACAAATAACCATATCCTTTACAATTCCCTGCATTCCACTCTTGCTAGTGGGTTGCAGTTGTGAGATTTCTGATCATCAGTTCAATTAACTTGCTAGTGAAGCCTTTCCCATTCATTCCAACTAGAATTTAACAGAATTCAGTTCAGAATTAAAGCTCTGGTACATTAACCACGTGTTAGGCTCAGTCAGCTCTTTACTTTTATTTAGTCCAAAAGAAAAAAAAAAACACCTCATTTAAAAATTAACATACTTAGCTGCCTGTTTGTAGTGTTTCAACTCTTTCTTCAAATTTTTGTTCTCATTTTCTAAAAGCATATTCTGGGTGTAGACATCTGGAACAGTCCCAAGATCTCTAAGTTCAGTTAGTCCCTTCTGTATTAACTCATACCTAGGATAAAATCAAACAAAAGGCTTTATGTTTCTGCTTTCTACTAAATTGACTTAATTTATGTACAATTCAAAAAGCTAAGTCCTACGGAGTATCTATAGAAATGAGTTGTTGCATTAATTTTGTAAATTAAAATGTCAATATTCATAATATATATTTAAAATAAATAATTGCTAGGTACTCATATTATCATACTACATAAAATATAACCAAACATCTCTATGTTCCAGGTTCTAATCTAGACACTGGTGAAATTAACAAAATGGCCCAAGCCCCCATCCATTCTAGTGAGGATGGTGATATGTTCTATGAAGTAAAATAAAGCAGGATAAAAACGATAGAGAGATTGAGGTGGAAACTGTTGGGGATGTTTGTGCTATTTTACATAGGATGAACACAGAAAGTATGACTGGTAAAGTGGTATTTGAGCAGAGAACTAAGAGAAATAAAGGACTGAGTCATGTAGATAAGAAGGGGAAGAGCATTCTTGGCTGGCAGAAAGATAAATGTAAAGACCCTGAGAAAAGGAGATACTTGACATGTGCAATAGAAAGGAAAAAGCCAATATATCTGGAGTATCTGGAGCCAGAGCAAGGGAGAGAGTGGTGAAAAATGGGTCAGGAAGACAGTAGGGAGCCAGAGAGAAGAATATAATTTTACTTGAATCACACTGAAGCCATTGGAAGGCTTTGAGAAACAAGTGACACTGATCAGATTTATGTTTTAAAAGGATTAGTCTGGCACCTCTTTAAAGAGACTGACTATAGTAGCAAGAGTAGAATCAGAGAGGCTAGTTAGGAGGCTGCTGCAATGATTCAAAAGAGAGACAATGGTAGCATGAACAAAGTTGGTAGCTGTAGAGATTATGAGAAATAGATTCCTTCTGGACAGGGTGTAAAAGTGGATCCAACTTATTGGTGAAGCCAAAAAAGATTTTCTTATGAGTCAGTTGACAAGTATTGGTTAAAAGAAGTAGTCAAAGATGATTCCACGATTTCTGGTGGAACAACAGATGGTGAATTATAAAAATGGGAATGAATGAAGTAGGAATTGGGTGATTGGAGAAATCAAGGAATTGCTTCTATTCATGTCAATTGCAATATGAATATATTACAAGTGAAGATGACTACTGGGTATAAATGTCCAGAGTTCAGGGGGAGAGTCAGGACATGGAATTCAAATGTGGGAATCATCAGTAAATAGATACTATTTAAAGTCATAAGACTTGGTAAGGGCAGCTAGAACATGACTCTAAACAGAGAAGTAAAGAAGTCCCTGGACTGTTGCAAGATTGGGAAGAGAAAGAAATACTACCAACTAAAGACTCAGACAGACAGGGGGTAGTGAAGCAGTGACTGAATATGAGAGCACCATGGCTCAGAAACCAAGTGAATAAAGTGTTCCAAGAAGGAAGAAATGAACAACAGTGACAAATGCTGAAAACAGATTGAATAAAGAGGAGTACAGAGGATCAGTCACTGAGTTTGGCAATGTGCAGCACTGAAAAAACTTTCAGCAGAGTCATGGAGATAACAGTGCAACCAGAGTAGGTTTAAGAGTAGAATATGAGGAACTGGCAATAAACTCTTTCAAGGAGACATACTATAAAGTGGAGCCTAGGAAATCAAGATCATCTTAAAAAGGGATGTGGAGTTCAAGGTGTTTTTTTGTCTTTCGCCTTTTTAAAAATTTAAGAAATATTATTGTACATCTATAAGCTTATGGGAATAACCAGCAAAGAGGGGAAAGTTTACAAAAATTGAGAGAATTCATGACCACCAAACCAGCCCTACAGGAAATCCTAAAAGGGACTCTATGAGGGAAAGATCGCAAAGAATGCAAGGTGCCAAAGACACCACTATAAACATGAATTCTAGGAAGAACACAATGACTCTAAACCCACATTTTTCGATAATAACATGGAATGTAAATGGACTGAATGCTCCAACCAAACGACACAGGGTAGCAGAATGGATAAAAAACAAAACCCATCTATTTCCTGTCTACAGGAGACACATTTTCGACTGGAAGACACCTACAGGTTGAAAGTAAAGGGATGGAGAAATATCTGTCAGGCAATCGGAAGCCAAAAGAAAGCTGGAGTAGCCATACTAATTTCAGACAAACTGGACTTTAAAGTAAAGGCAGTAACAAGAGATGAAGAAGGACATTATATAATAATTACAGGATCTCTCCATCAGGAAGAGCTAACAATTATAAATATCTATGCGCCTAACTCGGGAGCACCCAAATACATAAAGCAACTAATCAC
>NC_043702.1:22584517-22638945 GCF_006229205.1 Suricata suricatta
GTGTGTGTGTGTGTGTGTGTGTGTGTGTGTGTGTGTGTGTATGTGTTAAAGAAATATCCTGGTCTTTTTATTTCTTCCTTTTTTTCCACTCACACTTAATAAGACTGAAAAGTGTTTAGATGGGAAAAAATATTGTTATATAACTATTAGGAACTGGAAAAAAAATTAACCACCAACAGAACTGCCAATGACATTACTGCCAGTAAAATTACATTAATGGTCTTCACATTTACCATAAGGTCCATAAACTACTTAGAATTATTTAAAAGTGAAGAACGTGCATGTTATTTCAGAGAGAAAATACATAGGCTTTCATACAGTTTGTCTATATATCTCTCAAAAGAGTTTAAGGGCCACTGTCACAAATGAGAAACAGTATGACAGAATTTCAGTAAACATATCAATGGTGTCATAAGAGGAAGGGTTATTTTTCCTTCATGATGGCACCCAAGGTACAGGATATAAAAGACAGGGAAGCAATAACCTAGATAATAACTAGCATCAAATGAGAATTTTTCCTCCATGTTTTCAGGACAGTTACAGAAAATACTTCACCAACAAAGACAAAATGCCATTAGCTACTGCTAACTCACAGTGCAGACATTTTTGTGGTTCATAGAAAAAAATTCCTATTACCCACATACATACACAACTTGTGTGTGTGTAAACAGCCAGAAAATAGTATAGAATTTATACACACACAAAAAAGCTTTCTAGGCCATATGTTCTCCACTGTACCGTGACTAACAAGTGTTGTGGCAGCATGAACACAGCCCTGGACAATACCTAAGAAAAGGTCATGGCTATGTGCCAACAAAATTTTATTTACAAAATCAGAGGCAGGCCAGATTTGTTTGCTGACGTTAGATTTAAAGAATTTACTGCAATTACTGTTTGAGGATTAAAAGGCCACAAATCAAATTTCACTGCCCAGTTTTTTGGTGACTTTAAGGGTTTTTTGTTTTACAAGCTAACAGTGAGGGAATCTTGTTTTGTCAACTTTTATAAGATTAAATGAATTCATAGCAATGAATAGTATAAACATTTTTATTCATAATAAAAATGATAAAATATATATATATATATTTAGTATTCCTGTAGTCCTCCTATGCAGAATAGGTAAACGTTTCTGATCAAAGTAAAAAATGTTTCATGTGAAGTAAAAATATCCAATACTATGTAATCTTATCACAAACAGTTTGTAAACTTATTACAGACTGACATCTAGGGATAAGGATACAATTATTTGAACCACAGTATTACTAAACCATATAATAAAGAGATATTTTATAAGAATATTACTTTAATCTTATAGTATTGTACTAAATGGCACACTTACACAAGGGTTCTATAAGCTCTAATTCTATTGAAGTTTCCTGAAATGTCATCTTAATTCAAATTGCTAAATCTAAAATGATAATATGATGTAACAAGCACTTAACTGTGAAGAGTATACTTGGTTCCACGTTTCTCAAAGGGAATCATTTTACACTTTGAACTGGACGAACATGCAAGTCCTATATGTCCTAACACATATTCTTAGGAGAAAAAATGGGACTGAGCCACATTAATTTTTCATTCCATTAGTACTGCTAATTAATCATCTACCTACTTTTACAGAAATGTATTTTCTAGTATGTCTGTAATTATTTCATAGGGGCATTTTTATAAATATCATTTGTGTAATTTCTAAATTTAATAGAAAGACTATTATTTTTCTACCATTAAATCTACTGTTTCCTTAACTGTATTAATGAAAAATGGTTCTTTTCATTAAATTTATTAACTTTAGATATGCAATTTAAAATAATAAAACTAATTTCTTCTATCTATATGGTCTCCATAGATCAAAACCAACAAAGCAGCAAATAAAAATTACATCACAGTTGGATTAGTAAAAATTACAAATTGCCCCTTATATTTATTTAAAATTAGGGATTAGCCACCAAATACTATAAACGTCTTTATAGATCATAGTATTCCCTTTCCATAATACGCAATGGCTTTTAAAGTTCAAACATATTTTATATGCAATTATTTAAGAATATTTCATTAAGGAATATTAGGACTCTGAAAACATGCCTGATGACATTACTGCTGTAGCAAAGGAATAAAGATAGCATGCCTGATGATTTTAATAACCAATAAGTTATTAAAATTTTCCATTATAACAAGAAACTCTGCATTGAGACATCATTTGAAAATATAATTCTGCTTATTACCAAATGAAGAAATATTTATAGAAAAAGAATAAATTAGTTGTGTGAGAAGAGAAAGACAGGCCATTACACTACAAGGAAAACAAGCAAAGTAATACTCTTGGTAGGATATCTTAATGCAGGAAATAATACATTTAATAAATATGCAGAACATATTAGAAAACTATTTTTATAAAAGACCTTGTATTATACAACCCTAGGAGATATTCCATTTTCTTGATTTTTGAAAATCACCCAAATATAGAAAAGATGTTTAATAAAAATCTCTTTTAAATTGATATCTTAATTATGTGAGTGTGTGCATGTGCGTGTGTGTGTGTGTGTTTGTCTGTCTTATGGTTTCAGTGGTGAAGATGGGAAAAGTTTCCATCCATTTCATCCATTTTGCATAAATTCCTTTAAGCTTCAGGTCCTTTAAGACACTTAAAAGTGGACGTGTTAGCATTTCTAGAGAACTGTTTATCCACATAACTGTTTACCATTCAGACTGAAAGCAATCAAGAGTTCTGGTCATTCCCATTTTGATTAGGAAATTGCAGAGAAAGTCTTCTATTACTTCGGGTAGTGGTTGCTTTGAAGGAAGGACTGTTTTCTGTTCCTGAAATTTAAATGTATAATTATTCATTTTGAAAATATAAAATCATCACTAAGTTTTGTTAAGTTTATTTTCTTATTTTTAATGTTTGTTTATTTTTGAGAGAGAGAGTGAGAGAGAGAGCGTGCGCACACGCACGCAAGTGGGGTAGGGGCAGAGAGAGCAAGACAGAATCCAAAGCAGGCTCCAGGCTCAGGGCTGTCAGCACACAGCCAGAAAAGGGGCTCAAATCTACAAACCATGAGATCATGACCTGAGCTGAAGTTGGACATTAACCGACCAAGCCCCCCAGGCGCCCCTGTTAATTTTACTTTGAGAGAAAGAGAGTGAAAGAGTGCATCCCCACAGGTGAGAGCAGGGGAGGGGCAGAGAGAGAGAGAGAAAATCCCGACCAAGGTCCAACATGGGGCCGGATCATACAACTCTCGGATCATGACCTGAGCAAAAATCAAGAGTCAGATGCTTTGCTGACTGAGCCACCTTGGCACCCCTTTCAATAAGCTCTGGTACTAAAAGACTGTTCATTTATTTATTCACTTGTTCATTTTTTCATCTATTTTTTGTTGTGTATTATGTCCTAGGGACTATTTTAATCACTAGGAATAAAGCAGTAATAAACCTAGACAAGACTCAGTGTTCATACCTAATGGTCAAGTAGTTGGAAATAGAAAATGAACAACCAAATTAAAAATATATAATATGACCTGATGGCAAGAAAAAGGCAAAGGATCAAAGGGCAGGAGAGCCAAATGCGGTGCAGAGATGAATGTGGGGCTGGACTGCTCTGTATGTTGGGTGATGAAGAAAGATTTCACTGATAAGGTAGAATCTAAGCATAAATCTAAAGAAAGATAGTCATATTCCAGTTATAGCATCAGCAAATACAAAGACCCTGAGGCAAGAGTGTGACTGAATTATCTAAATAACAATAAGGAGGTCAGTTTGCCCATTCGATAACATAAAACACATTTAAAAAAAAAGTATAGACCTTTTAATTCTTTAAATTATTATTATTAAAAGAAATATAGAGATGCCTGGGTGCCTCAGTCAGTTAAGCATCTGACTTCACCTCAGGTCATGATCTCATGGTTAGTGAGTTCGAGTCCCACATCAGGCTCTCTGCTGTCAGCACAGAGCCCATTTCAGATCCTCTGTCCCTTTCTCTTTCTGTCCTTCCCTTGCTCACACTCTTTCCCTCTCTCAAAAATAAATAAACATTTTTTTAAATTAAAAATAAATAAATAATGAAAACAACAAAAAGAAACCTAATGAATCTTGGCTCCCTGATCTTAGAAACACTGAAAAAGAAAAAATTATGTGCAATGGAATGGCTTATACTACCATTTCATAACAGAATTAAATAAGTCTATCAACTATATCAGGGCACAGAATTTTATAAATAAAGTGTATTAGAACACAGCCATGCCCATTTATTTACATATTGTCTATGCCTCCTTTCATACTACAAGAGAGAGATGAATTGCAATAGAAATCTTATCAAAATCTCAAATATTTACTATATGATGCCAGGGAACATGTTTGAAGAGCCATAACTTAGAAAAGTGGAGATACTTCAGTAAGTGAGATATGAAATTAGAATAGCCATAAAAACCACTATATCACATTAGCCCATGTATGAAATAAGTCAAATAATGGGTAAACTCTTACGAATATCAACAGTATGATTGCCCCCAGAGTGCATTCATTTTCCTCTCAATGGCAAGATCTTACCAATCTGGGAGTCATTCAGATAGTCAGATCTATTTTCACATACAGAAACTCAGAAGCAGACTTTCCTTCTTCTTTGTCCTTCTTAACTCGGTCTTGGTTACATACCAGGTAAATGTTACCTACCTAGTAATAGTCACATAGAAATGCAGTGAGGAAAGAATCTCTGTTGCCCTAAAAATTTCTTTTCTTTTTTAAAAAATTTTTAAGTTTATTTATTTTGAGACACAGAGCGAGAGAGAGAGAGCGAGAGAGCAAGCGAGAACGCACAAGCAGTGGAGGGGTGAGACAGAAGGAGAAATAGAATCCCAGGCAGGGTCTTCATTGTCAGCAGAGAGCCAATGCAGGGCTTGACCTCACAAACCGTTGAGATCATGACCTGAGCTGAAGTCAAGAGTCAGGCACTTAACCAACTGATCCAGCCAGGTGCCCCTAAAAAGTGCTTTTCAAAAGTGCAATACATAATTTAATGCTGATCTTAATTACTATTAGTTGCTACAATGTTCAAAACAGTGATCAGCTGAAGCAAATTTGACAGGCTACAGAAATTTCCTGACAAATGACTAGGGTTTTTTTTAAATATTTTTTTATGTTTTTATTTATTTTTGAGGGACAAAGAGAGACAGCATGAGCAGGGGAGAGTCAGAGAGAGAGGGAGACACAGAATTCGAAGACAGCTAGCTGTCAGCACAGAGCCTGATGCGGGGCTTAAACCTACAAACTGTGAGATCATGACCTGAGCAGAAGTCAGACACTTAACCGACTGAGCCACCCAGGCATCCCAATGACTAGAGTGTTAAAATGAATTTTTTAAAGCTCAAGCAGAATAATTTGGAATACTTTCCTAAGGCCATTTTAAAAGATATTATATAAGAGTGTTGATTATATGCAGGACCCTATATCAAACATGGAAGGTGCCAAAGTAGCACAATACAGGATCCCTTCAAGTCTGCATTACGGTGGAAATTTACATGTAACTGCTGGGTAAGAGTATAACATTGTTGGAAGTAAACATTCATTTTAGAATAACAAATGCTATCTTGGTGTTTTTGGTCAATAAATTTGAAAATGATATTTAGAGTGAGATGGAAGATAGTTGAAGGAATTGGGAACATGGAAGGAAAAGGAGAGACTGTACCTAATCTACTTTCTAAATATGTCTTTGAGCTGCTGTTTGTATGTACATTTGTATGTATGGTTTCAACATACCTGGTAGATTCCTGCTATCTCAAATAGTATTTTCTTTCAATTTATTCCTGACTTCATTTGATACATATACTTTGAAAAATCTAAAGCAGAAATCCTACTACCTTAAAATGCCATGTTTCTTACACGTGGAGACTTACAATCCTATCAACATATTATATACAACACACACATTCATATACATAAATATTCTAAGCTATAATGTGATCATAAATGTTCCATTTACTCAACATATATTTGTTGAACGTCTTCCACATGCCAGGCACCATGAAAGGGGTTAGGTATTAAATTTAAATGAGATACTTCCCTATCTCAAGGAATGAAAGACTAGTTTAATAAAAACAACATATCCCAGGAGCACCTGGTTAGCTCAGTTGGTTAAGTGTCTGACTCTGGACTTCGGCTCAGGTCATGATCTCACAATTTGTGAGTTGAGCCCCACATCAGGCTCTGTGCTGACACATGGAGGATGTTTGGGATTCCCTCTCTCTCCCCCACCCTGCCCCTCCCTCCATTCCCATCTCTAAATAAATAAATATAAATATAAATAAATAATAAACAAATCCTCTACCACAGTCTTCAGTAAAATAGCTCATAAGAAAAAAGTTATAACATATTAAGTATCCCTATTATATAAATACTTCCATAAAAAAACACAGAATATTTACAAAATACATTTTAGTGTCTGTATACAATGTGTAATTCTGTACATTAATGTTGAAAATCCTTGGTTTAATATCCGGTGAGATTAAACAGGCAGAGTCTGAGAGAAGGTGTCATTTGTCTTGAAGTTACACAAGAGTAACCATGATGTGGGGGCACGTGGGTGGCTCAGTTGGTTAAGCGTCCAACTTCAGCTCAGGTCATGATCAGTTTATAGGCATGCTCTGTGTGGACAGCTCAGAGCCCAGAATCTGTTTCAGATTCTTTATCTCCCTCTCTCTCTGCCCCTCCTCTGCTCATGCTCTGGTTGGCTCACTTGCTCTCGTGCTCTTTCTCTCTTTCTCTCTCTCTCTCTCTCTCAAAAATAAAGGTTTAACAAAAAGAGCAACCATGATGTGGAAAATGACAATCCAAAAAGGAACAAATATGCCTACTTACTTAAAGTTAAGGTGTGATGATAAAAACAGAAGAGAAAAAGGCACAACGAGTGATAGGATTGCACTTAGTAAGTAAAGTACTTAAAGTTTAAATGACTTTTAAAACTTCACATAAGTCTCACTGCTAAACCACAGGCTGTGTTCAAACTACAAAAACTACAGCTTGTTCAAAATTCTTACCAAAATCTGAGTATCTGTAGCTGTTTCTTGGACCATCTTAATTGCTTTTGCCAGATCTTCTTCACCTTCTGGAATGCTAAAGTTGTCATCTGGTATCTAAGTCAAAGAGAAAGAGTATAGAAAGAATAAGCAGGGAATATAAAAGTACCTTACTTCATTTCAGAAATAATTTTTCCTCACAAAATAAAGAATCACAAAACTATACACCTTCTCTAAGATGCCTTGTCATTCTGAAGTTCTCTGACAAACGGATAACCATGCAGGAAGCTCTCTGACTTCCTCGTAAACATCATCAATGTCACTTCTGATAAACTCAAGATCAGTTTATAGGCATCTGCTCTTATCTATAATGACAAATGTAGTCTAACAACTCTACTGAGAAAAAAAATATATAAGGCCATTTCTTTTTCCTAACTATGAGTAACTGCAAATCCCTAGTTTATTAAAACACACACACACACACACACACACACACACACACACACACACAAAATAAAACTCACTGCCTGAATGTTAAGCTCTTGTAAAAATGCAACTGACTCTAATTATGATACTAATGATGGTTAACACTCACTGAGTGCCTCTTGCACGCTGATGAGTTTTATGTATCTTACATTAACTCCTTCAGTAATTTCATATGGCACATGTTCAGATTATCTCTGTTTTACTAGTATAATAAAAAGTTTATCTACTGTTTGTTCTTTAGTTTCTCAGGCCACAAATTCCTGGACTTGCTTCCACAGTTTCACTTGTAGTGCCTGTCATTTAGGAGTGACTCTATGTGTCAAGTCAGAAGGAAGAAGAGGTCCTATCCGAACAGTGAATGAAAGGAAAGATTTCAGGCAGGAACTATGTTACCCACCGAATTAAAGTTAAGCTGAAAGGAAGCATGGGATCTGAGCTGCAGCCAGTAGTGGGGACCTAGAAAACCTGTCCAAGAGCAGAATGGGTGTTTGGGAAGGAAAGCCTGCTGGACGTGTAGTCTGGAGTAAGGACCAACAAGACAGGGGATAAGGAGGTAACTCAAGCACAATTAACAGGAAAACCAAAAGAGCCAGATGGATTAACCAATCTAAACTTTAAATAGAACTTTCACACTTCACTCTTCACTAACTGATGTTAGCTAAATTCAGTTAAAAAATTAATGTCTAAAAGAAAACAAAAAATAATATAAAATAAATATTTCATTAGAATGACAATGAATTTACAGAGTAAATAATTAAAATGAGAAAATTACCTCTTCATATTCATAATCATCTTCAGATGCCTCAGTTATGGTGACCTCTGAAATCATGTCAAGTTTCAATCTCAAAATATATGGAATACAATGATTTATTTAAAATTGATTTGACAGTAAAATTCAGTATTAGATCCATTTATCTTACCAATTTGGTAAATGTAATTTAAGCTCTTTTTAAAATTTCCCTTCCCCATACAACCTACAAATATAGATATTTTAAAACAAAAGATTTTTATTATTAAAGTATTGCTCTACACAACCCAAACCTATGAAAAGCTACATTCCCATACATCTATTTACTATCTAATGAGTTCCAACTTGGTTCTAAGGCTTACAAAAATGTACAGGGTATATATAATGAGATAGTGTAGATTAGAAAGAAAAAAGAAAAATTATGGACAAGAAAGCTATGACAGTAAATTTTTTTAATTTATCTCAAACTAATTTAATTTCCCAGAGCTCCAGAGTCAGTCACAGTGCACTGTGACTTCTTTAAAGTATTATGAATGTCTAAAAAGCACATCAATATTCACATAAAAGTTCACACAGATTTCACTGTTTCCATAGTAAAAATTACTTAAACGTCTACTTATTTATTATATATTCTGATTTTAAAATTAAATTTCATTCTCAGGAAAGACAGCCTAATTTTTAAGCAAATTAAAATACACAGTAATCATAATTCAGTGGTTCATAACATATCAAAAAATAGGCATTAAAATATCAATGGAAATGACTAATAAAAAATTCTAACAGCATTGCTGTAAGACTTTAAAAACTGTAAGTTACTTTAATTACAAATGAAAACTTCAAGATAACATTTAATTTTGAAAGGCATCACAACATATACCAACATTTTGTTGGTTGGTGGGTTTATATTTCTCTCCACATGTACAGACATGATTATGATTATGCCAAGTTCAAAATGTATGAAATTAAACACTTTAATGTATAATAATGGTTATGAAAATCAGAGATGAGATTAGCCCAGCTGTCATTTCCTACTGGTTATGAGAAATTATCTTCTAAGAGTTAGCTAAAGGTGTGTATAAATAACAACTTTTGGTGTTTGTAATAAGAACTGATATCACTTATACAGTATTTAATAGAAGCCGGACCTGGTCCCTCACCCTTCTCCTACAAGCTATTATCATCTCCACTGTACAGATCAGGACTCGCAAGCACAAGTCCACACAGCTAGGACCTAACGCTGGGGGTGATCAGCCCCAGGAGATCAGGTTTCACCGTGCTGTACACCTCTCTGGTTATTCCATAGTCATTTTCTATGCTATGCAAACACTTGAAGTGTTTGCCAATGATCTTCCACCCAGTTCCAAACCTCTAAAAGATAGGTTATCCAGCTCCATCGTAAGCAGTAACTCTTCACTATTTATTCTATCCACTTGAAGAGACACTTAAGCCTATTTCAGTTATGAACAATTCTTAGGAACCAGATACCATCAAAAGGCCAGCATTTTCATTGCGAAACAAGAATTTATCTCCCAGTAACATGGTGAAAAGTAATTTTGGCTCAAATATAACTAATTAATTTAACTGATTAAATAACTAATTAAAATAACTAATAACTAATTAAAAACTAATGTGGTAGATTAAACCACTACAGGAAAAAAAAAAAAGATGCATCTTTGCAGCTGATCCTAGAATACTCATGCTGGGCACCAGGAGTGAAGTACCTACTTACATTAGTTAATCTTCTACTATGGAATAGTTTCCAATAGCCCTTGCCTCACTCTCCTTTCTTTAGTCCCTTTGTCATCAGCCTTCTTAAAAGACCACCAGGCTTCCACTAACAGTCTGTTCAAGGTATTTAGCTTTCATAACATCCTACTTAAAGAACTTCTAACATCTGTCCTATTTCAGTTCCAGAGCCACTCCAATCTTTTAAAGCATTTCTTATGTTAGAATCCCACTTTCAGGTACCAAAATCTGTACTTTTTATTATTGTTGCTTAACAAACTCCCCAAACACTAAGGCTTAACAGTAAGCATCCACTATCTCAGTTTCTGTGTTCAAGAATTCAGTAGTGGCTTAGCTTGTGGATTTTGATTTGGGGTCTCTCATGAGACTCAGTCAAGATAGCAGTCCTGCTATCCACTGAAGGCTCAGTGGAGGCAACAGGATCCATTTCAAAGATGGCTCTTACATTGTTGGCTACAGGTTTCATTTCCTCCCCAGGTTAAGTCTCTCTACGTGCTTCTTCAGCATTCTTCAGACATAGTGGCTAGCTGCCCCCAGAATAAGCAATATAAGAAAACAAAGGGGAAGACCCAATGTCTTTCAAGACCAAACCTCAGAAATCACACATCATGACTTATTCATATCCTCCTGGTTATATAGATCAACCCTATTCAGCACATAAGGGAACTAAATAAGAGCATAAGGAGGATGTGAGGATTACTATGAAGCTGGCGACCACAGATACCTTATGGGGTTTCAAGAGTATTAAAAGAGTTAATGCATGTAAATCATCTAGAACGATGCCTAGCTTAGAGTAAATGATATGCAAGTATTTGTTATTATTTTCCTTGTTCTAGAAAGAGAGGAGTACCTGTGGAGAAGTCTCGGAAGTCTCTCATGGCCCTGTTCCCCCAGGCTTTGAAATGAATGGATTAATAAAAATCACTCTATATCTTCCTCCTTTCTAATTTAGATTTTTCTGATACATTTTCACTTAATTAGATAAAATTCCCTGATGTTCAGCTACAGGAAATCAGTTTTTTTTTTTATGGAAAAGTATGCCCTTTTCTGCATGACAGTCACTAAAACTTGATTTTGTAAGAAGTCATTTGCCTTTAAGTCTCCAGAAAAGCAATGCCATCCTTCATCACTGCTCATACCATAATACAATTCACAAAGAAGTAAATATTCTAAAATCATTTAGATAGAGTTTAAAATTGTAAATTGGCCAACTGATAAGATTAATGTGAGGAAGAAACACCAAAGCATAGGTTGTAAAACATAGCAATATGGAGAGGAAAAAAAATGATTTGTCCTCAAAGCTTTAGAAATATCAAACAACACTTGTCATACTGTCACCCAGAAAATATGAGGCAACAGCTTTCAAACCCTAATAATATACTTTTTCCCCAAATCAAAATAGTAAGTGAAAAAAAACTATCATTTATAAAGCTTAAAAAGTTGTCATATGGATCATTATCATGTCTATTCTAAAAGCAATCCTCTGACATTGAATAATCATTTCTAAATAAAAAATAAGAGAAAGAAACTTAATCAAATAGATTAAGATACTTCCCAAAAATCACATATCTATAAGTGACAAAGACAAGTTTCTTGAATAAAAATATCATATTGTGTCTACAGTGACACAAAAGGAATGTGCAATTTTTACCAAAATCCTAGGTAATGAACCCTCACTTATTTTCCAAACTTTCAAGTATTATATTACCAACAGCTAAATCAAATCATTTAAATAGCTCAATTTGAAGAAACTTAAAGGAAAGAGAAGTATAAAAGAGGGCTACAGACCCAAAGATTAAATTAGCCAAGAGCAAGAGATTAATGTGACCAAAGATCCAGAAGTGGACAAACATCCAAAATACGAACTACTATTTTCCTTGACCGGTATGTTCAGTATCTGCAAAAATGATCCGCACATAAAATCTTCCCATGAGCAACTGAGTTGAAATGTGATGTTGCAGTGCTACTGAAGAAATAAATGTACTTTGGCATGTGTGTTTGCAGGCATCTATCTGGCTTACCTGGCCAGCAACACATGGACAAATGCACAAATGAATTCTCAAATGATTGCGTGGCAGTTTACAAATATGCATATAGTACAAAATATAAAAATAAGCAAATATGGAAATTTAAAGAGAAAGAACAGAAATAAGATAAAGGTGAAGACACAGTACATGCCATAAGGTCTCAGGAACTCTGTCAAACATAAGCCACAGGTTTGACCCAAAGCTTCCCAGCAGTAAGGGTAAAGAGGGGAATGTAATCAGATACCAATTCAGTGTCCATCCAATGAAAACAGATGAGTTTCTCAGCAGATGTACAGCAATTTCTGGTTGTGAAGCCTGAGAGAAATCACACTCTCCCATTCTCATAAAAAGAATCCTGTAGGTTGTACACATATTGATTCCCTTGGCCATTGGGACAGCCAGAAACACTGAGTGAAGCAGGATCTGATGGAACACCATGTGTAAAAAAAAAAAAAAAAAAGGTGGGAAAAAGTGCTTTGGAAGCAATGTTGCCAGAAAAGGAATAAGCAATTGATGAAGAATTGCCTGAATGATAGAAACCCTTTACTCTCATTCTACTTTTACCAGACAACTTTCTCTTGTGTAATTTAATCTCTAAGGCGATCCGATTCTGCAGAAAACGTCCATACAGTTAAGCTTGTCACAGTTCTCCAAGCGATTTTTTCCATTGCAGAATAAACCAGAATTTTGACTTAAAATCAGTTTCTTAATGCCAAGAAAAACTCCCTTATTATGTGGCGAGTATTCCTTCAAAGAACATTGTTAAACTCCATTTCCAAAATTAATTTTTCCCTCTCTTCTGTTCTCTTTAGATCTCGTTATTGCCTTTCTGCCTGCTTAAGGTTAGGTTGACATTCAGCTGACTGGTTTTCGAGTCTCCTCTTGCCCAGGGTACAGTGTGTGATTCTGCTTCCTCCCTGACTGCAGCCACAGCTCATAGTCCTACCCTATTCTAGGCCAGGTTCAGCATCCCAGAGCCAGAGCCTACACTCAGACGAGTCCCGCTCTCCACATCTCCACTCGCTCTGGAAGGAATACGGTAGTATCTGTGATTGTGCATCGTATGGATCAGCTCCCTGATAATACTTGGTCACCACGGGTGAACTAACTGGCAGTTTCTGCACTGGAGGAATCTGTACCAGATCCTGACCCTGTAGATCCTATCAGAAAATAGGCCAGTAGACACCCACACAGAAACCCTCAATCCGTCACAGTCCTACAGGAGACACAACTGCTAGAAGCATTTCTGCTGGCATAACGGAGTCGAGCTTGAGGTGACAGTTGATATGATGGGGTCACTAACGAGGCTGTAAATGAACCACAGCCAGAAAACTATGAACGATTTTTAGAATGTGAACACCATACAAAGTTTTCCTCACACACTGGTCTCTTCCCACTGCTGCACTGGAGGTAGTGATCACTGCTGCCAGCAGCCGCATCATTATAAAGAACTGGAATGAAACATACAGCTAATTGTATTTACATGATTTCCCAAGGCTACTATAGACAGAATCTGCTTTGTAATCTTTGCCATCACTGCAGAACCAATGTGCCTAAAGGCAATCGAAAATCTAGCCTGGATCCTCCCTGATCAACATTTTGCTTACCAAATTGAAATAAAAGCACTGTAAATAGCAAACATCACAGTCATAGTTCCTTAGGAATACCAGTTTAAATCATGTAAAGATGATGCCAAAGATGGCAAATAACTGGCTACCACTTACTACCACTTTTCCTGCTGTTATTTTTTTCTGCAATCTTTCCCACCAAGTCTTCAGGAGGTCTCAGAATCTTATTAACACCACCTACCAGGGAGCCACTATCAATTCCACAGACGCGGCAAGAGGGAGATTGATTGTCTGCCCCTGCCCCAGATACCACTTGCACAACTTCTGACTCAGAAGCTGGAAAATAACTTTCTTTTCAAAATATAAGGCTCACTGTTCTCATAGTGGATGGTGGTTTAAGTTTTTCCCACTTCTAAGCCAGGAGATCCAAAGATATGGGCTCTATAACTAAAAATATAGATATACCTCTATCTGAAAATCTAATGGCTAGTAGTTAAGAAATTTATTTACAGCCTTATTACTCCAAGTATAGTCTTTAGACCAGAAGCACCAGCAACACCTGGGAGCTTGTTAGCAATGCAGAATTTCAGCCCTCACTAGAACTTGCTGAATTAGAGTCTTCATTTAAAGATCCGTATCTTTGATTCATATGCACATTAAAGTTTTCCCAGACTAGAGGACACACAACAAAATGTTTTTTTCTTTCCAAATAGCCTATGACTTTCATGCATGTAAAATTCAGCACCCCAGTTTTAGTAACATGCCTTTTGGTCTAGATTCTACATTCAGACTATCTATCCTTGTATTTGAATATATGTAGGATGCAACTAAGATCCCATGGGCAAATTCATTTTTCCAATGATAATAAGAAATGGGTGGCTTGAGTACATAATTATTATTAAGGATTTTACAAATATCTTCTCACTCAATACTATAAACGTTCCAGAGAAGTAACATAAGAGATTGGGAAAAATCACTAAATATTAAAAACAATAAGTAAAAAGAAAGTTCAGTGATAATAATTATAGTTATCACCGAACATTACTATTGCAATGAAATAGTGTCTAGGGATATAATTTAAGAAAACAAGCATGCATCTTAGATGGGGTATCTAAGTGTGCTCACCATATTTCAATTGACATAGAATCCTTAATTTTGCATTTTCATAAATAGGTGACTTTGGGACTGAATCCAGAGTTGATCAGCTTCAAAGGACTGGCTTAAACTCACTCAACCGTTAGAAATTGTTGGAGAGGCCAAAGTAGACCACTTCAGTGGTCAGCAAATTTATGTCCAAGATCTAAGAAGCCAAATTTTTAGTGTTGGAATGCCTTGAAAGATAAAATAATGAAAATCCAGCTACAGGAGCAGAATATCAGAGGGTCTGGTTTGGGCCCTATTAAGCAATACATGTTCTTTATGTTTGAATGTGTAACAGCAGAGAAAAAGGGGACTTCCTGGAGAATTACAGTCAACCTCTTTTAAAATTTTAATATTGATATCTTGTTGTCTAGTATTCTAAGGAGCATCTGTTCAGTAATAAATAAGAGAAGCACAAGACCAAATGCAGTAGCTTAGAAGTGATTATATGTGCAAAGTAGAGAACATCAGATTTCTGATTCATTTGTGCACATTATAACTTTTATTTACCCACTGCAATAGCTCAGCTAAACTACCTGAAAGCTAAAGACTTTAAACCCAAGAAAGTCTCACTTCAGCAACTATCATAATTGCCTTAAGAAACAATGTCAAGTAACATTATATAGTTAACTCTTAATTATGCATGTTAAGAGAGCCCAGGGATACAGGGATAATTGGCATTCAAAAGTAATCCTCAAACTTCATTTTAACTAAGAGTTAAAGCCTCAGTTATGACAAACTTCTTACCTAAACACTGAATGTAGGAAAATTGGCCATATTTGTAGTTTTGCTATCCCTTGACTACCCTTTTGTTGAAACCCAAAATAGTAGTCAACCAGAGATGGAAGAAAAGCAAAAAGGCCAGATAATTCATAAACCATATAATAAAATTCTAAAAAGTTAGAGTTGCTTGTATTTAAAAATGTGATTATTTGGAGAAGTTTTTGTAAGACAGGTTTTTTGCAAACTGCAATATGTTCACAATGGTGACCCAGTGATCTCCCTGAAAATTAAGGAAACCTAAAAGCTGTACAATATTGGAGTCCCACCACTGATTTCACAAGGATGTTTGCAAAAATATTAACCCATTGTGTTTGCCTCATGTTAACAAACTGTGTTCCAGAAATCATCTTAATGTAGACAAAAGTAAGATGCTGGTTACCATTCACTACCAGGGACACTGAATAACTTTACAATTATTGCATTTAAGTTCTGAAAGAATCATTGACTCATTTTTTAATTTAAAAAGGAATTTTACTGGAAAAGACAACTATTTAGAGCTATGGAAATAGTACAGTGCCTCATTTAAGACACTAAGGCACCTACAGATTTTATTTAAATTGATTTTGAACTATTAAAAATTATATTCCTATAAAAATAATGCTTGCATTGAATAAAATACCACGTATTTTCTTTGATCTTTTCAACTAAGTTCTTCAAAGCTCCCCAAAGCACTGATGTGTACAGAGCCTGGTCAGGACAGGGGAAGCAGTTTGCCAAAGCCCACAAAACGAATCATTGCTGAATCTCTCAAGTCTTGAATTAAAGCTGGGGGATTCATAGTTGGACTAAAAAATAATAATAAGGCAGATTTTGGAATTTTTTTGATATCTTTAAGAATAAAAGAGAAAACCTTCTCACCTACTTGTCTGAAAAAAAGTAGATACCTTCTTCTCATGAACTCTCCTCTCTCTCCAGTACAGTTACTCTATATGCCTAGAGAAGGTAAGCTCAAAAGCCTAGAAATAGTGAACCTAACTATTCACATATGACTATTTCTTTTTTCTGATATTTCCATTGATAATTGCTCATCGCTGATTTCTTCTTAACACCTCTGAGCCTTTTCAGCTCACCAGGTCATCATTTAGTTGCTTTAAAAAAAAAAATGTCGAAACTATTATTAAGTAGCCAAAACTGAAACTACCTAGGAAGTTGATGCTACCACAACAAATCATTTAAGCATTGGACAACTGAACCATCTACAGAGCCACAGGTTGAAAATTCTGAGCTTCAGCTCGTTAGAACCCAAAGGCAGAAAGTCTTTCCCTGACTCCCAACTTTCCTGACTGAATTGGTTCCCACGGTGTTCCGAAGGGTTCTGGCTCATTTAGGAAAACCACTAAGCGAAAGGAGGGGGTTGAATCCATCTTTTGCACCACCGTAACATAAAACTTCCATCCAAAGTTTGCAGAGTGGCGACTAAGTACGAGATTCCTTCTTCCAACAGGAACGCGGCAGCCTAACACTCCTGAAAGACGAGAAATGTAGTGGGTGGTTAGTAGGGGAACACTGTGGCGGAGACGCCACCGTGAGGTCCAAAAGGCGGTTTGGCCGGCTTCGGGGCCACAAGCCTGAGAGGGCGCCCCCAGTGGGAAACCCGCGCCCTCAACCCCAGACCCGTTACCAAGGGCAGCGCCTGGAGGCCGCGCCTACACTTAAGGATACGCTCCAGGTAGTAGGCGCCCTCGGCCGCCACCGCCTCCGCGGTGTCCCCAGCAGCCGTCAAGTCCATGCCCAAAGCTTCTTCCAGGACTTGCAGGGCCGACATGGGCACCGCTTGCTTATCAGCCATCTGAGGCTGGTCGGCCCGCTGCCTTCCTAAGAGCAACTGCGAAGACGCCTGCCCGAGACCGCACGCAGATCTCGCGAGAGCCTGACACAACGGCGGCCACCAGGCCAGTTCTGCGCGCCTAAGGGTTGCTCCAGTCCTAAACCTCAGCTTCACAGGTTACCACGGCAACGTCGTTGCCTAGTTACCCGGACGCAGCTCCTGGAGTGGATGAGATAAAATGCAGGAAAACAGTTGGCTTGGATTATATACATTTTGTTGACGAGCCAGCTTGGGGTTTGGTTTGGTTTTGTTTTCGTTTTACCACAAGAATTTCTTTCTCACTTACTGCTTCCCTAAGTTGCCTTTTTCCCAGTTCTTGCATGCCCCTCATCAGACCCCTAATTTTAGATGTTTGGAGAGCCCCAATTGTCCACAGGGAAAAGAAGGGGAAAAAAATAAGTTGCAGAAATCATCACTGAGAGATTGACTCAGAGGAACTACCAACCACGGACGCTTAGCAATAAAAAACTAGGGTAGTCACCCTCATCAATTCCTTTCTTGGGTTCCTTTAAAACGTTTATCTGGACATTTATTTTGACTTTGGTTTCATACACTTGGGTTGGAGGAATATTTGTACCTTGACTCTTGCCGAGAGAAAGCCACTTTCATAAGAACTCTGAGGTACAAATGGTCCTAACATAATGTATTAAAAATGGTATTTGTCCAATCATGTGCACTCCTTTTGCAATGACAGAATCTTTCTCAGGTTTGTATTGCGTATATATCAGAAGCATGTACTGAGCCTTTTCCCTTGCAGAGTCTTTTTCATTCTATGTTTTTTGATGAAAATTGAATACCAAACAGCAATTCATTATAAAAGTTCCCATTTATTACCAAGCGTGCGCGCGCGCGCGCGCGCGCGCGCACACACACACACACACACACACACACACACACACACAATGGTGGTAAGCTTCCTAATGAGGTGACTGAGAGCCTGGGTGTTGGAACCAGAGAGGCTGCATCCAGAGCTTCTCTCCACCACTTACTAGCTTTGAAACCTTGGGCATACCACTTAACCCAGGAATCATTTGTAGAATGAGGCTAATATTACCTAAAACAAAGCATTGTTGCAAGGGTTAAAATGTAAAGAATTAAGAATTTACAAGACAAAGTAGATACTAAGAAATAGGTGTTATTTCTACTGAAGTTAACTGTTTAGTTTTGTTTTATCAGAATAATCAAAAGTCACAATTAGACATTATACTCCCTCGTTTCTCATACCTATTCTTTTAATAACTTACTCTTTTGAGAGTGCCTGGGTGGCCCAGTCAGTTAAGTGACCAACTTTTGATTTTGGTTCATGTCCTAATCTCACAGTTTGTGAGATTGAGCCCCACATCAGGCTCTGCACTGACAGCGCAAATATCCTCTCCCATTCCTTACACTGCCTTTTAGTTTTGTTGATTATTTCCTTTGCTGTGCAGAAGCTTTCTATTTTGATGATGTTCCAATAGTTTATTTTTGTTTTTGTTTCCCTTGCCTCAAGAGACATATCTAAAAAGAAGTTGCTATGGCCAATATCAAAGAAGTTACTGCCTGTGTTCTCCTTCAGGATTTTTATTGGTTTGGGTCTCACATTTAGGTTTTTAATCCACTTTGAATTTATTTTTGTGTTTAGTATAAGAAAGTGGTTTGGACTCATTCTTTTGCATGTTGCTGTCCAGTTTTCCCAACACCATTTGTTAAAGAGACTATTTTTTTCCCATTTGATATTCTTTCCTGCATTGTGGAAGATTAGTTGACCATATAATTGTGGGTTCATTTCTGGGTTTTCTATTCTGATTTTTAAAAAAAAGTTAAAGTTTCTCAATAAAGCTAATAATAGAACAACCCTATGACCCAGCAATTGCACTACTAGGTATTTATCCAAAGACTACAAAAATACTAATTCAGTAATAATAATATATATAGTAGTAATATATGTCCACATATAATGGAATATTACTCGGCCACAAAAAACAATGAAATCTTGCCATTTGCAACAACATAGATGGAGATAGTATTATGCTAGACCAAGTAAGTCAGAAGTCAGAGAAAAACAATAATCATATGCCCTCATATTGGAATTTAAGAAACAAAGCAAACAAGCAAAGGGAAGAAAATAAAGAGGGATGCAAACCAAGAAACAGTTTTTTAACTATATAGAATAAATGGTAACCAGAGGGGAGATGGGTAGGGATGTGGATAAAATAGGTGGTAAGGAGTACATTTATCATGATGAGTACTAAGTAATATATAGAATTGTTGAATCACTATTTTGTACACCTGGAACTAATATTACACTGTATGTGAACTAACTAAAAATTAAATAAAAATGTTAAAAAAATAGTAAATTAAATGGAATATATAGAAAGCACTTATCACTATGTCTGGTATATCAAATATTTTCAATAAATAGTTGTTAATAAAATTGACTTAAAATACTGATTGATATGCTGATCCCACATTGTATATTATATTTCTAAGAAACTTACACATGTAGGAACGTTTTTAAGACAAAACTTAAATGTTTTTATTTTTTATTTTTAAAATGTTTGTTTGTTATTTTGAGAGATGAAGAGACAGAATGCGTGTGGAGGAGGGGCAGAGAGAGAGGGAGACACAGAATGCAAAACAGGGTAAGGTTCTGAGCTGTCAGCACAGAGCTCCAAGTGGGGCTTGAACCCATAAAACCTTGAGATCATGACCTGAGCAGAAGTCAGATGCTTAACAGACTGAGCAATCCAGGTGCTTCTAAATATTTTTAGAAACATGCAGCACTCAGGGTGCCTGGGTGGTTCGTTCACTTAAGTGTCCAACTTCCGCTCAGGGTCATGATCTCACGGTTTTATGGGTTCGAGCCTTGCATCATGCTCTGTGCTGACAGCTCAGTCCCTGGAGCCTTCTTCAGATTCTGTCTCCCTCTCTCTCTATCCCTTTCCTGCTCACACTCTGTCTCTCAAAAATAAATAGAAAAGTTTTAAAAATTTATTTTAAAAAAACGAGGCACTCAAAACAGCATTAAGTCTTAATAGAGTCATAAGAAAAGAAATTAGGGCCAATATCCACTTCAGGTAGAAGAGAACTGGAAAAGATTCTTGTCAAAAAGCTTTAAAAAAAAGTCCTCTAACTCGAAGAAATATAATTACTGCACTCCTCATAAAAATTATTTTTTATTTTTCAAAAAAGTTTTAGTGTTTTTTTTGAGAGAGAGGGAGAAAGAGAGAGAGACAGAGTGCACATGGGGGAGGGGCAGAGAGAGGGAGACACAGAATCCATAACAGGCTTTAGGCTCTGAGCTGTCAGCACGGGGCTCAAACTCACAGACTTGAAATCATGACCTGAGTGGAAGTTGAATGCTTAACGCACTGAGCCACCCAGATGCCCCTAAAATAACAAATTATTTTTAACCCAGAAGTCTAATTCTTTAAAAATTAAAAAGTTAAATTATAACTTAAAAATTAAAGTTCTGCTTCAGAGTTCCCAACTTGCTTATGTCAATTTCATGGATTTTAAATTTCGAAATCACCTAAGATATTTTTGGTTCAATTCTAATTTGAACACATTTCACTGTGACTTATGCTACAGTACATTTAAAAGTTCAACTTACAGGCATCTTTAATATTTTATGTTATTAACATTTGGATCTCTACAATAAATGTGTAATGTGTTAAAGCAATGAAATAAAAGCAAAAATAATCTTAACATATATAAACAACAAAAAATTGCCTTCAGATAAAAAACAGAATGCAAGATTTTGAGGTGACTGCTGATATCTTAAAAGTAATATGTCTTTGCAAGGGATGACTTTTAAAATAATATATTTAAATTGGAATTCTTGTTCTGTTAGTTACTAGTTTAATTTAAAAGGGGTGTAGATGCCCTACTAAGAAAAACAAAAAATCTTCAGATTATAGTAGTGGTTTTAGTTATATTGTTATCCTACAGTCCTGCTATCATTTAATCCTTCTCTTCTATGGGCTTTACTTTTTAAAAATGTTTTACAAGCTTCCTTAAAATGGAAAAAAAAAAAAAAGAAAGTAACCGAACATTTTGATGAGTGAATGCAAGCGCTCTAGTTTTCTCTTGAATATGTTTCTGAATGAGGTAAATAAAGAAACCAATAGAGACAGTTAATATGAAGCAACAACTACAAAGGAGAACAGATTTTATTTGATCCCAGCCTAAATGCTCCATTTTTTAAAGAGCATTTTAAAAGTGAAGCCAGGAAGAAATTTGACAATGGATATATTCTCCTCATTTGTAGTTTCAAAGCAGATAATATCCATATGCAAAAATATAGTAAAGAACTATTCAATTTTCACACATTATAAGTGTTAATTTTCTTCCAATAGAGCTCAAGTCATTTACTGATATATCTTCTTATAAAAGTAGCTCTTATTTTCTTTCAAAACTTTACAGTAAGCTGTAGCCAGTTTTAGAATTTTGGAATTCATAGAAGTAGTGGCAATTGACTGGTGAAAATTATTTTTCAGCCTTACACCTGTATTTTCCCTTTTTATACTATCAACCATTTGAAAAATCCATGTCTCCTGCACTCATAGTTTAAGTAAGTCAAATAGGATCAATCCTCTGACTCAGGATCACATGACCCTAGCTTAACCTAATAAAAATAGTCTATTCCACTTGGCTACAGTGATCAGTTCCTGAGTTGGCATGCTACCTAAAAGGAGCCAATGAGACATGGTGGGAATTCAGGGGGAATTCTAGTAAAGAGACTCTTATTCTGTTCTTTGGGACTTAAGTTCTAGGGTTGCCACAGCTACCTTGCAAGTATGAAGAAAATTTCTGCCCAGGAATTAAAATGACATATAGACTTGGTTGAAAAAGAGAGAAAACCCAAGTCCAGATAAAATCACTTGAACCTCTAGTATACACATATATATTTCCTTGTTCTCTCTGCTGAGGACCTAGAAGCAACAATATCCCTATTGCCTTGAGAACATAATATCTTGGTTTCTAATACCATTTTCCAATAAAAGGGATGGCCATCGGAGAAATGGCCAAATCTAGCGCTGAGCTAAATGTATGTGAGGAGCCTGGATAATCTTATAGTGCCAGAAAATAAAACAGTACCCTCATCACTAAAAGTTAAATAATGGGGGATATATAATAATGGGAACTGAAAGAGTTCCCCCAAAATATGCAAAGCTAGAACAATTTGAGCAACAAAATTAATAAAGTAGTATTAAAGTATAACCCAAAGTACAAAATAAATATTAAGAGTCTATTTGATATAAATGTATGATTAGATACATAAATAAACACAAAGGACACTTACTCTTTCAAGAATAATTCAAATAATATATGTAGATATGCCACATATTAGGAGGGGACCACAATTCCCTGCCCCTTAAGTGTGTACTGCACATGGTGACTTCCTTCTAAAGAATACAATATGGAAAAGGGAGAGGGTGGAAAGAGTAAGCTTACAGTGGAGAAACCTGGCAAATATTACCTCAAAACCCATAACCTCAGACTAATTATGAGAAAAACAAGATAAATTTCAGTTGAAGGACATTCTACAAAATACCTTACCAGTATTCCCTGAAGTAGTCAATACCATCAAAAACAAGAAAAATGTGAAAAACCATCTCTGGCATGATGACTAGCTGTAGTATAGGATCCTGGAACAGAAAATGGACCTTAGAAAAATACTAAGGACATCTGAATAAAGTATGAACTTCAGGTAACAATAATGTATCAATATTGGTTCATTATATGTGGTAATTGTACATATTCACTTAGGATGGTAATAACAGGGAAAATTAAGTATGGGTATATGGGGACTTTCTATATTCACAACTTCCTGGTAAATCTAAAATTATTCTTAAATATAAAGTTTATTTTAAAAAAAATTCCTTGAATCCTGATTCTAGCAGTGCCCTAAACAAAACTCACCCTTTGACCTTTCTGTTATTGGAAACAATAAATTACTCGTGCTTAAGACAATTTCTCTTTGGCTTTCTGCCACTTGCCATTCAACAAGACCCAGTTGATACATTGACTCTATAGAGAATCTTTGGTATTTTTATACTGTTTAAAGATACACTTTACTGCTGTGGGGTTTTTTTTTTTCCTTAAAGTGTCTGATATAACATCTACATGCATTTAGACACACAGATGGAAGAAATAGTTTCCTCTCACAAATAATTGAAACTAAGGGGCCTATTTTAGAAGTCCAGGGCACCCTCTTCTATCTTGTCTACTGGTCAGGCACTCCTCATCTACAGACTGAAAAGAGTAGATGAAAAGAAGTGGCAGAGTTAAAAGCAGCAACAATGACAGTGACTGGAAGAAGAGAAAAATTGTGCAGAGGAGATGAAGGGAAAGGGGAAGGGGAAAGAAAGAAAAGGAGAGGAAAGGAAGGGAAGGGAAGGGAAGGGAAGGGAAGGGAAGGGAAGGGAAGGAAAGGAAAGGAAAGGAAAGGAAAGGAAAGGAAAGGAAAGGAAAGGAAAGGAAAGGAAAGGAAAGGAAAGGAAAGGAAAATATGGCAAAGATTGGAAAGAAAACAAAAGCTTTCTCTTAGACATATATGTACTATACTTAATTCTTTGGGGAAGATGGGGAACAGAGTTTGAATTTTTTTTCTTTAAAGATAACCCTTTTGTTGTTCGTCCAGTGGGAGAGTAGGGCTGGTAGTGGATAAGCCAGTTAGGACATTGTATTCAGGATGGTCAGTTTCTGGGAATGTTGGGATAGAGAATTATGTCTAAAAGGATTTATCAAAGCTACATGTCTGAGTATAAACTGAGTGTTTAAGGGACAAAGTATACAGCCAAGCAAATCAGATTCCAACATATTGAGAGTAATGGATTAAATTAGGTAATAAACAAAAATTCAAGATACAGTTGTCAATTTTAAAAGAGTCAGGTTTTAATTATTGTAATGAAAAATGTTGTATATATTATGGTAAATGAATTTTTCAGTTCAATATTTATACTTGCTTTAAACCCTACCCTTTCCTCCCTCATTCTGTCATTTACTGCTGTTTTGGTAAATATTGCAACCAGCATTGCAAATAAGAATATTTATGTCATATAATTATTATAAGAATTTAGAGGAGATTAATATGTATAAAGCATTTAGCACAATGCCTGGCATGCTGTAAATATACAATGGAAGATCACAAATTCTAACTGAATCAATTGCATTTTGCTCATTAAACATACCTACATTAGAGAACTATTTTGTGCCAGGCACAACACTAAGCTTAAGAGAAACTATTAAAATATACATATTCATTCTATGCAACAGAAATATTAGCATTGCACATATCTGTTATTTTAATCTAGATTTTTGTGTATGTTAGGAAATTGACCTAAGTTCCAGGCATACCTTCCTCCAACCTCACACAGATATACTGTGATTTTGAGCACTTACATATTTTATTTTTCTTATCAATAATTTTATAAATTAATTGGACACAGGAGGAGCTTCTAACACTTTAGTAAAATCTACGGGAGAAAAATAATCTGCTTTACAAAAATATCAGAAGGACTTGAATAACAACAGTTGCTGATAACAAAATAAAGCAGGAGAAAGGGAATGTAAGGGAGGATAGCAACAATGAAGCTGACAATTATGAAGTATCCGCTTTTCCCTACTTTAAGCAGAAATCTATGGAAACTGACATTCTGCCATTACTCCCTAATAGTTCTGTTGCATTTATGGAATATTATTTTTTAATTCTTTAATAACTCCAATATCCAGGAAAAGCTTACTTATGTAAATCCACTCATTTGTTACCATTTTTTCATATTTATACACTTTAAACAGTGCCTTGGAGTATATTTTTTACATAGAAACTTTTGAAATATCAAAACAAATAGAATATAAAATATTCATATGACTGAACTTAGCAGTAAGAGAACATTGAGTAGGGGCCATTGTTCCCAGATGAGAATTATTACTAGATGATCAAAAATTTTTAATAAACATAGCAAGTGTCCAGTGACTACTGGACTGTATAATTGAATTTAGGTGGAAGTAAGTAATTTATTTTCTAAGAAAGCTTCAGTCATGAAAAAAAATATTTTCTAATATCTTTCACAATTTTGGCTTCTGAGAGCAGAAAGTCATGTGGAAAATATTTCTGAAAATCCCTCATTCTATATGGTTTTCTGACTGTGAAGACCATTGAGCTAACCACCCCCCCCAAACACTCTCAACCATTAATTTTCATTCCCTGGCAAGCAGAGTATTGTTCTTTTATGTTTGTCATTTCAAACTGTGATATTGTAAAATGTCACATATCATTTTCCTTTTTTCTATATTTTTTGACAGTTTGTAAGAGCCATTTCTAAATTATTGATATTAGGTCTGAGTCTGTAAATTCTATTATAAATATTTGTCCACATGTATCATCTTGTTGACTTTATAATATTTAGAAATGAAAAACTTTCAATTTTTCTATATTATGGTTATATTTTCTTTTATGTCTTCTGGGTTCATAGTCTCAATTAAGACTATCTTTCCAGGGGCACCTGGGTGGCTCAGTCAGTTGAGCATCCGACTTCAGCTCAGGTCATGATCTCTCACAGTTAATGGGTTCGACCCCCATATCAGGTTCTGTGCTGACAGCTCAGAGCCTGGAGCCTGCTTTTGACTCTTTGTGTCCCTCTCTTTCTGCCCCTTCCCTGTTCATGATCTGTCTCTGTCTCTCAAAAGTAATAAATGTTTAAAAAATTAAAAAAAAAAAAAAGAATATCTTGCCAAGGTGCCTGGGTGGCCCAGTCAGTTGAACATCTTGATACCTGATTTTGGCTCATGTCATAATCTCATGGTTTGTTACACAGAGCCCCTGACAGCACAGAACCTGCTTGGGATTCTCTCTCTGCCCCTCCCTTGTTTGTACTCTCTCTCTCCCTCAAAATAAATAACTTAAAAAAAGAATATCTTGCCAAATCTTAGGTATTATAAACACTCTCCTGAATACTAAAAACTCTCAACACTCTTATATTTTATTTTTCATATTTGTCTTTAATTCATTTGTAGTTTTTGTGTAAGAGATAAGATTCCTACCCAGTGGATAATCAATAATACCAAAACTTTTAAAAATAATCTCTCCCTTCCCATTGAATAGATAATCACGTTATATACTAAATTCTCATTTATACTGATTATTTATTCTATTCTTGTAATTTGTTTGTTTTTATACCAATACTGTATGGATTTGTGTTATTGTTTTTTTCAGATACACTGTTTGGATATCTGGAACATCAAGAAACCATCCCTATACCTTTTTCCTTAGCTAATTTTGGGCAATAACCATTAATATTATTTTATACATGTCTCCTTCTTCCCAAAAAGGCCACCTTGGAATTTTAACAAGAATGGCATTGAATATATATATTAATTTTAGAAGGACTGACTTCCTAATAATGTCTTCCTGTCCAAGGACATAGTGAGCTTTTCCATTTGTTCAATTTTGTTTTATGTCCTTCAACAATATTTTATATTTTTATATTATGAAATATTCCTGATACACAAAAATATGATAAATCATTTACTATGTCTGTTTTACAGAGATTAAATGATTCTTTCACAGAAGAAAATATTTTATATATAACACCTCTGAGTTATGAGGGTCCTTGATTTTAAACACTCATTTTTGTCTTGTAAAGCATTCTTTGTGATTTCATTTTATTTGATTTATCTAATAGTTATTGAATTTAATCAATGTTCTCTAGGAACTATTTTCAGATAAAATTCTAACATTTTGTTCTATCTTATCTCATTTTTAAATTTTTTAATGTTTATTTATTTATTTTTTGAGAGAGAGAGAGAGAGAAAGAGAGCAAGTTGGGAGGGACAAAGAGAGAGAAAGAGAAATCCCAAGCAGGCTCTGCACTGTCATCACAGAGCCAACGCAAGGCTCGAACTCAAAAACTGTGAGATCATGACCTGAGCCAAAACCAAGAGTGGATGCCTAACCAACTGAGCCACTCAGGTGCCCCTCAACTCATTTTTTATTAGTGTAACTGTATTGATTGCTTCATCTTGACATACTATACCATAAAACATCAAAAAAAAGAGACAAGAAACATTCCAATTAAAAATTTAATAAGTTAACATCCAAATTGATCCAGATTTAATTGTTGCATAATACCTTTTCTTCCCTACAGGCTCCTATTTGCCTTCAATTATTTTCTTGTTCCTTTCTTTGCTTTCCTAATCTTCAAATTTCTGATGAGATAAAACTCTATAACTCTGTAACTCTCTTGGCCTTCAGAAGAAAGAAGTAGAGTCAAAAATGTAATATTCATATTTATTGATTTCTTCCATGCACAATGATTAGTACTAGGCATCAGTGATAAAAGGGGACTAGAGCTTCAAAACTAAATAGCACATGATTCTTTATTCCAAGAAGTTTACAATCTAATAGTTAATTCTAATTTGAAAAATTATTCAAGGAAAATGACTATTCTAGAAAATGTTATCAAAAAGGGGGAAAGACACAGCTTAGGTTAAGAAAAAAAAAAGACTGACAAAAATTTTTTAAAATCCAAATAATTAAAAGATGAAAAGTGGATTCTTTAATACATGATGGTGTGTGGCCACGTAAATACCTTCTGAAAATAAATTTTAAAAATGTATGGTATTATAGTTGACTTTCTATTTAAAACTATAAAATGATCATATAATTTCAAGGTATAAATAACCATCATCTTTCTTGCAAGTGGTTCTGAGTGTAGTACTCAAACCAGCAGCAACAGCACTTGGGAACTTGTTAGAAATGCAAATGCTAGGGCCCAATACAGAATTACAGAATCGAAACCTCTGATGTGAGGTCAGTAAGCTGTGTTAAACAAGCTTTCCAGATTATTCTGATGCACACTGAAGTTTAAGAACCATTGCCCTACCACATTTCTTCAACTAGTTTTCCATTAGGTATCTTCAATGCATCTGGATGCAAGGGATGCAAAAAATAATAATAATAACAAACTAAAAGTCAGTGGTTGTAAATGGGTATTTGGTATAGTGCTTTCCAGTTGTCTCTGGCCACTCGTTAAGTAGTTGATGAAGTCACAAGCACACGTTCAGGATCGCTCCTTCACGGTTTTGAACTCTGGATAATCTACCCCATCTCTTACTTCCTAACCACAAAAGTTTTTCCCAATAACTATGCCCATTGTTACTTTAATTACTACCCAAAAAGGGACAGATGATGTTGCCCACAAAGTAAGAAAAGGACATTTATTCCACCTCCCAAATGGTCATTGTTTATAATGCTCTGGGGAGTATTTGTTAGAGAGACAAATGGCAATGGGTAGTCTACACACACACACACACACACAGAGTGCATGTTACCAGCCTTGGATTACACGTCTTAAAAAGCTGGGAACCTAACCAACACAAATAAGAGAACTAATGATACTCAAATCATGCCTTTTCTACTGAAAGGATACACATAAATGCATAGGTAATACTTGAATTTATTTCATACACGTGAGATTTTTGGAAGTAAAAAGTAAAATAACCCAGCCTTTAAGGCTAAGAAACAATATACATATAATATATGTAAATATAATATATATGTATTTTATGCATTCTTTTTATTGATTTATAAATAAATATATAAGCATACACGTCTCTTAATCAAACTATAACCTTTATCATCTATGTTAGAGCTTCATTATCATCACTTGGTTGAGGAAGTGGGACAAAGGCAAATGAAGATACAGAAATAACTTTTTGAACTAGTGTTTGATGCCTGTCGGAGTCAGAATGCAAAAGAAATTGAGAGGAAACCCAAGGGCAAGAAGAAAATATTAGTGACGATAGTCAATACAGCATCGTCATGAATAGTGCCAGCTCTGGAACAACCATTTACCAGCAAGGTGACACTGGAAAAGTTACTTAACCCCTGGGCGTCTCAATTACTCATCCATAAAACAGGATTATAAAATAATTTATATAAAGTTATAGCAAAGTTTCTGGAACATTATAAGAGCTCAGTAAATCTTATATATTATTGCCTATTTTTATAGACTAATCTAAGAAAGGTATGCCTCCTGGGGCTTAGCAAATCTGCCAAATTTCAACTACCAGGCACAATGATAAAGCTGAGCAAATTTCGCCCGAAGCACTCCCACATGCTTTCCACTAGATTTCTGTTGCCCTAGAGTTTCCCTTTCAACTTCCAGAGGAATTGAGCAAGCAAGAGCAGGGAGCCTGAGCACATTGATTCTCAAGGAGTGTTCCTGCCAAAGTAAATTTGATTAACATGATTCCTTTATTTCTATTTATTTATTCTAAAACAGAAGATAATTCTCCCCAATAGAGCTAAAACCTCAATAAGGAGATATTCTAACAGGTGATTCAGAGAAGTGCAAATCCCACAACTTTTCAATAAACATCTCCAAATTTAGAGAAATTAAATGATAGTGAATTAGCAAATATACTGGATTTAACCTGGATTTCATTACACTGAAAATATGTGAAAACACTTGATTATCCAATACAAAACTAGAAATGTGAAAATGTTGTGGTTAAATCAACTCATAGTCTTGAATTCCTGAGACCACAGGAAGTATCCATTTTTCTGATAATCAGATTCTAAAAGCAGAATTATTCTACTTAATTTCACTTTGATATTTAAATAAATGTGTATACGCAAACAATATTTGCTAAAAAAGGACAAAATATACTTATGGGGAAAAAAAGAATAGTATGACACCATCCAAAAATGGGAATTAGTGATTATTTTGTAGAATTTAGTATGTTGTTTCATTTATCTTAAAGTCTATTTACTCTCAAACTAATTAAACAGTATACCTATAGAGCTGCTGAAATGGAGTTTATAAGGTTATTATTCAGCCTGTCAGGAAATATTTAATAACTATAGAAAATCCAAAAAATAAATCAATTGCCCAAACCATTGTTAATTGAAATAGGCAAGTCAAAAAATAAATCAGCATTATGTCAAAATATATCAACACTGTTTTTTATTGATACATTTTTCCTTTTGACATAGCCATCATTATTGTGCTAGAAAATTTCCATTTATAAACTCAAAAATATCACTCTTCCCTTTCTTATTCATCTCATCTATCATCTGTTTGAAAGTAAAAATTTTTTATTTACCTAGCCTTTCATCCATTTTCATGTTCATCTTCCTAGGCTAAGCTAAACAGGAAAGAGTGTGAGCTCTTACTATTTAAAAGCTTCTAGGAGTGCCTGGGTGCTCGGCTGGGTAAGTACTTACCTTTGGTTTTGGCTCAGGTCATGATCATGATTTGTGAGATCAAGCCCCATGTCAGGCTCTATGCTGACAGCATGGAGCTTGCATAAAAATAAAAGCTTTAGTAACTTATATAAACTTATTATTTCACATATAAAAAATATCACAGTCAAGCTGCCACAAATATTGAAAGCCAGCAAGACCTGACTTGAATGTTACCTTCTAATGTGACATCCTCCAAAGAGACTAGACTATTTTCTGCTAAGGCTGTGGAGTCATTACAACTGAAGCACAAAGTGTAATCAATCTATATATTATTGATAAGAAATAAAAATTTTTGACTTGGAAGGAAAAAATTTTTCTCAATTGAATTTATTTTCACACCAAAACAGATTAAATCAAATGTGGAACATTTTCCCATTTAGAGTTGACCTTTGCTCAGTGAATCACATACCAGATTCTCCTGATATATTTGAAATAATGAGTTTTGAAAGCAAAAGAGGAGAGATAGAATCAACACTGGTGATGGAACCAAAAGACAAAGAGTAATTCTTGCCAGTGTGAAAATATTAATTTTTTACAAAATAGTAAAATAATATATGTTATAAATCAAATCTTGAATTGATGAAATTTGGTATAAAACTAAGAGAAAGCAAACCAGGAAACATTGGAGAACATTTCAAAAAGCTAAATATTCTAAAATCCCAGCTACCTGGAACTCTCTGAATGATTTATAGTTTTGGATGCTCAGACTTTACAGGCATATAAGACTTTACCTCTGAAAGATTAAAAAAATTAAATTTTGGTAAATAACTCTTTAAAAGGTATTGTACAATTCTCTGAATCCTTAAATAATTTTGCTGAAACTCTAAGTCCGCTTCCAGATGATGGAGCATCATTATTATGAACATCTGCTATTTCACTATCTGTAAACCAAAGGCAGGTAAGACTGACCTATTTTAAATGTCTCTAGACTTTGTAGTCCTACAACTGCTTTCAGTAATAATGTGGTTTCCCCCTTGGAGAATAAGCTGCTCTCTCTTGCTTCTAGGTGCTATCAGCAAGTCTACATAAAGCATCATTCTAGAGTGTATTTTGTTTTTTCTAATCTGTATTGTGTGCAAATAATAATAAACATCTTGTGAAAGACAAATGAAACAAGGTGGCGGTAAGTGAGGTGGTATTTCTTTAGCAGGAGGCCCCCTTTACTTACCTTGGTAATATTGCTAACCAGTGAATTCTAAAAAGGTGCTGCCATTTTAGGAAAATAACAGTTAGCATCAGAGAAATAATATGTTCAGATTCACACTCTTAATGTAAACTAATTTACATAACAAAAACCGTTTCATTTAAACGATAAATTATACCAGTGTTTTTAAAGGCACTTATAGACAAAAAAATTAAGCAAAAAATAATTGAATTTAAATTATGTTACAATTCATGTACTTCTTATTAAGAGAGATCAAGAACAAACAAATAAGAAGTTGTTCCAGTAAATTTTTTATGCATGTTTGATTTCAGACTCTTAAAATTATAGTTTTAGACATGGAAACTTCAAAGATGATTCTCTTCCTTCCTTTCTTTCATAGATGTCAGCCTGATGTATTGATCAAAGTGTGAGTTAATGGTGGAGCAAAGTGAACTGGAGGCAATAAACTTATTTCTAGGTTTTTGCTCTTCTTTTTTTTTTCATTTTTTAATGTTTTTTATTTATTTTTGAGACAGAGAGAGAGAGAGAGAGAGAGTGCGAGCAGAGGAGGGTAAGAGAGAGAAAGTGCGATACAAAATCTGAAGATAGGCTTGAGGCTCTGAGCTAGCTGTCAGCACAGAGCCAACTTGGGGCTCGAACCCAGGAACTGCGAAATCATTACCCTAACTGAAGTTGGAGCCTAACCGGCTAAGCCACCCAGGCACCCCATTTGCTTTTTATTAATGTATATATTAATTAATGTTCAACAGAATAATTCTTATTATATCAACTGTCAATTCCCACATGAAGACCACCAAAAAATAAATAAATAAACCTGTTGACTAGCCAAGTGCATTAAACTTACTTCAGCAAGGGATATTATTGTATTGATAATATTAGTAATATTAGTGTATTAAACTTACTTCAACAAGGGATATTATCATATTGATAATATTAGCAATATTTCAAAGACAGAATTTAGGGAAGAATATTTATTTATGAAGTTTTAGAGTCTTTTCTCAAGTTATTTAAGGCTAATCTTTTGGGGAGGGGATCTAGTCGAATTGGACAAAGTTAGTGCCTTAACAGTCTAGGATCTGAGATCAAAGTACTAAAGTAAGTCTTAATAAACTAATATATGTCCTAAGAAGTGAGGTCTTTATTCAGGTAAGTCAGCTGGTATTCTGATGAATTATTTTCCCAGATGATAAAACTGTCCAGAAAAATTGCTTTGCAAGTATCTTTTAAAGCAAACAGCCAAGATGTTTTTTGGTTTGTAGTCTGATTTAAACTATCCTGGCTCAAAGTAATATAGACATAGGTAGTCTCAGATTACTTTCTGATATTTGGTCTGACCTGAGGAAAATTACTTAATCATTTAATGTCTCATTTTTCTCATCAGCAAAATGAAGCCCAAACTCTTACTGGGCTGTCAGAACATCTTGAATTCCTTATCTGTCAGCTATCATCACAAATTTGAGACCTTACAAGACATTCCAAAATTCAGAAGCAAACAACAATAAGACTTTCTTTCTTGCTTACGTGTTTGTAAGTCAACTGAAGATCAGCTTATCTAGTCTAGGCTCACTTAGGCTTGACTCCAAAGTTTGGGTTCAATACAAATATTTTCCAGGTGTCTTTCATCCTCCTTGAGAAGATTCTACACAAAGCATGCTCTGCTCTTGATGAAAACAAAGAGCATAAGAGGGCAAATTCAACCACTTACGGTGTTTGTCGTGTAAACCCTGATGGCTGGGTTTTCTCTTTCTTTGATGAAGCACCTGATTAAGTTTTAATTGCCCAGGTATCCACTTCTAAGATGGCTGTCCCCACGGGTGCCTGGATGTCTCAGTTAGTCAAGTGTCCAGCTCTTGGTTTTGGCTCGGGTCATGATCTCATGATTTGCAAGACTGAGCCCTGTGTCAGACCTTGTACTGTCAGTGCACAGCCTGCTTAGGATTCTCTCTCTCCCTCTTTCTCTGTCCTTCTTCCCCTGTTCACATTTGCTCCCTCTATCAAAATAAATAAACATAAAAAACAAAGATCACTGTCTCCAATAAACACATTGTCAGTCATATGACTAGATCTTCATCTAGTCATCCAGGCTGCTCCCTGTTTTAGAGATCTTGGTTGTTTTCAATAACTGGCCATTTGGCCCCTTATTTATTCTTTTCCTGTGCTTTAAATGCTCACTGTTATGTTTTGAATTTACCAATACAGAATGAGCCCAAATATCCTAGCCCCAACCTGTAACCCCAAAAAAGCAGAATTCCAGGCCCCCTCCCTCTTTTTTCTCTCTCTCACCATTCCCTCATTGTGTAACACCACGTGTGCCATGTAATTCACTTTTTATTTCAAAATTTCCTGATGGTTATTGCTGAGGCTGCAGAAGATATCATAATCATAAGAACCACAAAGGGCAGCCCAAACCCAGCATTGGGTATATATAGACACTGGCATATAACAATATCACATCCATTAAAATCCCCCAATCCCTAAATAAGACTCATAAATCCAACCTGGGGGCACCTGGGTTGCTCAGTGGGTTAAGGGTCTGACTTCAGCTCAGGTCATAATCTCACGGTTCATGGGTTCGAGTCCTGCATCGGGCTCTGTGCTGACAGCTAGCTCAGAACCTGAAGCCTGTCTTCAGATTCTGTGTCTTCCTCTCTCTCTGACCCTCCCCTGCTCACGTTCTCTCTCTCTCTCTCTCTCTCTCTCTCTCTCTCTCTCTCTCTGTCTTTCAAAAATAAAATAAAAAACATTTAAATTATTTTTTAAAAATCCAACCCAAAAATCTATCCAACCTGAAGTCCAAAAATCAAGTGAAGAAAGCACTGGCCATGAGGTGATATAAAGGACTGAAGAATTGGGACCCAATAATTCAACCTCCCAAATCTTTTGAAAGAAATTCTCTTAAATTTAGCTCTCAACCAGCCTCTGTCAGAGATGGTTAGACATATTAGAAAGCCTCTGTGCAGGCATAGAGAAGCACTCAAATGTGATTAACATGGATAGATTCTCCCCACATCATTCCTTGTATCATTTCCACAAATCACTTTCTAGCCTGTTAGAATAGAATCTGATGAAATTTTTTGTCATTGGGCCAATCAAGGAAAATAAAAAGTACTGAAATGCTGATTTCACATGAGACTGTTTCTATGTTAAATCACTTAAATGTACCCAATAAATCTATCCTCTTAAAATGAATATGTAAGAGTCTTACAGAGTTTATATAACTCTATGAGATAAAACAGCTTCTGTGCCCCTTGATTATTCCAGAAGCCCCCAAAGAGCCATCACTATTCAAGTTATATTCTTCTTTCTTCCCAAGCTCTCAATTGTTATTTCTAAAACTACAAAGTCCTTTTGCTTCCATGAGTATACACTATGTTTTTGGTATAACTATAACGAAACTAATGATTACAGGATAAATTATAAACTACAAAATAATTACTTAAAATTTGCATTGAAGTGATTAATAATTCAAGTAAAAATTATCAATACACAAATATAGTATGTTATTTCTAAAGAAGACAGTCTTGAAGAGGTTTTGGCCAAGAGTCCAAACGTTAGCCCCAAAAGATTGAAGGTGTGAATTATTGTTCTCGTTGTCTACCTGTGTCCCAGACACAGCGCTAATATGACTCATAACCTGGTGATGTGGATGTTCTTTTTGATTTTAATAACCAAAGCAATTTATTAATCCCAATTAATAAATAAATGATATGAATGGATAGCAAAAGCAATATCGCTGAGAGCCAATCTCATGTTAAGAAAATAACTTCTGGGGTCCCTGCTGTAGCTCAGCTGGTTAAGTGCCGGGGGCCAGCACCAGCAGGTCCAGGGCCCCTGACGGATGGACGGTGTCGGCGCAAAGGAGCAAGCGAGCCCCAGCTTCTTCCTGCTCCCCAGGCAGGCGTCTCTGCTCTGACCCGAGAGTCAGCTTTATTTATTGAAAAGCTGTATGGGGTACAAAACAGAAGTGGTAATTGCCTTAGACAATAATTTCTGATAACAAATTCTTTGGTATGGAAACATTTTCCAGAACATAGATTGGTGGAAGACTCCTGCATAACCTTTACCAATAGAGAGTGAAGTAGGTGACTAGATGCTTATCACATGGGGAAAGAAGGGATCTTCAGCATTCAGATACAAGGCAAAGTTTTTAACATAGCAAAGGCAAGAGTTAGGTCTTTGTGAGCAGGGGTCAAAAACCTGTTTTCCGAGGGGAAGAAAAACAGGTTTTCTCAGGAAATGTAACATTTGTTCCTATAATCATAAAAGAAGAAACTCCTATAATAAGGTTTTTCACAATGTACAATTCATATATTTTTAGCATGAGAAGGCAAGTCACTCCTGATATCAGTCAGTCAGGTGCCTTGGGGGTTGGTGCTCAACCAGAAATTGAGTGGGGGTTGAGTGGATGAAGATGCAGGTTGCCACCTGAGCGTGGGAGGTCTTGCAAACCTGCCTACTTCAGAGATGGCTCCCAGCAGTTAAGGATCCAACTTTGGCCCTGGTCATGATCTCAGGGCTCATGAGTTTGAGCTCCGTATGGGGCTCTGTGCTGACAGCCCAGAGCCTGGAGCCTGCTTCAGATTCTGTCAAGAACAAATTCAATAATGCAACATTTACTATTATCAATTAAACACTCTTTGTCTTTTACCTCTTTTTTTTTTTTACAGCAATCAGGTGAAATAGAATTCATCAGAATTCCTGTACAAGACACCAACCTGTAGCAATACTGAAAACAGACATGTCTATTTGTAAAATCATGTTTCATGCATTGCCATATTATTATGAGCATGACATGTTGCAAGGTTGAAATAAAGTTCTCTGAAATACAATAATAACAAACAGATGTCGTTTTAACCATGGTAGAGAAAACCTAAATTATCTATTCTCTCTATAAAATAATGTTATGAATTCATCCTATAAAGATGTTATCAAAGAATCAGTGCCCAAAAATATGGGCCAAAACCCAGCTAATTAATAAATAGTTTTTCCTGGATTTTGTGATACTATTGGTATTTTTCAGCTTTTAAAAATTTGTGGTTTATTACAATTTTTTCATTAAAAATAATTATGAACTTTCATGCTTAGCTTTATTCATAATTCTGTACTTCTTTTCTTAAGGAGGGACTCCAAAATGATACTGGCTTCAAACCCCCCAAAACCTGAAATCTGCTCTGAATATATTATAAGCATTGACACAGAGTGTTGGAGTCTTGGGCAAAGAACTGAAATAATAGTGGAACAGTCAAGTATAGTATTGCAGATCACAGTAGGATTACAGACAAAAAACCTATAGAGTAATTCTTCATGGGGTTTGGGCAATTTTGCCTCCCAAAGGACACTTGGCAATGTCTGGAGACATCGTTGATTGTCACAACTGGAAGGAGTGTGACTCGCATCTAGAAGGTAAAGGTCAACATGCTGTGACAATACACAAAACAGCCCTTCACAGCTCTCCGAATTATCTGAATTTGTTCAAGAATTATCTGGTCCAAAATGTCAGTAGTGGCAAGGTTGAGAAGCCCTGACCTATACTAAGAACGCCAGACAGAAGATGAACTTGCACTTATTAGATCAGTGCTAAGACAAGAAAATAGCCATCCTGACCTACAAGTCTGAATCAAAATGAGCTGTGGACCCTCCCAGCTTGTCAAAGCTGATGATGTAGATCCAGAGTGATGGCTGGAGACAACTGGCCAGAATTAGGAAATCTATTTCCCTGGCATCTGTGGTGAAAATTTTCACTGGTAACACACTGCCATCATGCCTCTCTCTAATTTGTTATTACAACATCCTTACTCTTTCTAAATCTAAAGCTTCTCCTCTGTAGGAAAGAAATAACAATAATCCCTTAAAGAGTTATAATAAAGATTTTAAGTGCATAGGGCCCCTTCTTTCTAGAATTCACTATGCTCTGTTAGGAGAGGGGCTGTATGTATGTGAAGCATGAGCATAACGTCTCCTTCCCGTCTCACACTCCCACACACACTTTCCACCCCAAAGGCCAGCATAGCCAGATGACGTCAGTGGGTAAGTCAGACTTTGCTCTAGGCAAAGTGTTAAGTTTTCAGTTTTAAAAAGTCAGCCCAGATGAAAAATATTTAGAAGAATACCTACTAAGGGAAGAGTTTGTCTTGTTTTGCTTTGCTTTTTGCCGAACTTGCATATCAGAGAAGAACTTCCAAGCTGGACAGAAGAAGAGAGGCCAAAGGAGTCTAAGGGACAGCCTGGTAGAAGTCCTGGGTCTTGTTCTCCTTCAGGTCAGTGGGTGGTGACGGGGCAGGGGAACGTAGTGAGAAGGGAAGACCTCTAAATGAGGCTGATACTCCAAGATGAAAGAAGAATGACTTACTGTCTATCTGAAACTCCTAGAAGCTATAGCTTCTCACCCACACCATCATGCCATGGCGCAGGGAAGCGAAGATGGCCACCGGCTACAGTTGGACAACCTGGGCAGCCCCAGCGACTTTTCCAGAGCCCCAGAGGAGCACCTGAGAGAGCTTGCCCCTTCCCAGGGTCTGTGAAGAAAGCACAACGGCTAACAAAGAGAGAGAAAGAGAGTGCATGCTAGTGGGTGTCACCCAGCTGTGAGGAAGAGATGCCAAACGCAGAGGCTTGAGTCCTCTCCCTCAGTCGTAAGCGAGGTCTGCACTGTTTCAGCACAGGCCGTCGTGAATGAACCTGCCACCTGGGAACTTCATAGAGTGGCTGCACATCTCAGCAGAGACCGGTGGAGAACTAACACCCCATCCCCCCGTAGTCTGTGTAACCTCCAGGATTTAAAAATCAAATTCAGACAGAAGGGAGAGCAGGAGGTAAGAACCTGAATGTAACTGAGTTCAAACCTCAGATGCCTGAGAGAAATCTCAGAAATGATTAAAATTGCCTGGGCATAAACAGAGCACAGTTTCTAAGTTGAGGTTTATGATTGCACTTATGGGTTTATGGCTTGTGAAAAATCACACACGATATGCACAAAGGGTTTCTGTACTCCTCAGCTAAACTTTGGTATTGCCTTGATAAAGCTTTGATTAAAATATAAGTGCACCCCACCAACAAAAATCTCCATGTATTTTTTTAAAGAAAGGCATGTAAATCAAGGAGAACAGAATACTGTGCTTAGGGGACTTTGGGTCCTTAGAGAGGGTAGAAGAGAGAATCAATGTCCTGCTCAAAAGACAGACTGATGTGAGTAGCTCCTGATAGATTACACCTTGAAGAGCAAATTGGGAGGCGTATCTGAAAGTCAGCTCTCCTGTTTAAAGCTTGAATAAATATTTGCTGAGCACACACTATCCTATATAGTTATCATAGTAATCATGGAACACAACGAAAAATAATATTCCTTGACTCCAAGGAGCACATAGACACTTTTCCTTGTTTACTTGTAGGATAGCATCTAGAGATAAAAGCCGTGTCATATGGATTCTGAGGAAAAAGAGGTCAAAGACTTGAACCTGATTGACTTCAATCAAATTGAGATCGAAATTAGAGATGATTTTGTCTCAAATAGCTCTAGTTCATACAGAATAGTATAGTTGAATGATGCTAGGCTTCTAAACAAAACGCAACGTCCAATCTCTTTGCATATTCCTAGATAACATCTTTCACTTTTGTTTATACCATTTCTGTTTAAATATGAGATTAACAAATCTATATTGAAAAGTTAGCTATTTTTTGGCTCTCATAATAGATGAGATATAAAGAATAGGGGAATTATAGGACGTGCTCTTTGTCATAATAAAAAGCATCTTTTGCAGATGAAAGACATCTCAAGTATGTTGAAATAATCTACATATATATATACACACAGGCCCAAATATAATATTCATCCATCAGTTTTCTGAGTTGGCGAGAAGTATAACAGCGAATGAAACAAACACAGATGATCTGCCTCTAGTTGTCTACAAATTATTCTTTTATCGATGCATTATTTCACACCATCAATCAACCATGAATATCCTGGGAAAGCAAACTAGATCTCCACGATTAAAGTCAAATGAAAATCCTAGGATGGCTAACCCTATCTTTTTGATTAGAGCAAAACCAAAACATTGCAAGAAGGAATTCTCATGCTTAACGGCTCCTGTGAAAGGAACATTAGCGAGGAGTTTTAGAGAAATGCTTAGAAATCCATTTATGTCTGTCAATAACATCCCCCTTTTCAAGCTGCTAATCCATTAGAGACTACTGGCTGACTTGATATTAGACTGAACAATAGAAAGGACACACCACTGTAGGTAAAGTTGTTGTTGTTGTTGCTATTGCTTTGTTTATTTTAGGATAAAACGGTAATAGTAAATGGATTTGAGATTGACAAATGATCTGGTAGGAGGCAATTTCAGCAGTGTATAAGAAAATGCTAATACAGAGCATCTTCCCAATGAAAACTGTGTTGACTAACTTTTATGAGCATTGCCATGTTCTACATGCAGCGTTTTTGAAAAGGGATAATAAATATCAAAGAGAAATAAAGAGTATTATTATCCTTATCGTAAGAAGATAGATTTTCCTTACCGTGATTTCTGTAAGACTTTGTTCTGTTGTGCTGAAAGAAGCGCTGAAATCATTACATATATATAAAAAAAATCATTACACATGAAAGAATATTAGGCTACCTCAATGGGGCCATTAATAGCAAAGATCTGAAGGGAATTTTGGTCTTTTAAAACAGGGAGTAGCCAAAGAATGAAACTTTGATGTCATTTCAAATTAATAATGACTTTCAAGATTGATGGAAGTCCCTCTCTCCCCTTAAATGAAACCTGTGTGCCCCTGGTGTGCGCCTCCGCTGGCTCCGAAGCAGCTCATTGTTAGAAAAGGACAATAGTGCCATCTACTGCCAAAGTGCGGTATCACTCGTACCAGAATGACAGGTTGATTTTTCCAAGAACTGTGATAAAAACCTTTAAATTATGTGATATTAGGTGTAAATTCTCTAAGCTATTAATGAATATGCAGACACTCTCATATTATTTTAAAGAAGAAGTACATTCTTTCCTTTTTCCCATCAGTTATTTTTGTATGCCTTTATATATTATTTAAAGCACTGTTTTAGAAACCCTATAAAAAGTAAATTGAAAATAGACCTTATAGGGTACCTGTAAAGATTTCGTGGATAATTTTGGACTAATTACCCCCTCCTCTTAAATTTATTTTTCCCATTAGTTTCCAGACTATTTTCTGAATCTAATTAGCAATGAAATTTTCCTTGTTAAATTTAAAGGAATTTGTTTTGGAGACAACTGCACAAAGCAAGATAGTCTTTAAAAAAAAAAGCACATAGTTGTGTTTATAACGTTACTGTATTGCTGCAAAGCATTACCAGTAATGAGTTTTAAATGGTAATTGTAAATCCCTTAATATATCTTATATGTTAACTATTTATAGAAGAGAGAAAGTTTGAAGTCCCTGAGTAAATAGGCCATATATATGGAATTTTAATTAAAAAATATATTGGTTAATTGTTTTCGCTTTATAAATCATGAAGGGCTCATAGACCTAGATGACAGCAAAGAATTAATCAGGCCTGGAAGAAAAGAATAAGCTTTAATCAACAATTTTTTTATTAAAAATTTTTTTTAAGAGCTAGAGAGAGAGCAAGCAGGAGAGGGACAGAGAGATAGGGAGACAGAGAATCCCAAGCAGGCTCCTTGCTGTCCGCACAGAGCCTGACACGCGGCTCGATCCCACAAACTGTGAGATCACGTCTTGAGCAGAAATCAAGAGCTGAATGCCTAACCAACTGAGCCACCCAGAGGTTCCTAACAAATATTTATTTTTTTAATTATAAAATGTGACCTGAAGTAACATACTATACTTGATATCATAGTTGCTACAATCTGGCAAGTAGTAAGAAAATTAGTTGGTTGTCTTTAAGTTTGTTTTAAAAATTTGGAATGAAGAATACTCTGCCATATTCTTAAAAATGCAGAATATTTCCAAGGTATATACCAGGTTGTGATAAAGGATGGGGAGATTCTCACACGTCTCTACTGACAAGAATTTTACCATTGGCGTAATCTTCTCTGCCAATTAAAGAGCACCCCAACACTCCTTTCTTATTCCTGTCCTCTTTGTCAGTCACAGACCACTCTCAACACCATAAGAAGTCACTAATATGAAAGTTCAGAAACTAACCCACTGTGGTATAGAAAATCTAGCAATGAATGGCAGGTAGAAGTCATAACTATGTGGGGATATTGCTGATATACAGGAGGACATCCTGCATTGGTACCTGAAGATACATTTGACTTGTATTCGAGGAGTTATAAAATCCCTCCATCCATTTCTGTCACTTTAGACCAGTTCTTACCTTACTTAGGGGCTTCCAGAGTCTATTTTATCTTTTCATTTCACTCAGGCTTCTTTGAACTCAATCCAAAGCATCACCCCGGAATCCTGGGGTGTTAAAGACTAAAATGTATTCTCTATGGGTTCTCTTAGGACTCCTCCTCCGGCCCTGGTGCCCCTGGATGGCTCAGTCAGTTAAGCGTTTGACTCTTGCTGTCAGTTCTGGTCATGATATTGGAATCATGGGTTTCAGTCCCTGTGTTGGGCTCCACCATGGGCATGAACCATATTAACGGAAAAGAAAGAAAAAGGAAAAAGAAAGCCTCCCCGGGCCCAAGACTCACAGAGGTCAACAGGAATTTGTGTGCCTGGTTAACGGTGCCATTTCTTTTGTCAAGCTCATGTTTCTGTTGATATTTCTGCCCCTTCAAATCACCTTCTGTGGTCATGTATCTTTCCTGAACTATAATAGAAGCTAATTAGAAAACTATTTTTTTTTTGTTTCCTATCTAGTCAGTTTTTACCCACTATAAACTTAAATGTAGCTTCATCTTGGTAGATTAGCCAATTGTGATTATCTGCACAGCTATCAGTTAGTTTAAAACAAATCTCATGTCAATAAAATCAAAAGCAAGCAGCAGGCTCAGTTTAAACAATGAGTCCTAACTGACTCTTGTTAAGTTCATAACTTGCTCCCAGGATGGAGACTAAGGTAAGCCTATCAGCTCCAGAAAGAAGTGAAGGAAAAAACTGTCAAAACTTGGAAACAAAGAAATAGCCAGATATGAAGAGAGAGGAAACTTCCAGATGTTGGGACAGAAGAAAATACTGTGTTTACAGGCATAATAAGATGGTGAAGCAAAGCTTTTTTTTTTTAAATAGTTTATTGTACAACTGGTTTCCATACAACACCCAGTGCTCTTCCCCACAAGTGCCCTCCTCCATCACCACTACCTCTTTCCCCCCCCCCTTCCCCTTCAACCCTCAGTTCGTTTTCAGTATTCAATAGTCTCTCAAGTTTTGTGTCCCTCTCTCTCCATGACTCTCTTTCCCTCTTCCCCTCCCCCTGGTCCTCCATTAGGTCTCTCCTGTTATCCTGTTAGACCTATGAGTGCAAACATATGGTATCTGTCCTTCTCTGCCTGGCTTATTTCGCTTAGCATGACACCCTCGAGGTCCATCCACTTTCCTACAAATGGCCATATTTCATTCTTTCTCATTGCCATGTAGTACTCCATCGTGTATATATACCACATCTTCTTGATCCACTCATCAGGTGATGGACATTTAGGCTCTTTCCATGTTTCGGCTATTATTAACATTGCTGCTATGAACATTGGGGTACATGTGCTCCTATGCATCAGCATTTCTATATCTCTTGGGTAAATCCCTAGCAGGGCTATTGCTAGGTCATAAGGGAGTTGGAAATAGTGTCTAAGAGTTATGTTTTCAACAGATGATGAAATTAAAAGGAGAAATGTTGGCATCTGAGCACAGTAGGAGAACATGGCACGTGTGGTATGGGAAAGCCTCACCTGAGGAAGGTGGAAAAGCTCCATTGCAAGACAAGGAGCAACCAGTTAGCTAGGACAGTCTCAGCATCATGTAGGCCCTGGGGAAGCCACATCAATTCAAGACGGAGTAATCAAGGTAGAGGTCAGATACGGGAATGACCTGGAGAGTTTCTGCATCCAATGAATAATTCAAGTCAAAAAAACATAAGCAAATATCAGTATTCATAGGATCCAAAAGGATGACAAAACAGATTAAGGAAGTCAAAACATAGACTTGAAGACTCAATAGTCTTGCCTCTAGGCAAGTCATCATATAACATCATGTAACAAGATGCTGGTGAGTGAGACCCAGTGATAAAAATTCTAAGCCCAAGCTGAGCGTCCCAGACCACAGTGACCAAAATTCATGTAGCTATTTCTCAATAGTCATAGAATCTCAGGAGCAAGAAAATCCCAATTTAAATACAATGATTGAACTATATTTGGCCTCATCTCTGAAGACTTTTAACTATTATTAACTTTCTGAAGCACAGACCAACTTCAGAGTAAATTCAAGTCTATATCCTCCTGAATAGAAATGCACATAAATTTGCACATAATAAAAAATGTGAAAGTGTGGAGTGGAGGTAGATGTTGCCATAAAGGGCGTGTGCTATGGAGGGCTCTGAAATGTCTACAAGAAGGTCTTTTGGGGGCTTCAATAGAGAAGCAGCTCAACACACTTGGGAAGACCTCCGTCGGGGCGTGCTGAGCCACTGGAGGCCAGGGCCGCTAGGAAGCTGTTCCCGAGGAAGCAAATTGTTTCTGGAATACTGAGACGTATGTTTTCATGGTTTAGCTCAAAGGGACATCTCTGCTTTCCTCAGAGCTATATTTTATAAAAGAATAAAATATCTTCTGTTTGGAAAACATAACTCATGCTTGCCTTACAAGCTCCCATAGTGCATGAAAATTCCATTCCAAAGGTGAATGCTTTGAGTCTTTCCACATGGGAGCCGCTTAATCCTGAGGCATAATAAGGTGGTCCTGGAGGAAGGGACACAGGAGAGAGGAAATCACAAATTTCTTAACCTCCACTATAGTAATACTTTCGCATTCACTATACTGCACGGTTCTTGAGAATAGGGAACTTGTCTTCTTTATCCATGAAATCCCAACACTTCCTCAAAATAAATGGCATTCCTAAGGTTTATTGGTATAAATTCTATGGATGATTTCTGTTTATATTTTAGAATGTTCCTTCATTTAAAAGTTAACTTTTGGAAAATAATGAACCATGTAAAGTCCAAACCAAGTGAAATGCTTATCTCCTCAAGTTCTTAAAACTACAAAAAAAATTATTTTAATATTTGTCAACTTGGAGTACATTCTAATTCTGAGTTTATAAATTAGGAAACACATGAAGAATTAAATCTACTCAGCATCATTCATAGCCATAAATAAGTAACTGTTGCTTTTTATTCTGGTAAAACTATAATATTTTCATGGACAATAAATTAGATATTAGAAATGTTTAGAAAATTAGATGCTGGAAACATTTCTACATGCCTCTTTAAAATATATTTAACAAAACTGTACTATAACAATAGCCAAGCATTAAGTAACTTGGCTTAAGAAAACGTAAGTAACATCTCTACAGGACAAAATTTCCCACAAAAAGATAATTTTTACTGTGTTGTGGCCATGCAGAAATTATATATATGGCATAGAAAGCAGTTTATGTTACTGTCACTCTAAACCATAACATTTATTTCCAGGAAAGGAAAAATTTGTGGGTAGCAAATGATTTCAACTTGCATGTATAATTACCAAGTTTACTTTAATTCTGAATTACACCATTCCCATTTACGGATCATTAGCACCCCCTTGTGGTCATGAACCAATATTTCTCATCTAGGTGGTTTCGTACCTGGAAGAAAATATTTTAAATTGAAGTGCCTTGTATTGAACAGATGATTTTATTTCTTTTAATTTTTTAAATGTTTATTTACTTTTGAGGGGGGGGAGAGAGAGAGCGCGCGCTAGTAGGGGAGGGACAGAGAGAGAGGGAGACAGAGGATCCAAAACAGGCTCTACGATGACAGCAGAGTCAGATGTGGGCCTCAAACTAACAAACTGAGATAATGACCTGAGCCAAAGTCAGATGCTTAACTGACTAAGCCACCCAGATGTCCCTGAACAGATGAGTTTTAAATCGAACTCAATTAAAATATTTATGTCTATGTGACTATAGGGTATAACATATGCATTCCAGTATATAAGGATATATGTGCATACATATGCATATATCCTAATATACATGTGTGTATATGTATATACAGTCCAATGTACATATGCAAGTAAATCTCAAAAGATTATGTGGTTCATATAAATGTCCATAAAATATGTAGTACCCTCAAGAACATCTTCCAAGAATATCTACTCTCTTTTCTACTACTTACAAAATTATACAGAGGCTTTTCATCTCCCAATAGCCATGATCTGAAAGTGGTCCTCAGTCTTGATTGCATAATAGAATTTCCACGAGATAATAATAATAATAATACCATTATACCATTTCTGGGCATCCCACAGAACATTAAAGCAGAATACTAGGTACTGGGCAGGAATCTATAGTCTTATAAGTGACTCAAATACAGCCAACGTTTCAGACCTATGATATAAAAGGTATCATAGGGATTCTTCAGTTGGAAAATAACTTATAAAATGGAGAGAAAAGATGAGTTCACATTACCTGGCTGTGTGAGAACGGTAAAATGTTCAGTCTTATCATTCAATACTATGTGTGCTGCCCAGCGGTTGTCATTGTAAAATTACAAAAATGAAGACAGATGCTTCCTTTCCTAGAGACTTTGAGAGTATTTTGTAAATGCAACAGATTCATTCATAAAAAAATATGTTACTGTGCAAAATAAATATCCCATAGCAAGAGATGTGGAAGGACTATGTTTTCTTGGGAAAATAACTACCTGATTTGTACAAAGTCTATTAATCTATTTAATTTGCCACTCTACTTAATCTGCATATGGACAGGTGTTTATTTTTAAGGTTCATAGGCAATTAGTCTGTAGTTTGAAACATCTAAAAATAATTAGCATTGGCACCTGAGATGTTTCAAGGTGTTATGTGAACTTTGGGGCCACATGTGAATGCCAAGCTTTTTTAATGAAAAGGCTGATTTTACTGCCACTAGACACCTAAAAACACGCTGCAGTTCATATTAATAAGACTGAATGTAATTGAATGTCAGGAGATATGGTGATTTATAAAGTACTTTATGACCTGTATGTAATGAAAACCCTTGGCATTGAATCCTAGTATTTGATGAAACATGATAGTGGCTTTATATCCAATAGCCAGCTTGACCTAGAACCTTCTATCATTTTTATAGTGAACTGCTTTACTCTGTTTCTACCTTTGATGCAAGTTTTCATGTATAATTAAGGGAAAATGGTACAATTTGAATTTAGCTTTTACTTTTCTTCAGCCATTTGATATATTTTGATGGCAACAAAATGAATATTTTATCAAATACATCAGAATTATATACTGGTCCAAATATATACTCCTTTCATAAACTAACACTTATCCCATTGATACTGACCTTGCTGAAAATATTTTTTGGAACTTGTCATTTTTTAATATCTGTTTCTACAGCAAAACTTTGATCTGGGTGGTAGATTTGAATTTTTTAAACAATAAAGGGTATTGCAGCCAAGACTAACTGGTGATTGGGTTAAGCTGGGTAATGAACAAATTAAAATAAAACAGCACAAGGCGTATAGGACTGTAATCCAGTACACATGAGGGAGGTGGTGTGGAAGTTGTCAATTCACACTAAAAGGCTATTTTGAAATTTTCTTTACACCACCAGAAGCATATCCCAAATAATTTGAGTAATTTCAACACTTTTGGAATATGTATAGAGTCTCACAAGACTTCTGTTTTAAAGATAGTAAGGGATCTGCTGGTATAGATTTCCTTTAATATGGAAATTGAATCATACACACACATTTGGAACCATATCAGCTCAATTAATTTTTACAAACTGAGCACACCCATGTAACCTGTACCAAGATCAAGAAAGAGAACAGGGGTGCCTGGATGGCTCAGTCGGTTGAGCTGCCAACCTTGACTGAGGTCATGATTTTGTTCATGGTCTGAGAGTTCAAGCCCCGCTTCAGGCTCGCTGCTGTCAGCACAAAGCCTTCCTCAGACCCTCTGTTTCCCTCTTTCTCTGCCCATTTCCCACTCATTCTCTCTCTCTCTCTTTCTCAAAAATGAGTAAACTTTAAAAAAAAAAGAACATCACTATGTTAGTAGAGATTTTAAAGCAGTCTCAATGCTTTATATTCACACATTTATGGAAATTAATGTTGCCAAGGAAAATGCAACGTGCAATTATAACCAAAACTGGGAAGGAGTGTCACTTTCCAGTTAGAAAGCAAGCGCGCCATGAATTTCAACACACTAAAAAATTAAGTATTTAATACTATAATAAAACGCTTTATCTTTGACCACTAATATACTTCATATATATCTTGATAATTAAATCTGTCATAAAAGTTGAGACAGAACAAGAGCAGAAAAACAAATTTTGTGACATTTCTAGCAGTTTCCCATAGTCAAAATGTAAAGTTCAATCTTCAAAGAATATTTTCCTAAAGAATTTTGACAGTGTTTGAATATATATTTTTATTCATTTTAATCTCAAATCACAGTGAGTAGCAGGAGTGTAGAAGTCCATCTTGTTATAGAGACCATGATATTTCCCCCTTCTCTTTCCAGCTCTTCCAATATTTTCCTCAATCCCTGGACATGCCATTCATTCTTTACTCTTTCTTTCTTCCTTGGTTAGTAAAAAATAAATAAAAACCTCACCTTACTCTGGATCGCCTGAGTCTATACATATTCTGAGTGTCAGGAATGCTCTCAAAAATCTCTCCTACCCTGGCCCACCCTCCACCCCCCACACTTCCCGTACCTGCTGCTTCCCCTGGGGGCGTTCTGATGTCAGAGTTCCGCGTGCTGCTCTGCTTACTGACCACCTTAACTCTTCAGTGTGATTCTGTGGAGTAAATGAAACTGCAATGTCAATGTCCTCAACCCAGGAAGGTCAGAAAGCTCAATGATTCTGCTGTTTAAAAAAAAAAATCAATTCTGGGGCGCCTGGGTGGCTCAGTCGGTTGAGCTTCCGACTTCGGCTCAGGGCATGATCTCCTGGTTCGTGGGTTCGAGCCCCACGTCGAGCTCTGTGCTGACAGCTCAGACCTGGAGCCTGCTTCGGATTCTGTGTCTCCCTCTCTCTCTCTCTGACCCTCCCCTCCTAGAGCTCTCTCTGTCTCTCAAAAATAAATAAAAAAACATTTAAAAAAATCAATTCTGCTTAAGAACAAACAGAACCTGGGATAATCCGAAACAACTTTCTGTCCTGCTGCCGTTAGTCTTCAAGCCACATTTGCTGATAGGTTTTGAAAATCTACTTGTTTTTATGTTTTGGTTAAAATGAGTTCCTTTTTCCTTTTTATGTCGATTCTACAAGACTGAGGTGGAACACAGATTTCATGTATGAAAAGAGGAATCTATGCTAATGCTTCAGATGATAAGGCCAAAACAGAAAACAAAATTATCAGTGGAATTATAACTGGAGAGAGTGTTAATAGGTTTGAATTAATGGCTGAATTTTCATATAATATAGGAATCTATCCTGTATAATTTTTTTATTCAAATTAGGTATTTAGGTCAATTAAAGAACAGGAAAGTTCAAACCACAGTAATATAAAATCTTAAAAATATGTCTTTAATGCAAAGTTTGGAGAATGAAAGAAATTTTATCAGTAAGATAGAAATATGGGTTTATTCATTCAGTAATTAGCTGATAATGGAATTATCCAATCTGAAAATCTTATGACTGTTGATAATTTATAATGAATCCATCTATAACCCATACATAGAGATGGATGAATAGCAGAAAAATCAGTGGATTCTGAGGCTTTCTGAGAATCCAAGGAAATTTATGGATATTTTTACAAGATAGGTCTGTGAATTGCTTTGTTTTCTCTCCAGTAATTTGTCCCTAATTTTTAATTTTCTTTATAGTTATGAACAACAATAACAAGTGAGTGCATCAAAAACAATTAACTATTTTACACATTTCTGGTATGGTATAAAGAGCCCTGGTCTAGAATTGAAAACCTGGGATCTAATTTTGGCACCAGTGCTAATTAGCTTGTGATCTTGAACAGGTCAACTAAATTCTCAGACTTCTGGTATCTGATTCTGGGGCAAATCTTTGATGCTAGACAGGAAGATTTTACGAATCCCAAGAGCCAGCTCAGAATCAAATCTCATTCTGACCTTAAACCCAGCTTTTGAAAACTAGGTTCTTAGATTAAGAATTTAAGAACCCTTATGACTAAACATCTTATTCCTACTCCTCAGCAGAGAATTTTAGTTCTCCCTTGCTTCTGCCTCGGTTCCCATTCAGGACCGTAGCTGCTCCAGGACTGAAACACAGACTTATCACCCCCAATACTTGAGACTTTCTTCTGAATCCCCATGCCCATCACTACGGCACCTTCATCTCTGACTTCTGACCTGCCTAGCCTGCCAGCTACTGCTTCCTGCCAAAATTCTTTGACTCCAAGATTGTCCCACCTGCTGGACTCCACTTGCTGTCAAGCCACTGCTCATCACAGAGCCAGTCTTAGTTTTGCAGGATTTCAAGGTCCCACCCAGGAATCAGCCTATGAAAACAATACAGTTGTTGAAATAACACTCACCTAGGTAAGCGGGTGTGAGGATGACAAATTGAAGACACTACTGTAGCAACACAAACAGGTCAGATGAAAAAGAAAAGGAGGAACACATTGCATCACTTGAGTAGAAATGCTTTCTTTACTGAACATAATTACTCTGAAAAGTAGTAGATGAAGAAAACAAATACAGTTCAGACAATTGCCTATTGATATCAATCCCGAAATCATGGTAAAGAGAAGTTCATTTTCCCATAGTTTATTCAACTTCTGCTTCTCGGTTAACTGTCAGTATGTATAACCATTGTGTGTATATTCTAGGAAGATCTCATTTAAATAAGTGGGAATAGGGACGCCTGGGTGGCTCAGTTGGTTGGGTCGTGATCTCACGGTTCATGAGTCGAAGTACCACATTGGGCTCTGTGCTAGTAGCTTGGAGCCTGGAGCCTGCTTTGGATTCTGTCCCCCTTTCTCTCTGCTCTTCCCCTACTCATACTCTGTCTGTCTGTCTGTCTCCCAAAAATAAATAAACATTAAAAAATTTTAAACAAGTGGGGATATGCTGACAGGAGAAAAGAAGCACACTGCGGCAGGCCATTGAGGATTTGTTTGTACTGATCTGTATGCTCAGATTATTTCCTTTCCTTGATCTCTACTCTGTCCTCTGTCTATATTTTACAAAAGCCAAGCCTAAATAGAACAAATGTAAAAGGAACCGGTGTAACAAGCCAATATTAGACCTCAGGACGGCCTCTCACCTGGGACCTATCATTTCAGCAAACACTACTTCTTCTGTCACTATCGTTTCTGATGACTATTTTATTTTTGGAGTGTGCATCTAATTTTTATGATTATTTGTATATGTTTAGCAATAAATTCTTAGAAATATACACTTGTCTGTGCCTAGAAGTGTGGGCTCCTGGGTCTACAGAGTTAAAACTTCCACGTGTGAACTGGAATTTGCGTTTTCAAAGGAGTACAGTCACGGTGCTGTCTTTCCGCAGAGGCGGCTGGAGAACCACTGTTGTATATTTGTTTTAACTTAGACTTTCTGACTCAAATGTTAGGGAGGCAGATGGTTTTGTCTGATGAACACATTGTTTTAAAAATGAAGAAGGAACTTAAATTCCTTTAAAAAGAGTATACCGTCTCTTCCCAAGTCTCTTGCCAATACAGCAACTCCAGAAGGTACTTAACACGCCAGCCCCTGAGGCATTGAATTTGCTACCTTTGACCTAAGTTATCCCAGGAAAATTATCATTACCATTTGCAGAGAGATATTAAAGAAATAAGGTAGACAAGCAGCGTGCCAATTTATATTACTTAGGTCAACTAATCTTTCTTTTCTTTTTGATCTGAAGATATCCAAAAGCTGGACAGTCAATAGCCATTGTTATTTAAATTTCAATTAAAATGTCTCCTTTTCAATTATGAATAGCTTGTGGTTTGAAAATAAAGGCAACACACTATTTCTTTTTTTTTTTTAGAGAAAGAGAGAGAGAGAGAGAGAAGCGGGACTCACCCAAAGCAGGGCTCAAAGGCAACATATTTTTTAAAACTAATCTGTGATATCTGAAAATAAATGCAATCATCTTGTATCCTGGGCATTATTTTAAGTATGTAAAATTTAAATAATTTTGAAAACTCAATATTTATTGAATTTCTACTATTATTCAATAAAAGGTACTTCAGATACAAATAGAATAGCAACAGATTCTGTTGAAAAAATGCATAATACTTCACATCCCCCATGGGTCAATGTGAGTTTATAATAAATATAGATTATGTATATAAGTGTGTACATATGTGTGCATAGATATGGACTGATATATATTTTAATTGTAAATGCCCACTGATTTTCACCTAATAAAAATTTCTCTAGTTATAACATTTTACAGTGTCTTGAAGAATATATCCACATTTTATGGGGTGTATATCAGCAGGACCTTTATAAAAGCGACCATGTTTTGAAGTAGAAATGTCAAAAAAAATTAGGCAGTACTACACAATGCTTTGCCAAAAGGAGAGACAGTTTTAACTCCAAACATTCACTTACTTTGCAGGTTCAGTGTTTTTAAAAAGTTAGTTGTTAACATTAAATCGTATAAAAATGGATCCAACAACTAAATAATAATTTTTGCCTATTTTATTCTATGTTTTAACATGCGCATGTTTTTAAATCACAACAAAACTTGTCAGCCACTAACATTTTTCTGACATAACAATAAGCTTTCATACATCTTCCTGGTTTCTAAAAACAGTGTGGGAAATCTACTTGTTTTTCCAACTTTGTGACGACTTGGTGTTTAAACTCTTTCTTCCATTTATCAACCAATGTAAACTAAAAACAGACTCTTGTATTTATTATCTGAATAATTCATTACAATTAAGAGACAGAAATGATCCATTACATTCTGTCTCATTCCAAAATATTCTGGAACAATCTCCACTTTTATAAGGTGAGTTATTTCTAATTGTTCTTTTCAATAGAAGATGTTGATTTTAGAAAAACTGAACTTTCCAGTTTGGTAACCGTATAAAAGTTTAAAATTGGGTTATCTCAGGAGAAGTCATTATTTGTACATTTTGCAGCTCATGGACTTTGGTTAAATGTGAATGAATCTGATATTCAGATCCTTTAATAGTGTGGCACTTACTCTTGAACTCTTGAGATGGCTTTGGCACCACGTCAACCTTCAGTGTAAAGGGTGTTAGACATTTATCTGTTTAGATCCTAGGTTGAGCAACAAAACTGCTTTTGTTCAAAGAATAACTAACAGATGAGTAATGAAGTCACTTACCCAAAGCCAAATTCCATTGTCAGTAAGAGAAGGTTTGTATTGTATAGTTTCATCCAACAACTATGTGGGAATTTAGATTTTCTAAGAGAAGTCAGAAAGCAACTGTTCTTTCAGCTAAACTACTCTTTCTCAAGAATATACCAGCAATGCGTGAAGTATTTTCATCTCTTCAGATTTTTTTCAGAAGGGGCTCTTGAACTTGTGTTACATTGTAAACTTAACCTCTGCTGGGTTAAGTTCAAAATTTGACAAATTAGTGTTTTTCCTTTTTATTGTCAATGGTTTTCTTTCTTTCCTTTTTTTTGGGGGGGGGATAGTAAAAAGCTGTGGGGCTTCTCTGTTATTGTTTTTATTTTATTTGCTTTGCTTTCTTTTAAAATAGCTTTTGGGAGCATGAGTGGCTAATCTGACTCTTGGTTTCGGCTCAGGTCATGTTCTCACTGTTTTGTGAGTTCGAGCCTTGCATTAGGCTCTGCACAGGCAGTGTGCTTGGGATTCTCTCTCCCTCTTTCTCTATCTCTTTCCCACTCACACTGTCTCTATCTCTCTCAAAATAAAGAAACTTAAAAAAATTAAATAAAATAGCTTAAATGCTCATTTAGAAAGAAAGTCAAATTGGACCTAGGAAGGTAATTCCTTAAGATGGGTTTTCCAAACTTAAATTTCCTGTGGTTGTTACTTTATTGTGTGAATAATTTTGCCTTATAGCAGGATACAAATGGAGTTAGCATACATCCTCTAGGGGTGCTTGGGTGGCTCAGTTGGTTAAGCATCCCACTTTGGTTCAGGTCATGATTTCATGGCTCCTGAGTTTGAACCCAATATTGGGCTGTGGGCTGACAGCCTGGAACCTGGAGCCTACTTCAGATTCTGTGTGTGTGTCTCTCTCTGCCCTTTCTTCACTCACACTCTGTCTCTCTTTCCCTTTCTCTCAAAAATAATAAACACTAAAACATATTTTTAAAAATTACATCCTTCTCTCCACACCCTCGCCAGCATCTGTTGGTGGGAATGTAAACTGGTGCAGCCTCTCTGGAAAACAATGTGGAGGTTTCTCAAAAAAACTATCCATAGAACTCCCTTATGACCCAGCAATAGCACTGCTAAGGATTTACCCAAGGGATACAGAAGTGCTGATGCATAGGAGCACATGTACCCAAATGTTCATAGAAGCAATGTCAACAATAGCTAAAACATGGAAAGAGCCTAAATGTCCATCACCTGATGAGTGGATCAAGAAGATGTGGTATATATATATATATATATATATATATATATATATATATATATACAATGGAGTATTACATGGCAATGACAAAGAATGAAATATGGCCAT
>NC_043702.1:22639045-22673978 GCF_006229205.1 Suricata suricatta
CCATATGTTTGCACTCAGGTCTAACAGGAAAACAGGAGAAACCTGATGGAGAACCAGGGGGAGGGGAAGAGGGAAAGACAGTTGGGGAGAGAGAGGGATGCAAAACTTGAGAGACTATTGAATACTGAAAACGAACTGAGGGTTGAAGGGGGAGGGGGCAAAAGAGGTGGTGGTGATGGAGGAGGTCACTTGTGGGGAAGAGCACTGGGTGTTGTATGGAAACCAATTTGACAATAAACTACTTTAAAAAAATTTAAAAAGTAAAAAATAAAAATAAAAATTACATCTTTTGGCAAAGTATAGAAATTAAGCTAACTCCATTGAGGTTTGTTGCTGGGGCAATAAATAAACAAACATTTATATGCATATTATATACTTACATACAATTATCTAGATATATACTGATACCTTTATATATGTATCTGTGTATCATAATGCATATGTAGATAATGTATATGTATATACTATATATATATTTAGCAGTACATCTTTATTTATCATGAAAATGCCAAAAACTTAGGGGTAAATTGATACTAACTTTTGTGTAGCACTCTTGATGGATTCCTCCCAGTTCAGCAGATTGGTACTTCTCCTAGAAATAGGAATAAATTTTAAAACAAAATAGGAAAAAATATGTCCTTCCTTTGTTTCGTGGAGTCATCTACAAGGCTGCCCATGGAAAAGTATCAAGCTGGTTACAGACATTTTTAGTACATATATTTGCACAGTTCTCAATTTTTTTATTATAGTGAATAAACAGTGTCCCTGCCAAAAAGTATTTCTTTTTTCTTGAGAGGAGGGATGAAAATGAGTGAGGGAGAGAGAGAGAGAATTCCAGGAGGGGCAGGGGAAGTGGGAAAGAGAGAGAGAGAGGGGAGCAGGTCTTGTGTCACCCGAAGTGAGGCTCAAGCTCACCCAAAGTGGGACTTTAACTCATGAACCATGAGATCATGACCTGAGGCGAAGTCAGATGCTTAATGACTGAACGACCTAGACACCCCACAGAAGTATTTCTTCTCAGTCATTATTTTTTTGAAAATTTTAACAATTTATTTACCTCATTTTAAACACCTTTTCTGTTGCTGTTCTTACCGCTTTTTGTCTTTCCCCAGCAAATGTTCTTTCTAATAAATTTTGATTTCACATGATTATGTTACTTTTGGGGTTATATCTCTACAAAGTCCCTTTCTTGTGACCTCCAACATCCGTGATAGCATACTGTCTTCTCCCAGGGGATACTTAACCAGATACTAGTCTTGGCTCTCATAAATAAATCAGAGGCTTAACCTGCTTTTTATTTTATCTGTGCTCTTTCAGCCTATTTATTTATAGTCCACATTCCATTATTATTATTACTGTTATTATTTCTGAATTTTGAAGTTTTTCTCAAATCCTGGAGTCAAAGGATATTTCTAGTTTCTATAAAGAGAACTTTAATAGTTTATTTACATACTACCCCATCATCAGGAGGTTTAGAATTCAGAATTTTAGCATACACAATGAAAATGAGAAAATAAATCTTAAATCTATAAACTTATCGATTTTAAATCTATAAACTTTTCCAAAAGCAACACAACAGAAGTCACTAATAAAATTTATGTTTAGGGTCATAAACTGTGAATCAATGCATGAGAAAGAATATATACTTTTCCATTTTTTCCTATATCCATGGCACAGTTAATCCAATAGTTTTTCACTGTTCTTTGAACCCTCAGGTAATGACTGTAGCTAAAGATAGGATATTAGATTCCACAATTATCTGATTTATTGTTATATGTTCTACATGTTTACACTTTTAGATTTTTCACCACAATAGCAAAATTCTAGACCCGGAAGAGGCTATAATACAAAATTTCTCTAGCATTACACTAATGGATACTTTTGATGTGGTCTCTTTCAAGTTCATTGAAATTCAAAGTAATTAACTGAAATAAAGCCCTGTGTTTGCACATGCATTTTGAGTAATTAACTGGAGTGAAACACATGTATTCCTAATCTTGCATGCTGTGATTAAGATAGAAATAAAGACGTCCATCAAACTAGATTACTTCTTCATCAGGGAGGTGCAGAAATATCTCCACGGCTGTTTGGCTCATTTTAATTGGATCAGAGCCTCTTATATCACAGGTTAAGTGAGATACTATTTCCCCTCACTTAAAAAAAAGAGAATATTAAAGTATGACAGAGTATTAATCAGTATGTGAAAGGAATTACAGTGCATTCAAGGTCTCCTCACTAGTAAAATTAATTAGAGAAACAAAAAGCATTTCTGTGCTTATTGATCTATTTTCATACTTATAAGAATAAACATAGAGCTTCGAGGACCAGATGAACTCTTAAATTTACTACCTAATGTACTCCAATGATCCGCTTTGGCATCTCTAACCCCTTACAAAAATTAGAGTGGTGTTCGCACCACTATTGAAAAAGAAATCTAACTCAGGACAAATTAAAAAAATGATAATTTCTACATTTTTCTTAAGTTAACATTCTTTTCTCCAATGGGAATATAATTCCTAAAAACACCATGTATTCCAAAAAGACAAGACCCACTTACTCCAACCAATTTCTTGGTTGGTTACTCAAAATTACCCCGAGTAAGGAGTTCAGGTCACTCAGAAGGACTGGAGAAGAGCAGCATTAAGACCAGAAGTTGTCTCAGAATAATGAGTGATTTGACACAAAGTGATTCCTTGGAAGCCAAAGTTACCATTTCAGGAAATCCATTCTCTTGTGGTTCAGTGAGCCATGAGGGAGGTGAGCTGAACAGAATGAAAATAAATCATGATTAGATGTTTCGTGGATGTAGAGCCCTCTCTCCAGGCATCTCAAAATGCTGCAAGAAGCCCTATTTTCCATAGCACTCATCTTAAAGAGTGAATGAAAAACTATGAATTTTGGTGATTTGGGACAGAAGTATGTATCCATACACATAATAGCTTCAACCAGCAAAAGGAACTGTTGTAATAACTCGTGATTACTTTACAAATTAGCTATGCAAAAGAAAAACTTGATTTTTATCAAACATGTATGTTTTTTCCTCATTCTGTTTACATTTAAGGATTTATGTGATTTTTATCTTTTTTTATTGGTCTTCAAGTTAAACATAAAATAAACATGGCTTTAGAGTCTTAGACTTCAGGAATCTGTGGGTTAGAGTAGTTCAACTGCAAATGCAAAAGGATACACACATGCAGATTTGTGCTGACAAAACAGCCGAACCCTGTGCTTAAACTGAACAAGCAAATATTTATACCACTCTAAAAAGAAATTGAATACAGTATTAACTAATAATACTGAAAATTATATTCAGTTATTGCATAGAATCCAAATATTAAAAAGAAGGTCTATGCTTTAAAACTTTATGGGGCAGCCTGGGTGGCTCAGTCGATTGAGCATCTGACTCTTGACTTCTGCTCAGATCATGATCCCAGGGTTGTGGGACAGAGCCCCACAGCAGGCTCTACACTAGGCACAAAGCCTGCTTAAGATTCTCTCTCTCCCTCTTACCCTCTCCCCAGATTGTGTTCTCTCTTTTTAAAAGAAATTTAAAAATATATTTAAAAAACTTTTTAATTTATAAAAAATTAAACTTGAATTATAATTGTCAAATCAAATAGCAACATCAACAATAGATTGAAAAATACATGTTAAGGTTGTGAAAAACAAAAATATTAGGAAACAAACAAAATACAATAGGAAACAGTAATTAACAAAAATATTGCTATAAAATGTGTTTATTGACAAAAACAGCTGTATATTATGCTAATTTTTTAAAACTTATAGAAGGTTCTTATTCTATATTATGTCATATAATGTGGACTATGTAATATTACATGTAATAGTATTGATAATATAAATGAATGATCTATTGGTCTATTGGCCTGTAAGCCACATATTCTGAAAGTGTAAAATTTTAATAATAGTAGTATAAAGTGATAAAAAATATTTTTGATTTTTAATCATCTCTCCCTGTCTTCTTATGTTTTTACAATAAATATGTATTACCTGTGTCAAAAAATACTTTTAATCCAGAGCGCCTAGCTGGCTCAGTCGGTATAGCATAGGACTCTTGATCTCAGAATTCTAAGTCTGGGCCCCACCTTGGGTTTAAGAATTACTTACAAATAAAAGAAATCTTTTGAAAATATTTTTAATTCAATTCAAAATAATTATGTTCATTCTGGCATTCGGTTAACCATATGTGATTGATTCAGAGTTCCCCGCCTTTCCAATGAAATATTTCCCAATGAAATAGCCATGGCAACACAACAAACAGTATACTTTCTCAACAGCACAGAACATTAAGAAGCTCTATCAGCTAACTGAATGCCTCTTGAAGGAATTCATCCTCGTATAGGGTGAATTAAATAAACTGAGAAATGACAAGGAACAGCCAGCTCATTCTAAGACCTTTCACCCCACACATACTCCCTGCCTCCAAGGACTCCCTACAACAGAGTTGCAGGGTCTCAGGCCAGAAAAACCTAAATGCTGTATTATTCATAAACTACTTGCTAAGATCCTCTGAGTTGTCTTGTACTCTTACATCAGATCTTGCATCTCCTTACAATTCTTTGGAAAGCCAAACTTCCAGGAATCACACAGGGCCAGAGACACAAGAGGGAAGGCAGTGGTAAAAGGGAAAGAAACAGAAAGAGTACTTGGAGTGTAAAAATCAAGAAAATCAAGAATTATTGAAAGAGGGCCCCCTCGGTGACTCAGTCGGTTAAGCTTCTGACTTCAGCTCAGGTCATGATCTCATGGTTTGTGAGTTCCAGCCCCACATAGGGCCGTCTGCTGCAGGCACAGAGCCAGCCCATTTTGGATCCTCTGTCTCCCTCTCTCTGTGCCTTTCCCCCACTTGCATTCTTCTCTTTCAAAAATAAATAAACATGTTTTAAAAAATTATTACTGAAAGAAATCCAGACAATCAGAGCACAATGTCCCTCATCCTTGGGGACAGAGGCAGAGAGACAGGCTCTCTGGAAGAGAAGGGAAGGGGAAGGAGCTCAGAGAAGGGAAGGGGAAGGAGCTCAGAGAAGGAAAGGGAAAGGAGCTCAGAGGTCTCCTCTCTTGCTCAAAAGCCATCCTTATTCTTAAAGTTAAGCCATGAGGGGTGCCTGGGTGGCTCAGTCGGTTAAGCCTCCGACTTCAGCTCAGGTCAGATCTCAGGTTCGTGGGTTCAGGTCAGATCTCACGTTCGTGGGTTCGAGCCCTGCGTCGGGTTCTGTGCTGACAGCTAGCTCCGAGCCTGGAGCCTGCTTCTGGTTCTGTGTCTCCTTCTCTCTCTGCCCCTCCCTCTCTCATGCTCTGTCTGTCTGTATCAAAAATAAATAAAACATTTAAAAAATTAAAAAAAAATTAAGTTAAGCCATGAGATAGAAATAACTGTATTTGTTTCAGGAAAGACCAAGAAAGCTCAGAAAGATAAATACTTGGCCTAAAATCACATAAAATGATAATGAAATTATAAATGCCCATAACCAACATTAGTGCTCCAAATGAAGTTAGTGCTTTTAATTTTTCTTAATGTTTATTTGTATTAGAGAAGAGAGAGAAAGAGAGAGGAAACAGAGAGAGGGAGAGAGAGAGAGAGTGGGAGAGGGGCAAAGGAAGACAGAGACAGAATCTGAAGCCGTCTCCAGGCTCTGAATTGTCAGCACAGAGCCAGAAGCGGGGCTAGACCTCCCCAGCCATGAGATCAGGACCTGAGCCCAAGTCGGACACCTAACCACCCAGGCTCCACGAAGTTAGTGCTTTTAATTACAAATGCCAAAAATAAAATTAATCAAATGTGAGCATCAATAATCAATACACTGAAAAATGTTTTTTATAGTTTTGTTTTCAAATTAATTGCTATTTAACTAGTGGTTCCCTTGAGCCAGTGAAAGAGATCAAATTATTACACTACAACTTTTTCTAATCTCAATAGTACTTTAAAGCTTATGATTTGTTATTATGATTTAGTAATAGGACAATAATTACATAAACAAATAAATAAAGCCAACAGCCTTCTCGAAGTACCTCCTTACCATGACCTACCATTGTTTTCTAGTCATTTACTGATGGGATTTGATTTGTCTCTATCATTATTTTTTTAACTACTTGAGGAGAGGAATGATATCTGTAACTACACATGCTTTTGCATACAATTCGAACTTTAAACTATTTTTAATAGGTGATTAATTAGTCCTAGGTGGTTTAGGGACAATAGTTGTGGGCTCCTTTTTAATTAATATGACTTTTGAATTCCTCCTGAAATTCCTACTGTAAATGGTAATCCTACCTAAACTCCATTTGGCAGAAAAATCAATGCTCTCAACCAAGGACAACACCATTTTAATTCATACTGAACAGGAATTTAAGTGCTGTTAAATTTACTGCCAACTAAGAACAGGCAAAGATAAGGGAATGAAGATTTGAGTCACTTTCCACTAACTACTGGAGCTTTTTTATTTTATACGGAATAATCATTTGCTGATAATCTAATATGCAAACTTCACGGTATGCAATTTATGCAATTATGTCATTATTAAGTAGAGTGTCCTGTATCTTCTACAGATTACTAAATATGCCTCCTCATATAGAAGTCAGCAATCTGTAAAGATTTTTCATAAGACAGGTAGAAAAGCCAATTAGTCTAGGTTTTGTATCAGATGGCATTTGATTTGATGCTTGATACTAATTGTTTTTAAGTGTGTGAATGTTATGTTATTTAGTGTGCCTAAACCACAAATTGCTCCTGGCAAGACCTCACACCATTAACAATAAGATTAGCAGAGGAAAATTCAAAAACACTCATGGGGATTGTTTGTACTTTTTTTTTTTTTGGTCGAGTGTGTTTTTGTGCTGTGGGATAGAAGACAGTTTAAAACAGCACTGCATGAAAAAAGAAGCAACTGACCGCAGGTTGCAAGCATGCTTCAGTGAAGCCGAGGTTTCTACAGCTCCTCTCAGCAAAGGGGAGGTTTCTAACGGTCCCCTGCTGACTTCAAATGTGTTCACAGCCTGCACCCAGCAGCCACAGTGGAAACTTACCGGTGTGATAATAATCACTTAGAGTGAGACTGTGGTGCAGACCCTTTTCCCCCAACCAGAAATCCCCTGAGTAAAAAGCTTTATCCCCTGGAGAGACTCAGAGAGGCAAAGACACAAACACAGGTGTACGTTTCCCTGACACTTAGAAAAACTGGGTATGAACAGCTTTTCACTCTTGATATCCTCTGAGTCAAAAAATTAGCACAAGCACAGCATTACCTGAGCTTCAGGCATCTAACTTAGAAGTGCCTTAAAACAGTTGTTGAGAACATCTTTAATATGGAAAAAGGGATAATCTTTGTTAAAAGAAAAATAAACTCCCGGTAGAGACAGAGACTGAGTGTGTGTGTGTGTGTGCGCGCGCATACATGCTTCTACAGCATCTATATGTGTAAATAAAATACTGGAATAATACACACCAATAGATTAATATTTACTGTTTCTGGAATGTGGTACGCAGGGTAGAGTAGGGACCATTTCTTTTACTTTGTCAATGTCTTCATTGCTTGCATTTGTTATCATTACCATACAGTAGCATGGTAATTATTTTTAAAGCCTTTTTTCACGGTCACTTTGAACAATTTCCTCTAATAAAGGTAAACTATGTTCTCTAAGAAAACTGCCCTAGATTTTATGTAAAACAATTTGCAGTTGGAAACAATTTTATTTACATTTGCTATAAAAGCATTTTAAAATTTCAAAGTTCAATTAATTTTTTCAACACAATTCACGTTGCCAGAAACAAAAGCAAAGTTTTGTGTGATATCTCAGTCTGTGAATAAAAATATTTGTAAGTTCTAAAAAAACTGTCCTTTAACTTTCTACAAAACGTTGTGTTCAAGTAAATATACATAACAAAATGTGCTTCCAGGATAAACATCCTATGGACCATTAAATTCATGATGGTGGTTTTTAATTAGATTTAACTTTTCTATGTCACTTTCCAAATTACAAAACACTTTGTTCATTCATGACCACATTTTGTGCAACAGCAGCCCTCTGAATTGGATGTTCAACTAATTTTAAGGAGTAGTATAACCAAAGAAAGTTGGAAAATGTCAAAGTCTACACTACATACAATAAAAATACTTCTGCTCTATTACACTGAACTACTACTGAATGCTGTCAAACTCTGACATTCCTAAATGCTAGTGATTCAACAGTACCAATGATTCACCCCGTTTGGAAACTTGGGGCATTAAGGAGGGCACTTTTGAGGATGAATCCTGGATGTCCTACGTAAGAGATGGATCACTGAGTTCTACTCCTGAAGCCAAGACTGCACGTATGATAACTAACTTGAATTAAAAAAAAATAAGAGCTCTGGTCAAATTCCTAATAATTAGGACATTTGTTTAGGCCTGACACAGGAAACTGAACACATTTCTTTTTTACTACATTTGCATTTGAATGGAAACAGACTATTTAAAGAAGGAAATTGAAGTTTTAATCTGTGTATTCTCAGCTTCTTTCTTGTATTATTTCCCTTCTTCCTTTCTTAAAGAAGAAAGAAGGAAGGAAGGAAGGAAGGAAGGAAGGAAGGAAGGAAGGAAGGAAGGAAGGAAGGAAAGAAAGAAAGAAAGAAAGAAAGAAAGAAAGGAAGGAAGGAAGGAAGGAAGGAAGGAAGGAAGAAAGAAAGAAAGAAAGAAAGGGAAGGAGAAAAGGAAGGAAGAAAAAAAGAGAAAAGAATATGAGGAATAAATGTAAGACCAAAGAACACAAAAGTTCCAGTTATACACAAGTGAACTTGGTGCTGGGCCCACATAAATGAAGATGTCCCCTTCTTTCTCTCATACATCCTTATTTTTCACTCTATTCAAACTCATGTAAGATCGGAAAATGAAATTTCTGGGAAATCAGTAGTATGTTCTCTCTACAGATGTAGCTGCCAATGCAAGGGAAACGCTAACCCTACACTCATATTAAAAAGGTCTGTGGAAGCCACCATACCCCTTAATTAAGGACACGCTTTAGAATCACCTGTGGATCCTATTGAATTTATAGATCCCAACACAGGCCAAACTGAATCACAATTTCTGGGGATGAAGTCCTAGACTTATATACTTTCATATATAAATCTCCACAGGAGATTATAATGCCCTGATCATAAAATATTTATAGAGAAATCTAGGATAACCAAAAGGAAGCAAAGTATCTGGTGGAAAATAATTTGAAAAGTATATACACCATTTTTTCCAACTCCAAAATTTAGAATTAAGATTATTTACCTGAAATTAAAAAACTGAATACAATGACAGGCTGAATTGTGCCCTTAGATAGTGTTAATCCAAATCTTCTTATAACTAGCATAAGGTTACCATGGTAAACTGGGTATTTGTTAAGTTTCTTTTGTCAGTGTGCACCCATTTTTAACTTTGTAAAGTTAGATATAAGAAGTTTTTTATATGAGAATTTAAAAATTCATTATAAAAGTAAATTCCTGGGGTGCCTGGGTGGCTCAGTCAGCTTAGCATCTGACTTTGACTCAGGTCATGATCTCATAGTTTGTGAGTTCCAGCCACACATTGGACTCTGTGCTGACAGCTCAGAGCCTGGAGCCTGCTTCAGATTCTGTGTCTTCCTCTCTCTCTGCCCCTGCCCCTGCTCCACTCACGGTATCTCTCTTTCCTTCAAAAATAAATGAATATTTTTAAAAAATTACCTAAATTCCTATTAAATGAACACAGTTTTATATTTGTAAACATATAACTAGAGTCCCTTTTCTGTCACCAAAGCACTTTTTAAACTAATCCTAATAGGATAAGCCTTGTATATGCATACTGTCTCCTTTAAGAGAACTCAGGAGTTAAGAATGCTCAATCATCACTCCAGAATTCCTGTTAAGTGGGACAGAAAGAGTTAATTCTATATATATGTTTAAGGAATTGAGGCATACACATATTAATAAGTTAGCAGGAGTCTGTAGCGAGGCCAGGAATAGAATCCAGGTTACATATTTTTAGACTAGTGCCTCTTTGATTTTCACACACAATATGATACTTACCCATATGCTTTAAAAGGACACAGCTTTCAGCAAGGAATGTGGCAGAAAAGAGACCCTTTGTGTAACCTTAGAACTGAGTAGAAATCTTCATGGCATAGACATGTGTATATTCTAAATATTCTCTTTAAATCACCACGCATTCCTTCATATCCTTCTTACCCTCCTCAGGAGGCCTTTGCTCTAAAGAAACATGTAACCCTCAAGGACGACAATGATCACAACCACCTGTTATATTCCAAGCACACTATTAGGCACTTAACTGGAATTATTTTATTAAACAGTCACAATGACCCCGCAAGATAGATGTTATTCCCAGTTTACAGGTCAAAACAAAACAAAATGAAAGCAAAAACCCGAGGCTCCATGACTCACCCAATGAAAACTTGAGTTTTTTGGCCACATTCCTGAAGGTAATGAAAATTAATACTACCGCCTTTTGTGTTTAAATTCAGATTGAGTTCAAATTCTTTTAGGTGATCGCTCAGATGAAGAGGGGAAAGATAGCTCAGTGGACACCAGAGGTAGCTCATTATTTCACTCCTAATGTATACTTAGAGAAGAAAATGTTAAGGAAGTCATCAGAGCAGCACCATGCAGCATAAAAGTAGGAAGTCCAGGATTAGAAAGCCAGGTTTAAATACCAGCTCTGTAGTTTCTTACCTTTTTGATCTTAGAAAAATTACTCAAATCTCGGTTATCTTTTTCTCCTTTTAAAAAGAGATTATTTATATCTCACAGGGTTGCTGTGAGGATTAAAAGAAACTAATACAGGTTCATGTTTTATTCTTTGCGTGGCACCTAGCCAGTGCTCAAAAAATATCAGGCACTGCTATTTCAGAAAGACTAACACGGTCTGAGATCTTGTGAGGACCTCACACTGTGAGGGCTGCTTACCTTCTCGTATCAATAACGGCGGGCGAACAATCACAGAACAGCCTCTGGCTGATCACCTTTCCTCAGATACTATATTAGTATTTACCGTGATATAAGAAATCTATTCTGCATGTTTTCTTTAGGCCTGCATTGGTTTGGTGTTGTTAAAATACCAAACATTTCTTGAACCTTACTGTTATCCAGGCTCTAAGTGTATTAATTTAAATCTCAGAATAATGCGGTGAGGAAAAATGCTGTCATTATGGATAATTTCACCATTTAATAAATAACAGATAATCAGAGATGAAGCCAGGAATCAGATACAGATATTCTGGTCATAGAGTGCCTACCCTGAAGCACTTTACCCCAGTGCTTCTCACTCAACTGTGCGTTTGATGATTTCATTCCCCTCCCTCAGCCTCACCGACGGCATCCATAAACTTGCTTTATTACTCTCCTTTCCCAGCATTTTAATGCCTTGACTTCTTTTGTCATATGGATAGGCATCATCTAGACGAGTCATGGGAGAAGATAAAGGAAGAACTTGATTTCTTACTACCTGACAAGACCTTTGCTTTGGGATTATAGCCTTCCAGAGTTCCACACCTGATCACACCATTTGCTGCTATGAACACCTTATGTCAAGTCAGCACATTACCAATGTCCTCTGAGTCTTAAAAATTGAAAAATAGTGACTGTAAAATTTGATACTGCTCATTAAACTAAATGTAAAATAAAAATCTTGCATAAATAAAATTTAGTGTTAACTTTATTTTAACATGACGGGGTAATATATTAAGAATAGTGTATTTTAATGCAATGAAAGGATTTCAACATTAAAAACCAGTTTCCTGGTTGTATGATAATAGCAGCATTCTGCTCTTACTGTAGTACAGATTCTTCATAAGAGAGTTTTCCATATCTGCAAATTAATCCGTTTCTAGCCACTTATATTATGTAAAACATTTGTTCAAGATTTCCAATGTCATTCTGCAATTAGTTGATCACAGAGAGGGAGACTGTAAATGAGGATTGTAATTAAGTGCTCTTTCTGGTCACGTTCATGCACGTATACAGAAAGAGAGCGGTAGAAGTTTCTTTCAGTATGTTTTTTTATATGACCGCATGAGCTTAGTCTCATTTTTCCCAGCAGCTTACTGGTGTTTCTCAGTCCCAAGAGGGCCAGAAGGAGCCTATGGGGGCCTAAGTTGTCTAATCTGTTTACTCATTTTCAACACAGACCATATGTCCTGAGTGAAAGGCACTGGCTAAGACATTGTTCAATTCAATGGGTAAGTGTATTAATTTCCTCTACACATGAGCACACACTTCCAATGAGCAACCCATATGATTTGTCATTATTTTTCCTTATGTTACTTTTGTTCTGATTATATTTACTGAATTGAGTAAAAGAATAGGGCTTCATATTATGTATCTTTTTTAAATTTCATTTTTCAAGTAATTCACTCTTATTATTTTACAAAGGTTTCTGTTTGAGAAGTTTGAGAAGCACTCTTCCAGGCTGCATACACCTTCATCAACAGGAAGTTGAGCCTCTCTTCTCCATTCCCGATGGAATCTCCCCATGCTGATTCATGTTTACTTTTTTAAAGTTTATTTATTTTGAGAGAGACGGAGACAGAGCAAGTGGGGGAGAGGCAGAGAGAGAGAGAGAGAGAGAGAGAGAGAGAGAGAGAATCCCAAGCAGCCTCTGCACTGTCAGTGCGTAGCCCAATGTGGGGCTCAAACTCATGAAACCGTGAGATCATGACCTGAGACGAAACCAAGCGTCAGATGCTTAACTGACTAAGCCCAAGCAACCCCTTGTTTATTTATACTTAAAGGGTCAGACATAATTATATTCTCTTAGCACTCAAGCATACCTGCCCATACCTGCCCCCTTGAGGTTGGAGGAGTCATGGCCACTTCTTGATGGGCAACTACACTAGAACATGAAGCCATGATACTGGCAGGTCACCAAACACAAAGCCCTACTGTTCTACATGAAATCTGGTTAGCAGAACTCATACTTCCATTCATTTTCCGATGGCTAATGCTAGCGCATCTTCTCCCTGCCTGCTGAAACCTCACCAGGACTGCCAATGTAAGTGCTATTTCTGCCCACTATAGTTTTCTGAAACCTCAAGGCTCAACACCCTCCTCTCACTGTTACCCTCAGCCTGGGTTGTCAGGGTTCAAGCCCATTGGATTCCCATATGTAGCCTGCTCCCAGATTAACAGGGACAGCATGGGTGTACCATTCCTCATGGATTCCTTTGCCTCGTGGATTTAGAATCCTCATTCAAATTCGCTCACCTGAACTGGTGTAGGGGGTCAGCGTAGTGGCCCCGTTTCTTCTACCCTTATGCTGCTTTAATTTAAGGGAGCAATTGCCCTTAGATGCTTTAAGCCCTAGGCCAAGGCTACCTCAACTCATCCTAACAAATTTCAGTAACTTCAGTTTCAACCAGAAGCGGTTTGGGTCTCCGTCCTTTTTCTACCAAATAACAATTTGGCTTGATCACCTTCTTTACTTGCAGGCTCCAAGTTCTGCTCATTAGTAGTCTTTGCCAAAGGATATACATCACATGTATTCATTCTGCTTCCCTGGAAATCCCGTTACATAATTTAAAATTTTTGTTAACCTTAACATTTTTCATACATCACAGTTCATTTTAGACTTTCGCACCTCTGACATTATCCTGACAGGCAGTATCATCATAATATTTAAGTATGTGGCCTTTCTTCTTGTGTTTCACCAATTTAAAATTCGATCCTGTCAGTAATTTCCTGGGACGTTACACTGGTTTCTTTCAACACTTTGTTCTTTTTTTTCCCCATGCAGCCAGTATGCAAATGTACGGTTCCCTAGCACCAATTTCCCTAATAACTTTCTTTACCTTTTACTGGATGAAACTATCCATGAGATAAGACAAGAATGTATCAAATGTTCTGCTTTTGAGAAATGAGATTTTCAACTGAAGGTGTACTTGAAGTCTAGCTTTGTCATTCACACCAGGTGAATTTAATTTATTCACATTCTTTAGTCAGGTCCTCTGTGGTACCCTCCTACAGTGATAATAATAGTTAATATTAATGGAGCACCTCTTTTATGCCAAGACATTTATGTTTAATCTCATGTAGTTCTCATAGCAACCCTATGAGGTGGGTATTACCATAAGCCACACTGTATCGGTAAGGAGTTTGAAACACAGAGAGATTAAATAAATTGTCTCGGGTCCCCAATTATAAGTGCTATCTATATTCAGGGTAGGATCTCAAGCAATCCAACACCCATTTCAGCCTTGTGACCACTATCAAACGACACAGCCTCATTTTGTTTCTAATCTTCTTTTATCTTCACAGAAATACTCCCCTCAGTTCTCTAGATTTTTATGAAGATTATAGCTTATACTGTTTTTAAAAAAATTATTTACTTACTTTGAGAGAGAGAGAGAGCATGAGTGAGGTAGGGGCAGAGAGAGGGGGAGGGAGAGAAGCCCAAGCAGGCTCTACACTGTCAGCACAGAGCCCGATGTGAGGCTCAAACCCACAAACCATGAGCAAAAAGCATGAGTTGGACACTTAACTGACTGAGCCACCCAAGTTTCCTGTGTTCTTTTAATAATAATCCTGTTTCTTTTACACTAAGAATGATCGTATACTTTCATGGTGTAGTGAGTTCCTTCTTTCTCACCTCTTGGACCATGTGTACTTTCACGTCATGATCTCAGTTTCATCTTATTAATCATGTTCTCAACTATTGTCCCCCAGAGAATGCACAGATTAAAAAAAGAGTTGGCCTGACCAAGTTAATCTAATGTCCCTCCCTCGAAAGTACAGTAGGTTTTGATAAATATAGGGAGGAACCTACCCTTATATTCTTACTATTTATCTTAGATATGTTTAAAGTGAAAAACTGAAAGAAGGGGCATTTTTAAGGTTAAAGTTGGGAAAACATGTTGGAATTCATCTAATTTACACCTTTTATTACCTTTGAAGGGATGACACCTGCATATGTTAAATGATCTGCCTATCATTAAACAGCCAGTTCCTCATACTGTTTTTTTCCAAAGTAAGACTTTCAGCAGTTGATCAATAGTTAAAATGATATTTAATTGTAAATATAGTTATATTAACTGTCATTTTCCAAGATCCTTTCCCTCAATTTAATAGGGAGTAAATTTAAAATATCCCTTTTAACATTCTGCATTTTGAGTTTCTAAGGCTGTGTTTCAGTGATAGATTCAGAATGAGTGAAAGACTAGATATTGCAACGTGAAAACTTCTATTTAATTAGACAACACGTATTCTGGAAAATTCATGTAAAAAAGTATACATAAAAATTCTATAGCATTTCTGATGAAAAAAACTTTCTAAACACTTCAAGTATAGGCAAAAGGAGAATAATAAAAATAGAACACAGGTTCTCAAAGCAATCTCAACAATAGGAAAATGCATATTGTGTGGGAAAGTATACAGCCCTTTTTCTCTATTAGCTTTTCTCTCCTGAAGTGGAAATACAACAGATTGCTTCTCTCATTCTAGTAAAACTGTGTTAGATAATGTAATGCAGTTATCTTATTTAATTCATTACAGGCATACCTCATTTTATTAGCTTCACAGATATGGGGGAGGGGGGTGGGTGTTTGTTTTGTTTTGTTTGTTCACAAGTTGAAGGTTGCTCGGGCACCTGGGTGGCCTGGTCTGTTAAGCATCTGAACTCTGCTCAGGTCATGATCTCATGGTTCATGAGGTCAAGCCCCACATCAAGCTCTCTCTACCCCCAGCACAGAGCCCACTTCAGATCCCCTGTCCCCTTCTCTGCCCCTCCCTGACTTGTGCTCTCTCTCTCTCTCTCTCTCTTTCAAAATAAATAAATGAACTTTAAATAAAAACAAACAAACAAACAAAATTGAAGGTTGGTGGCAACCCTGTGTCGAGCAAGTCTATTGGTGCCATTTTTCCAACAGCATTTGCTCACTTTGTGTCTCTGTGTCACATTTTAGTAATTCTTGCAATATTTTAAACTTCCTCATTATTATTACATTTGTTCTAGTGATCTGTGGTCAGTGATCACGACTTGCTGAAAGCCCAGATGATGGTTAGCTTTTTTTTAGCAATTTTTTTTGAGAGAGAACAAGAACACAAGTGGGAGAGAAGGCAAGAGGAGAGAGGCAGGGGGAGAGAGAGGAAGAGCTTTTTAAGCAGTCTCCATACTTAATGTGGAGCATGACATGGGGCTTGATCCCATGACCTACCTTGGGCTCATGACTTGGGCTGAAATCAAGAGTTGGGCACTTAACGGACTAAGCCATCTTGGTGCCCCAGTAATAATTTTTATGTACATTGTTTTCTTAGACATAACACTATTACACACTTAATAAATTATAATATAGTATAAACAAAACTTTAAGTGCACTGGGAAACCAAAAAAATCATTTGACTCATTTTATTGCAATGTTCACTTTACTGCAGTGGTCTGGAACTGAGCGCACAATATCTCCAAGATATGCCTATATTTTGCCATAAGTGTAATTTACTGATATTCTTTATGAAAAGTATTTTGGTTTTAAATGGAAGCATTGACTTTTTAAAAAAAGCATTATGAAGAAACATTTTCAAAGTCTATAATTTAATGATAAAAATCTGCATAACCAGGTCAAACCGGATATTCAGGAAGTCTGAGAAAATTAAAAATTATGGAAAAACTGAAGTTTTACATATGATACAGTTTTAATTATAACCCAACCCGTATCCTTCCATGCATCTGGTGTTCATATTAAAAATAAAACTCGGGGTGCCTGAATGGCTCAGTTGGTCAAGTTCTGACTTTGTGGGCTGGAGCCCTATATCAGTTTTGTGCTGACAGCTTGTGGAGCCTGCTTAAGATTCTCTGTCTCCCTCTCTATCTTCCCTTCTGCTGCTCGCTCCTCTCTCGCTATCTCTCTCAAAAGAAACAAACAAACATTAAAATAAATAAATAAATAAATAAATAAATGGTGCTCTTTTATTTATTTCTACTCAAAGGTAGAAAATAAACTCAAAGGACACTAAATTTCATTGCCTATTATATACATCATTTAGAAATTTGCAAACGGGGACGTGTGAAATGGCTTGACAATGATACAATAGAAAACTAATGATCTAAACATTAATAAAACTGTTTCTTTTCAGCATTTCTCCCGTTTTTGTTTTTTAGTGGTGCTCAACCATTCTAACAAGTGTCTCCTCCTCGACAGCCACTTAATGTGGTGGGATACAAGTGTATCCTCCCGTTCCGCCAGAAGCTTATCCTCAGGGCACAGCACAAGTGCTTACTAAGGCAGACTAAAAGTATCTACTTTTAAGACCTATGATTTCAAACATGGAAAAGGATGTTTCAGAAAGTGGGTAGTTTAATTTTTTAAATAAGAAATCAAGACACTGAATATTACGGTGATTACAACCAAACTGGTTTCACAGGTGTCCTCAGAAATGTCAGGGGTTCCACTGAAGGGAATACTTAGCCCAGAATCAGAAAATCCTGACTTCTAGGCCCTAATTTGCTGCTATAAAAACTTCTGATAAACTTAGATAAGTCACTTACCTCTCTGTTCTGATAATTTTCTCATCTACAAAAGTAAGATAATGCTAACTATTGTAGAGTCTTTATCTTTCATTTTAGTTTTAGTTATGTATTCATAACTCAATTTCATGTCAAAATAAGTTTGAGGCAGCTTCCAAAGTAAATAGAAAAAATAAGTAGGAAAGTCAGAAGAAAAGGGAAAATATGGAGAGTAAAAATAAAACGAAGTCAGGAGAAGGGCTGGTGGACAGTGTGCATGGTGTTATATTTGGGTGTAGACTCTTCCACAGTCAGTAATTCTCATCTTAGGGTGAATTGATGCCTTCAATTCTGCTGTCAGAGACAAGCTTTTCATAGCAGGAAAGAGTCGAGAAAACATAAAAATCCCTAAATAACTAATGGACATACGGTAGGTAAACATTCTTTAATTATTTTCCAGATTTGCTTCCACTGGTGTATACCTTTACAAAAAGGAGCACGTTGCTAAAACTTAATGTAGGCTGGTACTGTTAGTCTCTGACTAGGTATCCAAATCATCATAAAATTTTTAAAGTAAAAATCTCCCAATTTCAGAGCTTAAAATATCTTTTCATTGCTGCTGATGTGGGAAACAACCTTCTATAATCCTTGTTTTTCTGACACTACCGCCCTTAAAACATAGCATCTTCACATAACTAATACTTACAGATATATTCTTTTTTTTTTTGCTACTCTCCAATTTTTTTTCTTCCTCAGCCCCAAATTATGAAAGCAGTTTTCAATGTCTTACAGATGCATTCCCTTCCAATCCAAAATGAGCCTTAATAATGTAAGTGAGTGTCAGAAACGAGTTCCATAGCAACTGTTAAAGGAGCTTTTACATGGACACATGGACACACATTTCTAGAGAAATCATGTTTGGAACTCACAATAGTACAAAGAAAGTTACTCTAAAATTATCTTTTGCATCTGGTAGGAGAAATAGGAGTGGTTCAAACATCAGGGCTGTTTCTGAAGAGCTCTCTCTAGGTCAGTTAAGTTATATTATTTTGCTACCAAGCTTGTGCCATTTTAAAGCAAGATTCAGAGCCTGGAAGTAATACTAACCTCTTCTAGTTAAGTGACTTAAATGATCACAGGATTCAAAAGATTAAAAAAAAGATGAATTTTGCCACGATATTTTTTAATTTCCTTTCTCATGTATAAAATAATTTTATTCCTCTGAGAAAACCTGCTGAGTTAATATGGAAGGCATTTCCATTATGGGTACTAAAAATTCACAGAAACCCTTACAGTTCACACAAAGAAAATCAAATTCTATTTTAGTGAAGTTTTCATAACAGCCTTTTGGCTAATAATGTTGAAGAATCATGATATATTTAAGAGATATTAATTCTAGCAATAGTCATTTGTCTTTGATGTCAAAGAGAGACAAAGGCTTGGGAAATAGAAGATTTATGATGACATATTATAGACTCACTTGGTAGATGTTAGATTTTTTACTCTTCCTCTGAAACGACAGATAATGAAGCTTTATCAACTTCCTTTTATTAAGGCTAAAAATATATCCTTTAATAGGATCATAAACATTTAATGAAACTCACAGCTGTACTGAATTTCAAAATTAGGTGAGGATGGACAAAGTAGTTCATAGAAAACTAAATCAGCATAACTCATACATTATGATTTGACAACCCAACTTGTTTTAATTTAATCTATCTCTGCATCTGCCGTCTGTCCTAAAAACCAGACATATATTGCCAACTTCCTAAATGAACCTGGGTTTTCTTCCCAAGCACATCTGGATATTTGAGACATGTGAGTGGAAAAAGTTCAAATTCAAGAAGAAACAGGATGAATGATCTTTCTTTTATTCTTCTACTGCTTGCTGAGAAGATTAAAATTCTTATCTCTGTCTTAGGTTGGGTTTCCCAGAAACAGACTCTGAAATTAAGGTACATATGAAGCTTTCCCAGGAAAAACCATTCAGGTTATAGGGAAATGAAATCAGCAAGTGACTAAGGAGGGGTGTATTATCAAGCAAACTCTCACAAAGAGTAAGTTTGTCCCACAAAAGACATCTGAAGGCAGTGTAGGCCACACCTCACATTTTTCTCGACCAAAGCAAAGTAGTTGAAATATATATTCTCCTACACCTGTCAATCATTGGGTAAGAATTGCCCCTGGGGAGATATAAACTCCCAGGTACTTCTAACAAAGTAAAGCAAAATTAGTTCTAGCAGCCTGAGGCCAACCCTCCAACAAAGATACACAGTGTTAGCAATTTCAGAGCAAAAACACACATTTAGCCGGTGTGCATTGGAATGAAAAAAGACCCAAGTAAGCTGAGATGGTGCACTGAGTGGGTCTGTTCCAATCTCCATACTGGTTACTGTCTAAACTTATTTTCCTAATTCCTATCTTTATGCTTTTTTAAATGTTATTTAAACATGCATGGTCTTCTCTATGCATCCTGGAGTGAGGGAATATCAATCCTTGGTAGTAGAGTGCTAGAGAGAGGCCAAAGCTGAAGTTTGTTCTATTCTGTTCCACAGCCTATTGAGGCCAGTTGATGTGTATTATTGGTCAGATCAGTGTTTTATTTATTTTTAATGTTTTATTTATTTTTGAGACAGATTCAGAGCACGAGCAGGGAGGGGCAGAGAGAGAGGGAGACACAGAATCAGAAGCAGGCTCCAGGCTCTGAGCTGACAGCACAGAGCCCAACACGGGGATCAAACCCACGGATGTGAGATCATGACCTGAGCCGAAGTCGGAGGCCTAACCGACTGAGCAACGCAGGCGCACCAGATCAGTGTTTTAAAACATTGAATAGGAATGCCTTTAGATGAGGCTTGTTTTCTCTAATTCACCAGAATTTCTTAACAGTATCAATTACAATTTGATTTAGCTGCATATAACAAAAAATCCAAAGTAATAATGGGTCTCAAAGTATGGTTTCCAAACCAGCTGCATCAGCATCACCTGAAAGCCAACAAATAATAAGGTTCCATGAAGTGATCAAGGACCCAACATCCTCCTACCTTCATGGGATTAAAAAATAAAATAAGATAAGAAACAAAAAGAGGCTGTGTTAATAGCATCACCACACCCTCATTCTAAGATGGAGGAAGATGCAAAAAGAATGTGAGTTGCTTATGCAAAGTGTTTTTAAAGGCAAGTAATGCATTTTATAGGTAATTGTTATGAACCAGCAGTGGGCTGGTAAACATTTAATAAACAGTCCTCCAATTTTTATTGTGTAAATACTCCTGCCATACCTGATTTCAAGCTACCAACTTGACATCACTGAACAGAAATGTGGAGAGACATGCATAGTTAAGTAAAACAAAGAACACGATATTTGGTGCATAATTGTTCATATATATGCAAAAATCCCTCACATGAAGGAGCGACCTTAAAAAGGAATGCTGGATACTGTTGCATAGCAACCTTCTACAGTAAAGGGTATTCCTCTTCTATGTACTCATGGGGTCGGCATGTTAAAGAGCCTTACCAGCTTGCTCTTTAGTTCAAGAATCTCCTTGTATAAAATAAAGCCATTAAAACTCTGCTGCCTCTTCTTTCACACAAAATGTCTGCTAGTCAACACTTGGTATATTTTGTTGTCCTTTTGCCCAATGCACATCATGGTGATGGTGGTTGATGATGGTCCTGCATCTCAGAATATACCAGAATCGAATCTCAGTTCTATTCTGTGCCTAACAGATTTTTGCTGTGGTTATGTGACAAGGTTTTCAATTCAGTCCAACTGAATTTGAACCCAACTCTGCCACTTACTGTTTAAATAACCTTAGAGGTCTTTATCTTTATGTATATATTCCAATAAAACTTTCATAATAGACATTGAAATTTAAATTTCACATGATTTACGCATGTTCTGAAATACTATTCTTTTGACTTTTTTTCAACTATTACAAATAACTAAAATGTTCTTAACTTGACATTCTGTACAAAAAAACAGCAACAACAACAACAACAAAGGCAAAGGGACAGAATTAGCCTGAGGACTGGAGTTTGTCAACCTTCACTGCAATTGTATCCTCTTAAAAACTACCTTATTATTGATATATAAATCACCTGCTGTACAATTCACCCATTTACAGTACATAATTCAAGGTTTTTAAATATATTCACATAGTCATGCAGGGCTCATAATGTAATTTTAGGATATCTTCATAACTCTCAAAAGGTGTAATTTTAGGATATCCTCATAACTCTCAAAAGAAATCCAATAGCAATCACTTCCATTGCCCCCTGAATCCTCACAATCCTTGTAGCCCTAAGCAACAACTAATCTATTTTCTGTCTCTGTAACTTTGCCTATTGTTTTATATACATCGAGTCTTATAACATGCAACCTTTTGTTCCAGACTTCTTTCACTTATGTAACATTTTCATCTCTCATCCAATTAGTAACATAACCAGTACTTCATTTATTTTTACCACTGAATAATTCTCTATCTTTGTTGATTTTCTGTCTCATTGTTCTATCTATTATTGAAAGAAGAATATTGCAGCTTTTAACTATTGTTTAATTTTCCATTTCTTCATTTAATTCTGTCAGTGTTTGCTGCATGTATTTTGGAACTTTGCTGTTGGATATATATACATGTTTACAATTGTTATATCTTCTTGGTAGATTGATCCTTCTGTCATTATTAATTGATCTATGCTTATGTCTAGCAAGATATTTTAAAATCATTTTGTCTGACATTACTGTAGCCACTCCAGATCTTTTATATGGTTGCTGTTTGCATGCCATAGATCTTTTCCATTCTTCTACCTTCAACCTACTTTCTTAATCTAAATCATATCTTCTGCAGGTGCCTGTGTGGCTCAGTAGGTCAAGCGTCAGAGTTTGGCTCAGGTCATGATCTCATGGTTCATGGGTTCAAGTCCCCACAGGGCTCTGTGCTGACAACTTGAGTCTGGAGCCTGCTTCGGATTCTGTGTGTGTCTCTCTCTATCCCTCCCCCACTCATAATTTGTCTCTCTCACTCTCAAAAAGAAATAAAAACTAAAAAAAAATTTAAAAAACTCTAAATAGTATCTCCTGTAGACAGCATAGAGTTTGAATTTGTTTGTGGGGTTTTTTGGTTCAATATAATTTTACTATTTCTTTTTTTATTAGACTGTTTAATTATATTTGTATGTCATTTTCTTAGCAGTTGCTTCAGGACCTTCAAAGTATATCTTATGAGAATCTACTTCAGATTTATACTGACTTAATTTCAATATAATCTAGAAATCCTATTCCTATGTAGCTTAGTTCTTTCTCTACTTTTTTTGTGCTATTGCTGTTATGCATATTAAGTCTATACATGTTATAGATCCAACAATATATTATTGTAATTATTATTTTATAAACCTTATATCTTTTAAAGAAAGAGAAGAAAGAAACTCAGTATATAATTACAGAGCTTTTAATTTTAACTTTCCTATTTATCTTTTGGGGTTCTCTTCATTTTTTTTCTACCAGATGTACATTATCATCTATTGTCATTTCCTAACTCTGATACAACTTTGTTTACACCCTTCTCCTTTATGCCATTATTATCAAATGCAATACATTTCTTCTACATTATAGACCCCAAATTATATATATTTGTATTGTGTTATGCATTTCCTTTTAAAAGCATACAAGAGGTAAAAGGAGAAAAAATATGCAATCATATTCTCTTTCATAATTCCCTACATACTTACTGTATTAGATTCCTATGGATGTTATAACAAATCACCACAAACTTCATGGCTAAAAGCAATGGAAATTTATTCTCTAATACTTCTGAAGGCCAGAAGTCCATAATCAGTTTTAATGGACTAAAGTCAAAATGACAGCAAGGCTGGTCACTTCTGGAGGCTTCAGGGAAAAATTAGTTCCTGTTTCTTCCCGCTTTTAGAGGCTGCTCATGATCCCTGAGCAGGGCTCCCTCACTCCAGTCTCTACTTCTCATTCATCACATTGCCTATCACCCTGTCTGGTATTCTTGCATCCTTTCATATGAAGACTCATGTGATCACATTTGGTTCCATATGGATAATACAGAATAATCTCACTATTATAAGATCTTTAATTCAATCACCCCTGTAAAGCCCTTTTGCCATATAAGGTAACATTAATAGGTTCCAGAGATTAGGCTGTGGACGTCTTTGTGCCAACCATTATTCAGCATACCACAATCTGCCATTTGGCCCCCAAAGATTCAAGTATATCTCATATGCAAAACACATTCACCCCATTCCCAAATTTCCCAAAGTCTCAACCCATTACAGCATCAATTTAAAGTCCAAAATATTATCTAAATATTACTAACTCAAAAGTCCCAAAACTAATCATCTAAACCAGGCATGATTAATATTTCAGTATGATCCATTCTGGGACAAAATTCTTCTCTATGTCCAGGTCTATGAATCTAGACAATAAGTTATCTGCTCTCCAAATATAATGGTAATACAGGCATAGGATAATAGTTATTGTCATTTCCACTCCAAAGGCAAAAATTGAAGAAAGAAAGAGGGAATCAAATGGAAGAAAGAAAGGAATTACCAGTTCTAAACAATTGAGATTGAGTTTTTCTGATGATGTGCAGCCTACATTATGTGTACAACGTTTCTGACTCCCAGAATTGAGTATGATCCCAGAAAGGCTCTTTTTCACTGTCTCTTTCAGTGGTTCTGCCTAGTGAGATTCTGACTGGTCTGCAGTTTTGTTTGTATTGGTAATTGCTCTCCACCAGGATCTCCATTCTGCATGACCACAGCCTTAAATACGAAGTTCTCTTCCTGTTCCAAATAAGAACTGTCTCCTCAGGTAAAACTGCAGCTCTTTTCCTCTTTATGCCCTGTCTTACCCTTTACTCTCAGGACAATTTCCAGAGGTTTAAATAAATGTTTTTTTTATAACATTCACCAGGTTTTGTTTGTTCGTTTGTTTGTATTCTGGATGTCCTGCTCCCTAACTTCTCTAAGCCTCATGCTCCCCAACTGTATAACATGGAGATGATGATAATGCCTGTATAAGGATTATGTATTGATGTGTTTTCAGTAGTGGAAGATACTAAATACCAAAATTAAGGTAACCTATAAATAGAAAAATATAGTTATATACATCTATCTTAAACAATTATGTATTAATATGTTTCCTTAGTTAATACAAAAGCAGCAGCAGCAATGCATTATAGAGCATAAAAAATTCAGGGATATGATCCTCTCAAATTATGGAATATCTCATATATGTAGGTATTCAAGTTTTAATTTCAGTTCTCTCATGGACCGCTAATGAAATTTTTGATAGTCTTTTCTACTGCACAGTTATTGCTTCATTATTTAGTCTTGCTCTTTATTTTCAGAGTTTACAAAACGATTGGGTATGGGACCTGCCCTAATGAAGAAATGGGTTTTTTAAGAAACAGTATTCTTTTCTTCTTGGGAAATGTAAGTAGAAAAGATAGTCCTGAAACACAGTGTTGTCAGGAAACAGCAGTTGGTTGAATATATGCATGAATATTTGTGACATGAAGACAAAATGTTCTACAACAAGGAGGTAGTTCCATCTCTCTTCTTGGAATGCTGAAACTCTACTTGACCTTGGAACAAACCTGAATGGAAAACAATCAGTTATTTCAAAAAAAGATTAGCATTGTAGCTTCTGGTGACTCACTTAGCACTGGGACTTGCCCAAACTGGTTCTGGCTGTTTCTTTCTCTGCATTAGCCAGCCAGGAGATTACCTAAAGAAAGCTGGTCTTGATTTCTAATATGGACTAATCCTGCTACTATTTTAGTTAGATAGATGGATTTGTACTCATTCATCAACAATCTTTTCCAAGAATACATTTTTTTTTATTTTTTCAAGAATAAATTCTATGTATTTGTAAGTCATACAACCTAGAGTAGGGTAAGTTAAACAGTAGAACTTCATTACATGAGTTTTGCAAGGCCAATCTCAAATTAAAACAACTTTCATAATGTTTCTAAGCACTTAAAACATACATGCATTGAAAAATACTATGCCCATTTTACTATGTTTGATGCCTGTAATTCCATGATAACAACATTTACCTGATTTTAAACCATTAGCTCTTATTTATACACAAATAATCTTAGAGGAGTTAGTATATTAACCTATGATGAGTTATGAACTACTTTATTGTTTTATTTTCAGGTGTGCAATTCTTTGAGATAAGTCTTTGGTCAATGGAAGAAGAGACTGAAAGCAAAATAAATGATCTGAGAATGGCTATCAATAGACTAGTCCTTCAATACTAGAAATATGGCATCATGGAAGATTATACAGACCCCAAAAGGGAAAGGAGTATCTCCTGCACACACACAAAATTCAGTCACTTCACATTTGTCCCTAGGCCAATACAGAATCCCAACTACACTATGTGAAAGTTGTATTTGAAGATACACCAAAAGACAGCGCTAACGTGTGTGTCCAAAAAGTCTCTCTGATACTTTGTCAGGGGCACTGAGACAGTGCCGTATAAAGAGAATCTGACAGTTTTTCATGGCTTCAAAACAAGCAGAAAGCAAATAAGCAGCATAAAAGAATCCAGTATAAGACATAGGATTCTTTTTCAACTGTACCTTCATATAGATGACAAGTATGTATCAATTTATTCTAGTCACAACCCCATTTTCTTTCCTAATACTAGTTATTTGTTCTCTTTTAGTTAGTAAATTTCACCACTCTCAATTCGTTTTTATGTTATTGATATTCTTTATTGTTTATATTTTATTTCATTAATCTATACATTTGCATATTATTCTCTACTGTCTTGCTTTTATTCTGTTGTTTTTACTATAACTTCCTAAGTTCAATGATTGCCTCATTTTTTTCTATCTTCCATATTTTCCCTTAGGCATACATATATAAGGAGGTAAAAGGTCTAAGAACTTCTATAACTGGGTCTAACAAATTTTTAATACTATGCACCCACTGAAATCTAACTCTAAATGTCATAATTTACATTATTATTTATTTTTGGATCAACAACTACTTAGAATTTTAGTTTTTAGTTTGCCAAGATAGGACTGTGAGCTTTCTTTCCTTATTTATTTTGTTAATTAATTGCATTTTGATCTGAAAATGTAATCTACATCATATTAATTTCTTGTTATTCATAGAGATTTTTCTCTGAACATAATTGTGGATTATTTTTATAATCAATATGTGACTGAAAAGAATGTATATTTTCTGTTTGTTTTGTGAGTTTATAATTGACCAATAGTTCCAGTTTTTAAATTTGTTATTTAAATTTTCTTTATCATTAACACTTTCTGCTTAGCTGGAATTAATTGACTTCCAATCAAGATGTTAAAATCATCCAATTATGTGGTAGATCTGCCAATTTCTTCTTATAATTCTATCCATTTTTACTTTATATATTTGAAGTAAGTTTGTTCTACTACATGCATATGTCTAGAGACTCAAAAATGTTTTGTCTTTCTAATAACTTGAAAGTTTAGAATTAAATACATATCTTATTCATTTTTTTCTTAAGGTCTATTTTCTCTGGTATTAATATACCTATGCCAGTTTTATTTTGGTAATTAATTTGTGATATTTCTTTTTCTATCTCTATATATTAGTCATGTTTTAAGTGAATGTTTTGTGCAATCACATTGTAAGCAAATCTCTTATAAATAGCATTTAGTTGAGCTTTCAAAAATATCTAGTTTTAGAAGCTTCATTTTTTAACTTACTTGTTTTACTAGTATACATTATGATGACTGTATCCAATGTCGTTTGATTTGTTTCTACTATATTGTTATACTACATTATATTGCTGAATGTACTGTTTCTATTTACTATCCATTTATTTTCTTCCTTTTTCCATTTTTCCTGCCTTCTAACAAGCAAGTGATTTTTCTTTCTCCCTTTTTTCCCTTAACTGGTTTGGAAGTTTATTTATTCTATTTCTAAATGTTTAATGATTATCCTTATTAATAATACATTTATTTGAGTAACAAAATGTAAAGGCAATCATACAGAGGGGACCCAATTAAATAACTTATTTTACTTCTAACAATAGGTTATAATAATTTTTTAAAAAGGCATTCCAATATGTACTGATACAGAACAGTCTTCAATTATGCAGTTCAATAAGAAAATGAAAGGAACTGTTATGTAGTAATGTGTTACTATTTCTGCACACAAAGACAAATGTACAATTGAATGTATGTTAAAAATATCTCTCAGAGTATACCTGAGAAATTGGTACCAGTGGTTACCCCAGCGCCTGTGGGGGTAGGAAATAGACACATGTAGAGTAAATTTGGGAAAAAAAATAATTTTCACTAAATACCTTTTTACATCTGAATTTTGTACAAATATATAAATTTTGTGTATATATATATAGAGAGAGAGAGAGAGAAAAATCTCTATGTTATATAATACTATATATTATTATAATGTAATACATAATTTTCAAAAAAGCAATAATGATCTAAAATATGTTAACCAGTACCTCCTCTCCCAAACAATTCAAGAAACTCAGAATAATTTTCTTTTTAATTTTTAATGTTCATTTATTTTTGAGAGAGAGAGAGAGAAAGAGTGTGAATGGGGAAGGGAGAGAGAGAAAGGGAGACACAGAACCCAAAGCAGGCTCCAGGCTCTGAGTTGTCACCACAGAGTTTGACAAGGGGCTCCAACTTAAAAGCAGTGAGATCATGACCTGACCTGAAGTCAGACCCTTAATCAACTGAGTCACCCTCGTGCCATAAAACTCAGAATGTCTTAAACCCATTCTTTGTTGCTTTTGCATCCATATTAGTAGCTTCTGTATCAGATGTGGCTACTTAACCAATAACCATAGCTGGTTATTGTTTTCAACAGCAAACAATCATTTTCACTCAGATATCTGGATCAGATGGGTATGACTGAGCTAGGCTGGACTTGGCCAGACTAAACTTTGGGTCCAAACTATGCATTCTTCAGATGTCTCTCATCTTCCTCATGCCTGGAGGCACACTCCACAGAATACTCCTCACTTTACAAAAAGCAAGAAAGCAAGAGTGAGAACAACAAAGATGCCCATTTCAAGCCTTTTCTTTGATTACATATGTTAGCATTCCATTGATCAAGGCAAGTTACAAGTCCAAGCCCAGCGTCAATGAGGTGAAGAAATATATTCCCCCAGGCACACGAAGGGTCGAATGAGGGAATATTTGCTAAATAATCAATTCTAACACATCAATTATTTTAGCTCTTCTTTGCTTTGAGATGTTCTTCAAATTAGTCTTCTTATAACATTTAGTATCTAAGTTGATTTGCTTAAAACTTCCTCAATTTCTTTGCCTCAAATGGCTACTTAAATTTCATTCCTTTTTTAGTTCAATTTCTCTCTTATTCCATGGTTCTTTCAGCAAATGTTCTTGAGTAGTAAACTTTTATTTTCTCTGTTTAGAAATGTGTTTTCAATGATAATTTAGCTAACTCTAAGTAGAAATGCCTGGAACTTGGGTTCAACAATTTAGTATTGAGTATTTTACATTGAAATGTAACTTGGATTCACAGCCATGCCAAATATTTTGTCTGAAACTTAGAATTTGATTGGAAATGAATGGACCTTAAGACACGAATGAGCACATCTAGGTGTGCTCAGGCAAATATGAGGATTTAGAGCTATCAACTCCCCCCGAACCTCCCTTGGCAGCAGAAGCAGTCTCTATTGTCTGTGAAGACAACCATTTCTTTCCTTGAGGACCCTGTGATAACCTCATTAGCAGTCTATTCTCAACACCTCCAATAATCAAATCCAAGCACACCTTAAGGAAAAGTACAATGTCTGACCACACCTGGTGAACTGTGAGTTTTTGCTAATTTATATTATCAAATTTCTGAGGAATATGAATTCTAACAATGTTTAGGCAAGTGAGATGGATTAACATTGGCTCAGACCAAAGTCATCAACATGATGTACTCATCAGAAATTCTGAGTAATTTAGAAGCACTATTAGCTGAATCTAAAAGTTAGCTTGTTTGTTTAAATGAAACCTGGATTCAGTGGTGGAAGGTGAGATTCCAGAATTTCCCTTGCATAAGGTAGAGAAAATGATCCAGAAACATGGGGATGTCAGCACATATACATCTTATGTATCTGGTACATCCACCTTCTTGTCAGGTCTGTCAGAAGGGCCCAGAGTGCACTTTCTTCTTTAAGACATTGAGCAATGCATAAGAAGAGGCCACCAACATCTTTGAATAGCACTGTAAATTCTGACCTATGTAGGCCAGGGAAGATAGTAAGAAATGCACTTTCTGATTTCAAAGGGTATGATAGGATCTTGAATTCCAAAGCTAAGTAGATACAATTACCTAGTAGATAGCTATATCTCTTATTTGCAATGTGTATTCTATTTGGAGAGTTTTCTTAAACAAGACAGTGTTCTCCATGATGCCCCCCCATACACATTTATACACACACATAGATGTGCACACAAAAAAATCTGATGCTAGTTCTTAAGATGATATTCTTGCCACTGTTAAGAATGTGAAAAATAATTTGAGGGAAATATCAGGACAATTGGTGACTTGTAATAGGATCTTAAGTAGAACCCTTCATGTTGCCCCAGAACTGGTTACTAAGACGCAATGTTCAGGAAAAAGAAGTCTCAAGTAACTTCACTCTAAATAAAGTAGCAAATAGTTGAGTAAATAATAGGAAGTAGATACCCATTTTGGATATAAGAGGTGGCTAATTCAGCAACCCCTCCCCCTTCTCTACTACACTCCCAGCTGCAATTTGTCCTATTGTCTATATAAAGAGAAAACACAAGAAGAGAGAGGGCTGTGGCTTTTATTTACCTTCCCACCCCACCTCCACCCCACAGGCAGAAGAAGACAATATGATGAAGGGGGCACTTCCTTTCCCAAAGACCAATAAAAAAGAAACTTCTCAAGAAAATCACTCATAAACAATTGAAAGTACCTGCCAGATTTGGAGACTGGCATCCCATCCAGTTCAGCTGATGCATTTGTTTTGTTGAGCCTACCAGAGCCAAAGAAAAATATGACTGGAAGATGACAACCAGACAAGGACAAGAAGGTAATGTGGCAGCCAGCAATTCTATCATTTATCATTGCAAGGCTACCTAAATTTCCTAGGTTCCAAGAGACACAGATGTAAGGTTTGCTCCATCTTAGATATCTAATATCTTAGAAGAAAAAGACTACCGAGAAAGGGGAAGATCAGCATAGAGCAGCCATGGAGAAAATAATAAGAACTGAAGGGTTCCAGAAGAGGAAAATCTGACCGATATTGGTACAGTGAGCTCCAGGAAATGGAATCTTCTCCAAATGTCATTAAGAATAGCAAAGTTCTGACTATTGATAGAAAGCAGTAACTAAAAAAAATATATAATAAAATCTTATGTGTTTGAGTACTACCAAGTTCAAAAGGTTCAACAAATAGGTAATAAGTACATAGAATGCTGAAAAAAAATGAGCCAAAGAAGAAACAACAAAGACTCTGACATTTCAACTTTGGGTGACTTGGAGAATGATGACTTTCCTGACGAAGGGAGTGGGAAAAAGAGGGTAAGTTGGAGGGTGCTGGAATAACTGACGGGTTGGACGTCTGAGTCCCACAGAGTGCTGGGATTTCCAAATGGAAACTGGAAGTGCATGAAGGACGGTAAAAAGGAGGTCAAGAAGTACAGACAAGACAGTGGTTCAGAAAGGAATGATCACCAAATATATGAAAAGAAATACATTTTCCATGGAAGGTGTTTATTAATGGCATGCATACATATCTCAAACTCATAATGCTTCTGTCTATTTCGGGTCACAAACAGAAAATTTAAATATTTAAATATTGCATCAAGTAATGATGGAAAAATCAAAGCAGAGTGGCCTGCACCTTTTAACTATTATTAGTTCCTTGATGAAACCCTAAGCTCTCACATTTGATGACTGGAAAATGCTATGAAGGAGAATAAGAACAAGAATGAAAAGAAGCAGAAACTAGAAAAGGAGGGGAATTATTGTTATTGTAGGAATTACCTATTAGTAAGAAGTTAGAAATAATCACTCTTTTGTTATATTTATAATAAAATCCCTTCTATTTTTTTTTATGAAAAGGACATTTCTTTTCAAGAAAGCCAAACTTTGTTGAAAGATCCTGTCACTTAATAACTCCAACTTTGCTATTTAAACAGCCTGGATTTGTCCTTAATGACCAGACAAGTGTCTGTCACTGGAAAATTAGGCAAGTCAAACTTTCAACTTCTGCAAAGTTACAGTTAACTTTCTGAGAATCATTCTTCACAGGAATGGGGGAACAAAAGTATCATGGTCTAATTTCCTAGATATATTATCTTTCTCAAACAAAAATACATGCTATATTTATTTTTTCTATAAGTTTGCCTATTATCATTAGAGCTTCATTCATAAAAACTAAAAAATTAGACTGCTCACTTGAAACAGGGGAGATGTGTGAATCTGGATGTTCGTGGTGTTCAATAAAGCACACCCTAATATGAATAAGGAAAAAAAAAACTGTATTCTGAAAGCAAGGGTGTTTCCCCCCCGTGGCACTTTATGACACTTGGCAGCTCATTATCACACTTCACAGAGTCTCGTGTCAGCATGTCAGATTTCTCTAAATTTGACAGAATTAAAGTAGTGCCGTTTGATATAATTGATATTGTACAGTTAATCAGGCAGTGGCTCCGTAACAGAGGAACATTCTCAAAAGGCTTAATTACTGAACTGTGAAGATTTACTGCCATCTGGAAGTTGCTTCCAAAGTTCTGTTCCTGAATTTTATGTAGGGTTCACAAAAATAACTTGGTCCATTTAGAAATCATGCCCTCGATTTGAAGATTAAAATTGTTATTTTTGGAATCTCATTTGGCCTAGAGATCATAGAAACCTTATGAAAAATAAGGGAGCAATGGAAACGAGAATGAAGGAAATAAAAGTGGAAACTCGGGAAATTATTTTCTTTATGTCATGTTTAAAAGTACAGACTCTGGAGCCAGATGGCTAGATTTCAAACTGTAGTCCCACCACTTACGAAGCATGCGACCTTGGGCAACGAGTTTAAACTCTTTTGTGCCTCAGTTTATTTGTCTGTAAAATGAGGATACTAAATAGCACTTGTATTACTGGGTTAGAGTAGGACGAAATGTAATAATGTTTGAAACATGCTTGGAATTGTTCCTGGCATGTTGTAAGAGCAATGTAAGTGCTTGCTGTTATTGTTATTATTAAGATTTTAAAATTGCTTTTTCCTGGGGCACCTGGGTGGCTCAGTCGGTTGGGCGTCCGGCTTCAGCTCAGGTCATGATCTCATGGTTCCTAGGTTCGAGCCCCATGTTGGGCTCTGTGCTGACAGCCAGCTCAGAGCCTGGAGTCTGCTTCAGATTCTGTCTCTCTCTCTCTCTCTCTCTCTCTCTCTCTCTCTCTCTCTCTCTGACCTCCCCCTGCTCACGCTGTCTCTCTCTTTCTCTCAAAATAAATAAAACATTAAAAAAATTAAAAAATTTTCTTATCCTGAGAGACAAATACAACATTTGAAAAGATTCTTCTGGCTAATAAACTTCCTAGGTGTAAAAAGTTATGTTATATATAAAGTAGCATCATCACTTCTCAGGAATCCTATAGCCAGGATCCCTGCTTTTGAGTAAAAGGTTGAACTGGATTTTCCCAATTTCATCCTGGCCTAAAAAATCTATGATTCTCTAATATCAATTATATCAAGTGCTATGGATTGAACTGTGCCCACAAAAAATGTATATGTTGAAGTTATAACCCCCAATGTGATAGTATTTGGAGATGAGGCCTTTGAGAGGCAGTTAGGTTTAGATGAGGTGGGGAGGATGGAGCCCTCATGAGGAGATGAGGGCCGTTATAGAAGACACCAGAGAGCTTGCTTTCTCTGTCCCTTCACCATCTGAGAGCATGATATGAAGTAAGCCACCCAAAGGCCAGGAAGAGAGTCCTCCCGAAGGGACTAACTGAATGGAAGCTTGATCTTGGACTCCTGTGAGAAATAAATTCCTGCTGTTTAAGCTGACTAATACAATTAATAAGGTAACGGATAAGAAATTTCAGAAAAGGAGGCTTTTATCTAGAAGAAACATTAATTCGTCATTCTTTACCTTGCTGATGCAGAAGAAGATGCTATGAAGGAGAATAAGAACAAGAATGAAAAGAAGCAGAAACTAGAAAAGGAGGGGAATTATTGTTATTGTAGGAATTCCCTATTAGTAAGAAGTTAGAAATAATTTCTGGAGAGAAAGTGAGGTCTCCTGCAGCCTGTGTAGAAGCCCAAGAAGATATAGCAAGATAAATAGGAAAAAATAAATAATAAAGAAGTACATTAGTCATTTCTAAGAATGAGAAAATTATAGATTTAGACAAAACAGAAGTGATTTTATGAAACCAGGTCATACACTGCTGATATAACCAGATTTTTCAACTTCATATTTATTGTGAATTTTTTATATCTGCATATATCCTTCTATTATTGTGATTTTTGTTAGAGATCCACAGTGTTTCACTGAATGGACATAGCACAGTTATTTGAATAAATCCTGAATTGATAGGAATTTATCAATTTCCTTCCTTTTGTTCAATGATATGATAAATATTTTTATGACTCTAGTATTGGACACCTCTTAAGCACTTCTTCAAATTCTCTAATTCTTACCTGGTTTTATCACAGACACTTCTGAGACAACTATACAGTATAAGATCTGACCAGCTTCACAGGGATGCATACAGAGAGCATCTTTCCTCAGGTACCTGTGATGAGACTCTCATCTCTCATCCCAGAAATTTTCCATTGACTCTAAGGCATGGGATTCCAAGAAACCTCCTGGTGCCTATACCTCATGGGATAAAATTCTGATCAATAGGAGTGAACCTGGTGGATATATGCTCATCACCTATCTATCCCAGGATGGGCAGATTTGATAAGAATTTTATAACGTTTCTCAGGATAGTCTGACAGCATTTAGCTACCAACTGTCCATAGCAATTTTCCACTTTCTCTTCTTTGCTTCCCTTTTGCAAACCTCCCCAAATAAAGCATGTATACTAAGCCTTTGTTTTAGGTGATGCTCTCTGGGGAAAACAAACCAAGAAAGATGATAATAGGAATCAGAATCAGATCATCACAATAAGATTTTGGAGCTAGATTACTCAATAGTCAAATAGTAATGAGGAATCCCACATTCCCTGCCACACACACTCACAATTACTAAGGCTTTCTCCTTTGGTGGATTGATATGAGGTGTAGGTAGCAGGTGAGACATCTGAATGGGATGGAGGCAATTATAACTATAATTATAAGGATTGTGGTATAGGCTAGCTTTTGTTCAGTGTATTAGGAATCTTAAAAAAAGAAAATAAAATGAAGTCTCATAATAGCCAATTGTCAACTCTAACAAACTGAAACTCAGAGATCCACTATGGAAACTCTGAAG
>NC_043702.1:22674078-22675921 GCF_006229205.1 Suricata suricatta
TGGAAGGTGGTGAGCAGTATATTTAGTTGTTCAATTCAAATAGAAAAAAAAAGTGACCCAGAGGAAGGATATATAGAGAGCCCTAGTCAGTGGCAAATGGCTAGGTTGGTTTTTTAGTGATCCAAAAACAATTTCAGAAAATTAATGAGAAATGGGCCTGCTGGGTGGCTCGATCACTAAGCTTCCCACTTGGGCTTCAGTCATGCTCTCACCAGTCGGGAGTTCAGGCCCCATGTCAGGCTCTCTGCTGACAGCTCAGAGCCTGGAGCCTGCTTCAGATTCTGTGTCTCCCTCACTCTTTGACCCTCCCCTGCTCGCGTTGTCTCTCTCTGTCTCTCAAAAATAAATTTAAAGTAATTAAAAAATCATTTAAAAACATAAAAAGGTATAACACTGGGCACAAAGAATTAAGATTTGTATACAAACTGTGACTGTCGCCAACTTGATAAAGGTTGTGGCAAATTTGATTTGTACATTTCATCTTTCTGAGAAAAAGTGAAGACAACTTATTCTCACAAAAAAGAAGCCCCATGTCATAGTAGGGGCAATGTCAGTAATGGAGGGCATGAGCAGATCTATTTTGCAAGGAATGGACTGTGTTGAGTATCTGTGCACCACATCAGATCCTCTCAGCCTCATGTTCCAGGCAGTTCAAGGGCATTGATAAGCTTCAGATAAGTGCCATCTGACAGTACCTCACCTCAGGCACAGGTGGAGTAATCCTCAAGCTGGACATGAGACGCTAGAATGGGGATGGATAAACGGTATCTGTTTATGTACAACCTGGAAATGCGGTAGTGCTAACTGCGGGGTGAACTTTAGCCCAATGAGAGATGGGAGCACGTATATAAATGCTGCCCCCTTTCCCCTCAGATAGAAACCTTGAGATACATTTTATATGGCTTCCCAGATATCCTTGCAATATCAAACAACCTCATGCCCATAATGGTGACTGAATCAGTATTGTATCCTTAATCTGGCTTTCCTTCCTTCTCTTGCTCCCCTGCCTTCACTCCTGCTTCCTGGGATAACACTGAAATAAAGGACTCATCCATAAAACTTTGTTTCAGGGTCTGTTTTGGGCGGACACAGGCAGAAACACCAAATTTCTTCATATATTTATGTTTCCTTAAGATAAATTCCTATATCTGGAATTGCTGAGTCAAAGCACATTTTTAAGACTTAAATGTGTATTACCAAAATTACTTTTCAGAAAGATTTTACAGTTTACTCTTATGCATTCTCATTGTCATGAGATATATATGAAAGTGGACATTTCCCCATGGAACATGATTGGCATTATTTTTGTATTATTTTGTAATTCAATATGTAAAAGTAATATATCACTGTTTTAATTTTTATTTTTTTAATAGTTTATTGTCAAATTGGTTTCCATAAAACACCCAGTGCTCTTCCCCACAAGTGCTCTCCTCCATCACCACCACCTCCCTTCCCCTTCTCACTCCCCCTTCAACCCTTGGGTTCGTTTTCAATATTCAATAATCTCTCAGGTTTTGTGTCCGTCTCTCTCTCCAACTCTCTTTCCCCCTTCCCCTCCCATGGTCCTCCATTAGGTTTCTCCTGTTCTCCTGTTAGACCTATGAGTGCAAACATATGGGATCTGTCCTTCTCCACCAGACTTATTTCGCTTAACATGACACCCTCGAGGTCCATCCACTTTCCTACAAATGGCCAGATTTCATTCTTTCTCATTACCATGTAATACTCCATTGTATATATATACCACATCTTCTTGATCCACTCATCAGGTGATGGACATTTAGGCTCTTTCCATGTTTTGGCTATTGTTGACAGTGCTTCTATGAACATTGGGGTACATGTG
>NC_043702.1:22676021-22677135 GCF_006229205.1 Suricata suricatta
GGAAGAGGGGCAGAGAGACAGAAAGAGACAGAAAGAGAGACAGCGAGAGAGAGAGAGAATCTTAAATGAGTTCCCCACTCAGCACAGAGCTCAACATGGGGTTTGATGTGTGGCTCCATCCCATGAGCTTGGCATCATGATTTGAGCCAAAATCAGAGTCAGATGCTTAACCAACTGAGCCACCCAGGCACCCCTACATGATGTCTTTCTATTCCCACTACTGCTATTAGTTTGGACTCTTATTATTTTCGTATCTCTTTTATTATAATGGCGTCCCCCAAAACTCAATACCTTACAATCTTGCCTCCTCTCCATAGTCACAGCGTTTTCTTCAGAGGATCAAATCTGGTTCTCCATACCCTGCCGTATAAACTTCGTTTGATGTAATGTATAAGACTCTTGATAGTCTAGCCTTCAGCTTTGTCTCCTACACCAGCCCTCACCATTTTCTTTTCCCTTTCCCATCCCAACATAAAGTGGTCTTCTATATTTCTTTAGTTTTTCCCAGAATGGGCAATACACTGTCCTCGGTGCCTCTGCCCAGACTGCAGTTCACAAAAATTATTTTATCCTTCTACTGGTTATCTGCCTATCTAATGTCTACTCATGATGCGTGCCTCAGCTTTCATCTCTAAGATGCCTTTCTTGATACAATTTTGAATTAGTTTTCTTTCCTATGCATTCCCAGCACATCTCGTACATACTGCCAGCTTTTTAAAAATGTTTCTTTATTTTTGAGAGAGAGAAAGTCATAGCATGAGCCAAGGAGAGGCAGAGAGAGAGGGAGATACAGAATCTAAAGCAGGCTCCAAGCTCTGAGCTGTCAGCACAGAGCCTGATGCGGGGCTCAAACTCAGGAGCCATGAGATCCTGACCTGAGCCAAAGTCAGAGGCTTAACTGACTGAGCCACCCAGGCACCCCAGGTACTGCTAGCTTTACAATGTTTATACTCCATAGTCATCGCTGTTATATCTTTGGAGTCAAGGATGACACTCAGAGTCTAGCACAGTGTGTGGCATATAAAACTCAGTTAATGTATGATGGTTGATAGAAAGAATAACTCCGTTTTCATATGTAAAGATGAGGATGATATTTCAACCAAACAATATGATA
>NC_043702.1:22677235-22678349 GCF_006229205.1 Suricata suricatta
TATCATATTGTTTGGTTGAAATATCATCCTCATCTTTACATATGAAAACGGAGTTATTCTTTCTATCAACCATCATACATTAACTGAGTTTTATATGCCACACACTGTGCTAGACTCTGAGTGTCATCCTTGACTCCAAAGATATAACAGCGATGACTATGGAGTATAAACATTGTGAAGCTAGCAGTACCAGGGGTGCCTGGGTGGCTCAGTCAGTTAAGCCTCTGACTTTGGCTCAGGTCAGGATCTCATGGCTCCTGAGTTTGAGCCCCGCATCAGGCTCTGTGCTGACAGCTCAGAGCTTGGAGCCTGCTTTAGATTCTGTATCTCCCTCTCTCTCTGCCTCTCCTTGGCTCATGCTATGACTTTCTCTCTCTCAAAAATAAAGAAACATTTTTTAAAAGCTGGCAGTATGTACGAGATGTGCTGGGAATGCATAGGAAAGAAAACGAATTCAAAATTGTATCAAGAAAGGCATCTTAGAGATGAAAGCTGAGGCACGCATCATGAGTAGACATTAGATAGGCAGATAACCAGTAGAAGGATAAAATAATTTTTGTGAACTGCAGTCTGGGCAGAGGCACCGAGGACAGTGTATTGCCCATTCTGGGAAAAACTAAAGAAATATAGAAGACCACTTTATGTTGGGATGGGAAAGGGAAAAGAAAATGGTGAGGGCTGGTGTAGGAGACAAAGCTGAAGGCTAGACTATCAAGAGTCTTATACATTACGTCAAACGAAGTTTATACGGAAGGGTATGGAGAACCAGATATGATCCTCTGAAGAAAACGCTATGACTATGGAGAGGAGGCAAGATTGTAAGGTATTGAGTTTTGGGGGATGCCATTATAATAAAAGAGATACGAAAATAATAAGAGTCCAAACTAATAGCAGTAGTGGGAATAGAAAGACATCATGTAGGGGTGCCTGGGTGGCTCAGTTGGTTAAGCATCTGTCTCTGATTTTGGCTCAAATCATGATGCCAAGCTCATGGGATGGAGCCACACATCAAACCCCATGTTGAGCTCTGTGCTGAGTGGGGAACTCATTTAAGATTCTCTCTCTCTCTCGCTGTCTCTCTTTCTGTCTCTTTCTGTCTCTCTGCCCCTCTTCC
>NC_043702.1:22678449-22721123 GCF_006229205.1 Suricata suricatta
TTTAAGAACTAATATATAATTTAAGAAATAAGAGAGTGATATGAATTCTGTGACCATTTAATGAATATTTATTAAATAAATATCTATCTAAAATATTCAGAAAATTTTCATAAGACCTCATTTCTGATTTCCTTCTATTATGATCTTCTAAAAATGTATACTTCTTCCCATGTTGAGGCTTACTTTTGGATTGCTTAAATTACTCTTATAGTTTTGCTTCTTTTTAAATGTCTTAATATCTTAAGCAACTGACATTTCTTTGATCTCTCTTTTGAGAGCTATGTTAGAGCTATGTATCATATATTTGAAGGAAAATGTAATGTTAGAGCTATGTATCATATATTTGAAGGAAAAATTTTTTGTCTTTCTAAAAAGTAAAACATATATAATGAATCTTTTCAGTATACTACTTGACTCAAAATGTCATGAATTAAAATGATATATTCCTTAGGAAAAAGCAAAGCACTTCTGTTGGATATGTGTTAGGGGAAAGAATAGACAGTGATTGTAGTTAGGAAGCTTCCAAATATTAAACTTCCCTTGCTCTTATCAATTCTCATGTCAACCCTTTTTGCTTATTTTTATCTTTCTTTCTGGCTTCCAGGATGTGTATTTCACCCTCCCCAGGGCCTATAACCCCTTATACACTTCATCACCTATTTTATAAATTTCCTTGATTTTTCTTGCTGAATCCTTACTACCAAAACGCTTCCTCCAACCCATATGAAAGCAAAACGTGAAGATGAGGCTGCACATCTGCACATATCACCTTTACAGGAAAACAAAATAGTGGTGTAGTGGGGAGCATGATGTGTAATTAAAACCTAATAATCATTTTATTCTTGTCTATTTCCTCTTTACTACTAAATACACAAGTCATACATGTTAGTACTTAAATGGACTCATGATAAATAAAAATTTTTTTTTCATTATTTGGCACAGGCTTACTGAAAGTAGTTCAGTATGCTGTTTCACTCCCATTTGAAATGCCAGCATGGAATTTTTAGCATCATGGGTATGTGTGGGATCAACACAACAGACTGAGTATTAAGTCCGTAAAAAGTGAACTTTGCATATTTTTAAATACACTTGTTAGGAAGCAAAGAAAAAAAAAGATTTTTAAAAATTTGACAAAAGTCACATAATATAGAGTATAATAAAGATTTCCAGCAAAGAACTTCCTATACCATATATAATATGGACATATTTGATCTTTTAAAACCAAATATTACCCTTTTTAAAAAGAACTCAAAAGCTTATCTTGTAGGCAATACTTCATGTAGAAAGCATGTATTAAGAAAGAAAGAAATCGCTCAAAACTTCCTTTAATCTTATAGTTGGTGCTATCACTTTTGAAAATCTGATGCATACTTCTGCACGTTAGGGATAGACATCAACTTAAAGAAAACCATTGTGAGGCAAGCTCTTGGCTGGCGGCAAGGGGACTCGTCTCCACCATCCAACTGTATTTCTCAAAAATCTTTCTCATCAGTGTCAAGGGGCCCTTCTCTGTTATCACATTTCATCTACAGACAGAGTAAAGCTTTCACAGGAAAGCTTTGAGTCTGTTTTCCCCAAATGTTTAAACCTATATAGTCTTTAAAAGACCTTTTTTCCTATATGCTATGCCTCCATAAGCAAGAGTCTTTTATCTACTTTTATTTTTTGTCATTTAAAAAATGTGTTTTCCTTATATTTTTAAAAATATATTTTAATGCCCTTTTAATTTCTACGATAGTTGATTAAAAAATAGGAATAGCTTTTTTTTTCTGATTGGCAAAATAATGTATGTTCAATGTAAACAGTTCAGGCTATATATAATCACTTGTTAACATACATCTATTTATATTTTTTAAGGAAATGGGAACATACTCTAACCTGTTTTTTTGTTAACTTAACGTTAGGTCTTAGAGATTCCTGCCAATAATCCAGAGATTATTTCTTAATGAGTGAAAAGTATTCCATTGTGTAACTGTGTCTTCATTGATCCATCCAGTCCCCCATTTCTTAACATCAAATTTGTATTTTCATTCCCTGAAACAGCTTACCTTCTTGTAAACATATTTGTGCCCCTCCCCCCATAAGATTATGACTTCAGGATGAAGTCTAAGAAGGGGAAAGACTACACATTCTTTTAATATGTTACAAATTGCCAAAGTATCCTACACAGGACTTGTATCAGCCTACTCTCCCACCAACACTGTGACGTACTTTTATAGATTTGGATCTCCATAGTCTCGCCAATGCTGGGTCTTAGCATTTTTTTTAATCAAATTAATGAAAAATGAGACATTTTCGTTGAATTCCTTTTATTTCTTGTGAAATCAATGACTGTTTTCTGTCTTTCAGATAATACTTAGAAAATACTTCCTGTTATTTCCTCACATAGCCCTTTCTCTGTGCACATGCATCCCTGGTGTCTCTTACTCTTCCTGTAAGGACACTAGTCATACTGGATCAGAGCCCCACCATTATGACTTTATTATCTTAAACACATCTTTTGAAGTCCTGTTTCCAAATATAGTCACATTGGGGTTTAGGCTTCAACATATGAATTTTGAGGACACAGTGAAAAGGCAGGATCTGCAAGCCAAGGAGAGAAGCCTCAGTAGAACCCAACCCTACCTGCACCTGGACCTGGTATTTCCCCTCCAGAACTGTGAGCAACAAATTTCTGTGACGTAAGCAAGTTTGTGGTATTTTGTTACAGCAGTCTGGGCTGTCTGAGCTGACTAATACAGACCACCTCAAGATTATAACATTATTAATCTAAATTTTCTTCTCATGCTTTATTATCTTATTTTTTCAATTTAAATCTTTAGTTTAAAAGTCAAATAAAATTAGGATACATTTTGGTGTAAATGGGAGTAGAGTTTCAACTCTATATTTTACAAATGCTAAGCCATTTGTTCCAAAATTTTTTTTGGAGAATCCATTCAATACACTGATTTGAAATGTCACCTACAGTACTTGCTAAATTCCTACTTGTGCTTGCTTCTGGACTCTTTAATCTCTTCCACTGATATGCCTGTTTCTTCTTAGGCTGTTATCACATACTATCAATTATCACACTGTTTCAACTGTCACATCTTAGCAATATGGTTTAATATATCTTTGGTAAATTCCTAATCATTCCTCCTCCTTCTCAGAATGTTTCTAAATAATCCTACATATTTAGTTTCCAAAAAAATGAGGATTATATTGTCATGTAAGGAAAACAAAAACAAACAAGGAAACAAACAAAAAATAGAAGGTATCCTTACTTACAAATAAATTCACGGAAAATTCATGCCTTTACAATATCTATCTGTCCTCTCAAAAAGGATATGCAGTATCTTTCCAATCATTCTAATACTCTTTGAAGTCCTTCATTTAGTTGGTCGGTTTCTGTTTTTCCTTCATACAGGTTGTATATATTTTTTGCTAAATTTATTCTTGGCATCTTTTGTACTAGGCCTGGACTTTGCACGGGAAGAAGAGAGGCCCTGCTGGGTTGGTGTGAGTCTGAAATTTTCCCTCCCTTCTTGGGTCTAGCTTATTTCTAAAAAAAAACCATTATTCTTGAAGAACTCTGATAGGCTTCTGGTCAATTTTGTTCTTGAGACCTTTACCATTTAAAATACAGAACCAGAAATGTTGAAATGAGTGACTTCTCCCTGCATTGCTACAGCCACCTTGTCACTGATTCTCTGTAGCTGCAAACGTGACCTGAGAACAGGCCTGCAAAGCTTTAGTTGCTTAGCAACAAATGGGACTAGCTCCTTCTTCCCCATTCTTCTAGAAATAAAGGCTTAAGCCTCAGGGCCCTGAAGGGAAACATCAGTAGTAAAGGGCCTTTCTTCCTTAATCTGCCTTTGCTTACTTCCAAAAGCCCTCGCTGCATTCCAAGCTTTGGTCACAGGACGGATTTATAAAGGGAAGTCTCATCACAAGTGGGAGAGGACTTGCACTGGAAAGTACCTCAGAGAGGCGAGGGTGCCAAGAATAACCCGTTCTCATTCTCCAGGATAACCTTATTCCCTGTCAGGATCCCAATTTTAACTAAAACCAAAACAAAACAAACACACAGGAAAACAAAAAACAAAACAAAAACACAAACTGCTTAACAGAGGACTCTGATGCTGTCACAGTGGTCTCAAGGGCAGGAAGCAAGGGTGGAAACCACTTCCTGCAACAGAGATGTACTGTATCCACGCGTTTTCCTGTCTGTTAGCCACAGGGAAGCCCAAACCCAGAGCAAGCTTCTTTCATGTACCCCTTCTTCTGCTCTACGTCGTTTAAGGCTGCAAGGAGTTACCAGTTCACTCCAACAACACTCTTCCACTCAGTTCATGTAATCCTTCCAATTTAAGAAATGAATCTACTCCTCTCCCAAACCTTTTTCAGTCAAGACAGAGTCAGGCAACTAGCCACTTAGCCAAACCTTGGCTTGGTTGTCCTTGGTTGGATGTCCATCTCTGATCCAACCTGCCAGGGGCAAGCCAGTCAAAGGATGAAGAGTATGGCCTTTATCCCATGTTTGGGATAACCTTGCACAGAGTGAATGTAACTGAGTAATAGCAGTTAACTTTTCTATTATTTTCTGTGTTTCAGTTTTCTCTCTTTTATACACTATAGAGACAGTTTTCAACCTAATGTGAGGGTGCATCTTTTAAATAAGCGAGTTGTTTAACCCCCTTTTCCTTTAGATTTAATAATATTTAATAAATAAATTTTAATAATAGCAATATTTAATTTAAAAATTTAAACAAGTTGCATTATTTAATTTAATAAAAGCAATTGACATTTATGGGACACTTAGTATGTGCTAGGTGGTATAATCTCTTTTTATATAAGTAATAAATTATCATTCCGTCTTCACATGTGGGGTGTTCATCATGTCAGAGGATAGATGGGAACAATGCAGCACAAACAGATTAAGAAAGTAAGATATAGCACAAACAGATTAAGAAAGTAGGATACAGTCAGTGAACTAGAATTGCAACCGAGGATAACTGATGCAGAGCAAACTTCTGTCACCTTAGTTTGTTTTCCATACTCTGTTTCCTCCATTTTTAATGCTTTGCTTTATTTTCTTCTCCACCTCATGTCGTTATTTCAGACTTACCCCTTTATATGAGAGGGATGCCCTCCTTTCTCTGAAAGAACTCAGGCAATTATCAGAAGGCCAGATCAGAGAAGCAGTGAGGAGGGCCCTGGTGCTCATTTTACATTCCAGGGATGCCAGTGGGGCCTTGGAATGTTGTTGGACTATGGTAGGAAAGCAGCTCCAAGGCCCCATCTTCAGAGTTGGCCAGCAGCCAGAGGGATCTTTGATATTAGCTAGGCTTGCCAGAATTTCCTCTACTTCCCATAAGACTAGAAGGAAATGGCATCTTCTTTTTTTTATTATTGTTTTTTTTTTTTTTTTTTTTTTTTTTGAGAAAAGAGAGACAGAGCATGAGCAGGGGAAGGGCAGAGAGAGATGGAGACATAAAATCTGAAGCAGGCTCCAGGCCCTGAGCTGTCAGTACGGAGCCTGACACAGAGCTTGAACCCAGGATCCTGACCCAAAGTTGGATGCCCAACCAACCTAGCCACCCAGGTGCCCCTTGACTTTTGTTTTTGAAATGTCTACTTTTGAGAGAGAGAGAGAGAGAGCACAAGTGGGGGAAGAGTTAGAGAGAGGGGAACAAAGGATCCAAAGTTGGCTCTGCACTGATAGCAGTAAGCCTGATTTGGGGCTCAAACTCAAAAACTCCAAGGTCATGACTTGAGCTGAAGTCGATGCTTAACTGACTGAGCCACCCAGGTGCCCTGGCATCTTCTTTTAATTTACTTCTACACCCTACTCTATTTGGGAGAAAATCTTTGACATTTGTGGTCTGTGTTTGATACCATTTTCGAGCAAGTGTCCTCCCCCTCATCCCACTCCACCTTACCCCTGTGGTTCCTTTATGTTGCTCAAAAGTTACTTTTTTTTAGTGGGGATAAAATGTGTGCCCTCATGCCACCATCATTCTGGAATTGCTGGTTTCCTTTTGTTTCATCCTATTGTGGGTAATCTTTATTCATTGATAACTATATGAGAAACATTTTTCAGTTGCCTAATACCATTAAAATTTGCCTAAATATTTTAGAAATGAACCATCAGCAAAAATGTATTGTTTCTGTACACAGACTCCATTCTAGTGGCTGGAAACTAACATTAAATAAAAATAACAATTATAATAAAAATTATAATGTTAATATTTTATATAATAAAACCATTAAGTATGTATATATATTATAAATTAATACTTATCTACCAGGAATCTAACTGTCATTATAAATGCTACATATTTATCAAAAAAATCCCTTTGAGACCAGGAAAAACATTAAAAGAACATTAACCTGCTAAATGGCACAAAGTTCATCAGTTTCTCGTTTATAGTTTGTATTCTGGGATGTAGCAACAAATTAGACCCTGGATGTCTGACAAAATTTCACCGACTCCAGTAAAAGTCAATGGAAGTTTTGCATGAGTCAGATCATGTTCCTTAAGTTATTTAAACACTAAGTATGAATTTGGACTAATAGATAAAAGAGAAATTGATTAAGGTCAAGCAGTTTATAATTAATGTGTAGACCAATAGGCACTGCAGAAAGTTGAATTCCAAAAGCTATTCTAAAGTAGGACAAAATAATTTAAAAATTAACTGGAAGAGCCTTCATTGAATTGTGCATTTTATTGAAAAAAGGTAAACAGCATGATGTAATGATGTCTTCTTTTAAAAGTATCACACTAGCTGAAAAATGCTCATCCTCCGGAGTATGTGGAATTGTCTGCTACAAAAATGCATTCCTGGAGTTCTATTACTACTAATGTACATATACATATATTATACACATGTATACATCTATGTAGTTCATGAGTGTTTTGCAACTTAGTATAAGAAAATACTTGTCTTTTTGATACAGAAATATAGCAGCAAAAAAAGTCTAAACATAATACTACTAAACCTCATAAAACACAGAATCTTTTCTCACCACTAAAGTCCTAAAAGGAGGATGCAACATGGTCAGAATTATTTCTGGTTTTGAAAACATCAATTATGAAAACCATTAGGATTGTGTTTTTACCAGCAACTGCTTACCACATATCTGGGAATTTGGTATAATTTTCACAAATGAGGTAGCTAATGCAATTTTATGCTATAACTTACCTCAAAATAGTACCATACTTCTCAAGGAGCATCCTAGGTCTTGGAGATATTGAGTACCACACAGGAAATTATATCTATGCTCTGCAGGGAAAAGAAAAATATCTTAAAACAAGTAGACCAGTGAAAGGAAACACAGGTATAGCAGAAAAAGAAAACAAAAAGAACAGAAAGAGGAATACAAATTTAAAAAGAGAAAATTATGACTTCTATTTTACCATAAAGTAATGGTTCTGGTTTCACTGTGAAATATTTTTCACTGCTATTTAGTTTTACTTCATACATCTTCCAGGAAAAAAATCCTGGCATATGGTTGCAAAATAACCTTATGCCCTCAGTGAGAGGGTAATTAATTCAGATAGTATTTAGCATCTACCTGTAACCCTGTGGTCCTTTCATTCACCTACTGAAAAATCCAGTTCATGACTATTCTGAATATAATTTTTCCACATTAAATCATTTCCGTAATAAATTACTTTTGTGGTTCTTTTTATTGCATCTAAAATTATTGCTTTACTTTAAAAAATTAACATAAAATGGGTCTTCCTCATCATAGTTTGTAAAGACTCTTTAAAAAATCTCCCTTTAAACTTTCAGTCTTGGCGTGCCTGGGTGGCCCAGTTGGTCAAGCGTCTGACTTCCGCTCAGGTCATGATCTCATGGTTCATGGGTTCAAGACCAGCATCGAGTTCTGTGCAGACCACTAGCTCAGAGCCTGGAGCATCCTTGAGATGCTGTGTCTCTTTCTTTCTCTACCCCTCCCCTCTTCACGCTCTGTCTCTCTCTGTCTCTCAAAAAATAAATAAATGTAAAAAAAAAGTAAATAAACTTTCGTTTCAACTTTGAGGACTAATAAAAACTGATGCATTAATATTTCCCATATACCAATATTGTCCTTCCCAAGAAGGTACCCAAAGCTTGTATATAATTATTCGAGGCAACCTGGTAATTTCTCTTGGAAACACAACTCCTGAGCCACCCACACCCCTGCAGCTATATAGAGTGTGCCAACTTCTCAGTTCAACAGGAAAAAATTAAAAAATTTCAAGGTAATAAAAATAATCTTTACATGCATTGGAAAACATATTTAGAAAATGGAGTATTTCTAGCTTGTTTTTTTACTGCCACAGCTGACATTGGTCTGGATAGAGTATATTTAAAAAAAAAAACCAAAAAACAAAGAAACAAAACAAAACGGACCCAGAAAGAAAGACTACTGCTATTTAACAAACTCCAATGTCTAAATAGCTAGACAGATAATACAGATGAGTGAAGAGGGCCTGTGTAATTACATATGCAAAGTCAAGTGGGTAGTAGGGACTATGGCCAATTAAAGGGAATAAGCTCTGTCTAAAGGAGTAGACTGCTGTGCTGGTGTGCACACACACACACACATTTTTTTTATGCAGAGCCATTCATTAAACATTTATTAGCACATTCCTTCTGATTAACACTTATTCCCCAATATCCTCATTCAGTCCTATGGCTTTAGAGCCATTATCTCAAACAACAGCCAATATTATATCCCAGTCATCTGACCTCCATATTGTCCTACCCAGCTGCCTATGTGACATTTCCACTTGGGCATCTTGGGTACAAGGCATCTCAAACAACAAATTCCTGATCTTTGATTCTCCCTTCTGGAAATAAGATCTCCTCTCACTCTTTCCCATCTCATTAAATGGCTACAGCATATATAGTTTCTCAAGTCAAAACCTTCAAGAAGTCTTTGAGATTTCTTTTTTTTTTTCCTATCCTTAAATCTAATCCATGAGCAAGTCCTGTGGGCTTTACGTTTGAAATATGCTTAGAGTAAGACCACTTCTCCCCATGTCCATCATTACTACTCTTAATGTTATTTACATCCTGAACAAGTGCAAACAGCCTCTTAGCTGTCTCCCTTCCACTCTTGTTTCTTCTCTCTTCTCCACATAGCAACTAGAAATTCTTCTAGACACTAAAATAAATACAATATAAAGTACCTGCAGACACCTTAACCCCAGGATGATCTTAGCTGTGGGAAAAAGGTTATTTAGTACTCCTCTACTTCAGTTTTCCCCTCCTTTTTCCATCTCTCTCAATGCCATTAAATATGCGCATCAGTCTCATCACTGCCACAGGTCTGGAGCAGTCTTTCATGATCCAACATATTATATTTGCTCTCTTGTTAATTGTTCATCTTGTGCTTCTAACATGAAAACTTCAGGAGGGTAGGGTTTGTCTGTATTCTTCACAAAGGCAAGAACTGTGCCAGGCACACAGTGATTGCTCAATAATAGGTGAATGGATGGATGGATCAATCCATTGATGATGAATCAATGGCCAGATGGAAGGAAGGATAGATGAATGAACAGTTAAAATCTAAATCCAGGCATGTAATCTCAAAGTTTATGCTTTCACCATTAAACGGCTTCACTCATAGATAGTGTCAGGTTGTGAAGGGCCTTAGGAGTTAAAACAAAGAACTTCAATTCTATTCTGAGAGCAAGAAGTTATTGAGGGGTTTTAAATAGAATTTGTGCATGATTATAATGCACACTTAAGAAAGATTACTTTGAAAACAAAAAGAAGAAAGATTACTTTGAAAGCATCCTTGAGAATATTTTGGTTGGAGGGAAACTGCTTAGAAAGATTTGCAATAATCTAAGAAAGAGAGACTAGTGGCCTGGAATAGAGTTGTAGCAATAGAAAGGGAGTGAAAAGGACCAAAGTTGATTTAAGGTGGATTCTTCAGGGATTGATCACCAATTGGCTGTGGGAGGTAAGCAGAGTGAGGAGTTAAGTATATGTGGTAATGGGTGTCATTCTCTGTAACAGATTGACTTGGGAGATAATCAGTTCAGTGTGGTCCTGCTAAGTGTATGTCTGTAGGACACACATGGAGTTATCACAAGGCAGTAATGCGGAGGTCTTGCCTAGGGGTTTACATTTTGAAGCCATTTACTCTGCAGATTGTAATTGGAGCTATTGAAAAAGAGCTATTGCAAGCAAACGATAAAAATTAAGAGTTAAAGAGAATCTAGGATAAAAACATAAGGAAAAACATGTAAGAAACAGGCAGAGGAAGAAAAGCTTGCAAAGGAGAATAAGAAGTATTCAGCAGGTAAAAGTGAGACTTATTGTTGTTTGCCCAGAAAGAACTACAGCAGTTGACTGAGGTACCTGATATATTCTCAAGAAGTCGTATGTACCAGGAGACTGTGAATCAAATTACACCATCATTCAAAAAAGCTAATGTGTAAAATCATCAGAACAGAGTAGATGGACAAGCTGGAAAGACATAATGGGTTGATCAATACAATGTCATGCTTGGTATTAAATATGGTATATGATAAATAAGCAATAATGGATAGCAAGGTGCTGGGAAATGTCGAGTAGAGAAATGATGAGCGAGGAAATAAAAGAAAGGGGAATGACATAGCATACCAAGGCTAATAGCCCGTATAACCATTCTACCTCAATCTTCCCACTACCCTCACCATTTATTTGTAAGATTTTGCAACACTTTGAAATATATGATAGTTATTCTTTATCAACATATATGGGGGGTGGGCTGGTTAGCAAATTTATATATGTGTCTCACTGTAATTCTATCTATATACTGAATTGTGTCATTTATTGTTAAATCTTATGATAAAGGAATAATGATTCTAATAGCAAAGTCACCTAACTTTATTTTTTTTTAAATTTTTTTATGTTAATATACTTTTGAGAGACAGAGCACAAGCTGAGGAGGAGGAAAGAGAGAAAGAGAGACACAGAATCTGAAGCAGGCTCAAGGCTCTGAGCTGTCAGCACAGAGCCCAATGTGGGGCTCAAACTCACAAACCCCTAGATCATGGCCTGAGCTGAAGTCAAATGCTTAACCCACTGAGCCACCCAGGGGCCTATCAGCTAATTTTCTATGATTGCTTCAGAGTATTATTGCAAGATCCCTGACATTACTTCTTTATAATTATTAATGCAATTTTTCAGTATAATTTTATATAATGAAGATATCAGAATGAAAGTCGAGATTATATTTTTAAAATATGACTTGTTTAGCACCAGCTCACATTTATTGAGCTATTATTATATTCCTGTGTATATACACATATCAACTTGCACAACAACTCTGTAAAGTAGATTTTATTATGTTGCCATTTTACAAAGGAAGAAGCTGAGGCACAGGGTGTTTGAGGGTTGGAGTGTTTTGCTTGTTCTTTTCAGTTATTCTGCCTACCATATTTCATCATGTTAGCTACATCACAAAATGACAAAAACATCGTATCTCCATCATTGGTATCTCCATCATTTTATATGAGAAGCATTAGTTTTTTATAACAGTAGAAACAAATTCTACTGTGTTGCTTTTTGGACTGACCAATCCTACAGAAACTAAACTCAATAATGAAGGACTTATACATATAGATTTTAATATGAAATAAATATAAGAATGTGATCAATATTTAATCTCTTACAAATATTTCCATTTGTAAATGGAATTCCATTTCCATCCAAATGGGCTTATTTCCATTTCCTGGTGAGAAAACCTCCAGAGGTCTCTGCTGACAGAACCCATACCCAGGAAGGGAAGACAGCGAGGCAAATGGCCCAGAGTAATTCCTGAATGACTGGTTTCTTTGCACTGAAATTATTTAAAGGGTAAACAGCACACCTTCTGATTTCATCTTCCTATATTTCTCTTTTGCTGCCATAAATATCATTTTCTATAATTTCTCATGCCTTGATAAATGCCTTTACTGACTAATAGTTATTTTGGGCTATGATTTTACTTTTAGAAGATATTGATAAATTAGATATAATTTGTATTTTGACATTTTGTATTTAAAACACATGTAATATCCAAAATAAAATAAAATATGCATTTACATTTTAATTCCATAAATGAGACTCAATGTCATGTACATCTAATAAAAATGGGTAAATACTATATATAAAAAGCAAAAGAAGAGCCTGGAGTGTTTCAATCAGATAGCAAAGTCACTAATTTGGTTTTAATACTATTGGATAGATCCCTACAACTCAAATAAGGACAATTGAGTACGGAGTAAATAAATGAATGAGTCCTTGTATTCTCAATTCTGTTCTAGAGAGAGAAATAAACATGTGTACAGATGCTAGAGAAATATGCATACATTCACAGAAATACATAGTCAGTGATGCCTGTCAATGAGTGTTTCTCAGGGAAATTTACATCAGAAATAAATGACTATCTATAAATGAATTTATAATCTAGTAGTAGAAGTATGATGTGTTGGGGTGCTTGATTCATAGGAGTGCTTGGCTCTTTTTTTTCCTATTAACTCATTTTTGGTTCCAAAAATAAGTACAGAAAGAAATGGAGAGAGATGGGTGTGGTTTTGCAACTGTTCAGTACCTTGACTGTTGATACAAGAATGAAGAGAAGTAAGAAAATTCACATGTGCATCTACACGCCCCCACACTCACACATGAGTACAAGTAATAATATTTCTGATTCTATAATTGTCAATATCCTACTTGTGATATCATGTTGCAGTTTTGCAAAATGTTCCCATTGGGAGAAAACAAACAAAGTGTATAGGGGATCTATCTGTATTATATCTTACAAGTGCACATTAGTATATAATTATCTCAGTGAACTTTTCAATAAAAGTAATTGATTTTAAATTAGCTTTATTAAGCAATAAAGTAAAATAAGAATCAGATGAGCTTTTACAACCTAATTTTTGTGAATTAAAAAATTTCATGTGTTAAATTCCTTTTTAAGATCATTGTGTTTACTATATTGAAAAAGTAACTTATATTTATATGATTATCATATTTCTTTTAACATTGTTACTGTCTTCTAGGGCAGATCTGTTTGTTAATTTTCTCATAAGTAGACTCTTTTGTTGCATGGACAGGTGACTAAAAAAGAGTCCAACAAGGTTTTATCTATAACAGGCTACATGGGAAAATTATTTTTTATCATGAAGCATCAAATAAAATGTTTTCTTACACCTGAAAGTAGAATGATTGTTTTTACATGGAAAAAAACCTGCAATTGCTTCCCAACATGGATGGCAGTAACAATAATTTTAGAACAATATTGTAGAATAATAAGGAGAAAGGGGAGCCAAAGAGGAAGAAGATGAAAAACAGTTATCACCTATAAAGTACTTATTATATCTGACAATCTAAGTGCTTTGTTTTACTAATTTATTTGATTCTTTTAACAGTCTCATAAGATTGATAATATAATTATCTTCATTTTATAGATGAGAAAAGTGACCAATAGAAATTAATTCTCCCAAGGCAAAATATCTGGTAAGAGTTAGCTATCCTCAATGTATCCAAATCCTCATGTAAATCTCTTCTTTAACCAAGAAAAGTTTGCATTAGCTAACTAAAATTTCAGGATACTCAGCTTTTGTGTAGAATTACCCAACAGATCTGATAATACTGATTATGTTTTGCTAATCTTTAGAACTTTATATGAACTACCATGACATTTAAAAAATTTTTGTTGTCTATGGGGAAGAAAATGAAAAAAAAATTGCTATTATAGCATTTCCAATAGCATAGAAGAGAAATATGCAAACAAAAAGATCAAATGACAAAAAAATAATGGTTTACCCAATAGTTTTAGAATTATTAATATGTGTTTATTACAGCTTGGTGATAATGAGATTAAATGGCCAAGTTTATAAATTTGATTTATTCATTGTACAAGTAATTATTAAAAATTATATACAAAGTAGTATTCTGAAAGCTAGAAAAAAACATGGAAATATGTAAATTTCAGTTCTTGCCCTCAAGAAGCTAAAAATCTGTGTGAAAAGATAAGAAATGTAGGCAAATAAATGCAGGGCAAGTCAGTATGTACTGAGATTCAAATAAATGGGAAAAATAAAATATTTTCATAGATGAGTATAAATGTAATTCAGAAAGTTGTCTCAGTTATGATCCATAACTAGTCTTAACAATAAAGGTGATTTATTGATTTACAAACTCAAAATAACACTTATAGTGGGAGTTGCAGTTAAGGCTTGATCCAGCAGCTCTATGGTATTCACCAAGGAGCTGTTTTATTTCTCCAGTTTTTTTTCTAGTGCAGCAAATCAATTCCAAGTCTAGTTAACCTGTTACAAAATGGTTACCAACAATGACAATAAGTGGGTGGGACTAAGGGAAAAAAAGTGTGAGAAAATGATTGACTAATCTTCTTATCTCAAATACCAACTATAGTCTTGGACTTCCTTCTAACTGAACCACTGAAGTCCTCTACTCAAACTCAGTCAATCTTTTGGACAGGGGAATCCCATATATGAAGCAGCCTAAAGCTTTGATTGACATGACCCATCATTCATAAGCCAATCTCTACTATGAGGGGGTCCCATGGCTGTATCACTCAAACTGGCATCAGCTAACCAGAGTCCAATCTTAGAGCAGCTAATTTTACTCAGAACATGTGGCTTCTAGACAGTGAGAGTAGAATAGTAGGGGGTAACCAACTATGATTACCATGCATTCATACACACCCTCCTTCCTATACAAAAGCCTTCTTGGAAGAGGTGGCATTTGAGGTGAAACCATTGAAGAACAGAAAAGTAAATACACAACATTGTTTTCTTGATAATTTTAGGAAGCACTTCAAAATCGCTTACAAGTTAGGGCATCATTATATTCAATTTGCTGGAGTGAAGAAATGATGAAATGCCAGTTATTTCAGTCTCCTGGGTAATCATTCCATTTCAGAGAGAAAGGTAGCATTGTTTTGGTTTCTGTCTTACCAAGAATTACCCCTTTCTCTCCCCACTTCTCCAAGTAACCACTCAAGGTCATGTTTTCCAAAACTGAAACCTGATCAGTTCTGTGGGTGAGGGTGGGTGCTTAATGCACTATGAAACATTCCATTTGAGATATTAAAACTGGCCCTTGAGTGACTGTGTTCATGGACATGCTTGTCTCATCTGATATCTGGTGACTGCAAATGTCTCTGTGGCTCTTATGTGGCTTCTTAACCAACTTCTTCCCCATAATTCCTGTCATTTAAATGAGCTGTCTGAGGTCCAAACCCCCACCCCGCCACAACTTCCCAACTTTCAAATTTCATTCGGTTTCCATTTCCCACCTTGTCTATTCTTTCTATTATGTCTTATAAATTTCTATTTCACTTATTTAAACCCTTTTTTGCAGTTCCTTATTTATAGTTATCACCAAAACATGTTAAAAGTGGAGTCATCATTTTCCTCTTACTTCATTTCCCACTCTCCTTAAGCAAGATAGAATTTCTTCAGAAAATACCACAGCCTCTAGTGATGATTATACCTCAGTTTCCCATCTCATATCACTCAATAGGGAAAAGAGAAATTGATTGATTTTTGAGTCTCCAGATACTTAACTCACCATTATTATTCCATTTTCCTTCCTTTGATGTTTAAAATATCCAGAGAAACCACTTTTTAATGTTTTTGCATTTCCTTTTCTTTCTCTGCCTCCACACTCTCAAAAGATCCTGACTCTTCCTTGTTATTTTCAGAATTACAGAATTGGGCTCATATTTTCCTCCTGGTATTTAAAACTGGGTGCCATCCTCAACAATTCCAACTGTTCGTTAAAAGCTCATTTTATATAATTAATTTCAAATTCTTTGCTTTCTTCAAATCCACTAAGCTATGTGTCTTCTCCATAATGATGCTCCACCAACATGACTAGTTTTCTACAGATTTTCAGTCCAGATCCTCTCCCTCACTGACCCATAAATTTACCTGCCATCTCTCCCTCTCCGAAATACCTACTCTTCCCCTCCATCCTAAGCTTCATCATTTGATCCCTTCAACTTCTCTGGGTCCAGCTGACCTTTTTTGCTACAACCTTCTAAGTGCCAGGTCCCTCCCCGTGCCCCACAAGGGTGAAGCTTTGGATGGCCCTTCAAGGCTTTCCTTATATGTTTCTAATTTTCACTTACTTTCTCCCTGTTCCCCAATATAAACTGCACATTCTATTTAAACTAGTTTAATTACTACCACACAGGCACATCAATCATTATTTTTACCTTGCAGTCTTTGTTCACCCCCTGTCTTGTAGGAAGAAGTAGGTGTAGAAGTAAGTTACCACCACTTCTGTACTTATGCAAATTTACTCACTCAGTTCAGCTTCTCCCTCCACAAGACTTACCAGCCCTCTGTCGTCTGAACTCTTATGGCCCTTGTCTGTGCAACTCATTTGGAACTTTATCATACAAATTTTATGACTATTCAATTTTTCATATATATATATGGGCTGTTATTCTCAACAATATAAGATGCCTGAAAGTAGGGTTTATGTCTCGTTTTTTTGTATCCTCTACCCAGTGTTAAGTGCAAAAGAAAGGCATAGTACAGTCCTGCTGAATGAAGTAAATGAAGAAAAACTTAGTTCTAAGCCAGTAAACCTAATTCAAGTTTCCTATCATATGGCTATACTACATTTGTTTAAACTATATGGGTTAGTGACCAAATAATAGAACAATGTAAGAAGAAAGCACACAAGTTAATTGTATTAGGCTTTCTATGAATGTGATATAGTAATCAAGGTTGCAGGCTCTAGAATCAACAAAATCTGGGTTTGAATCCAAGTTTATTAAATGTGTAAGGGGGAGGACAAATTTCTCAACATTTCTCTAAGGCTCAGTTCCTTATCTTTAAAATGGAGATTGTAGGGGCACCTGGGTGACTCAGTTGGTTAAGCTTCCAACTTCAGCTCAGGTCATGATCTCACAGTTTGTGAGTTCAAACCCTGTGTTGGGCTCTGTGCTGACAGCTCATAGCCTGGACCTTTTTCAGATCCTGTGTCTCCCTCTCTCTCTGCCCCTCTCTTGCTTGTGCTCACTCTCTCTCTCTCTCAAAAGTTAATAAACATTAAAAAATTTAAAAATAAAATAAAATAAAATGAAATGGATATTGTAATACTACCAACCATATGGTATTGTTTTAAAGATTAGAGCAAAGTGTTAAGTATTCTGTTGAGCACTTAGTAAGTACTCAAGAAATATTAAATATTTTCATTATCAGATATCCATAATATAAAGAGGACCTATTACTGTAAGAGATTACTATATGATGATTTGTCGGCTTAGAAACTGAAAAATACTCTCCACTGGTACACACTGACCCCAAAGCTTGCCAATTATTATTACATGAAATACTAACATACATGTTTTCCAACAGGTAGAGTACAAAGACCTAAAGTTTCCTGATGTAAAACAATGAGAATTCTCCAGCAATTTTTGAGAAGCACATTTTTACATCAAGTTCTACTGGGGCGCTTGGGTGGCTCAGTCAGTTGAGTGTTGGGCTTCGCCTCAGGTCATGGTCTCACGGTTCATGGGTTGGAGCCCCGCGTCGGGCTCTGTGCTGACAGCTAGCTCAGAGCCTGGAGCCTGCTTCAGATTCTGTATCTTCCTCTCTCTCTCTGACCCTCCCCTGCTTGCACTGTCTCTCTCTGTCTCTCAAAAAATAAATAAAAAACATTAAAAAAAATTTTACAGCAAGTTTCACCACCCCTTTATGTAGCTGTAAGAGCCATCCTAGGTAAGGAGAATCTTCTGTGGAGGTGATTGCTCACTGCTTTCCCCACATGTGATAGAACCACTGCTCTCTACTGACAAGATGTTTGATGTTGTATCTTCCTTAGACAGTTGCCATTCTCAACTACACAGTAAACCCCATCATTTGATGCTCTAGCTTTCAGTAAGAAATGGTTTCCCATGTTCTCTGCTGGAGCTACTGACTTTTGTTCACTTTTTGAACCATGTGTGTATTTTCCCTGCAGAATCCACAGGTTTAAAAATAGGGAACCAAATCATGAATTTCCTCCTCCTAAGGCTTCTCTTTTCTGCTGAGAATCCAGTGACTCTTCTTACTCTTTTACACAGAGTAGGAATTACCAAATTTTTCTAAGTGCCCACTCTATGGCAGCTACAATTTCTACTTGGAGAATTAGGATCTCTATGACCAAGGAACATATATTCTAAATGCATGAGGTTTGAGTGGTAAAGAGGAAAGCACACTCCCTTATTCTGAATTCATTTATACTTCTTTCTGGATGATTGGGCAGCAAGCTTCTAAGCTACTACGAACTCATCCAAAGACTGGTGACCTTCTTAGTCTTTCAAAGAGTGGTCTACTCCTTAAGACATGTTTTCTTTCTTGTCTCAGTGCTGACAAGACACTCCAGTAGACTCCAGCTTCTCTCTCTTTAAGCAATAAATATAAATTGTTAGTCCCAGGGGCACCTGAATAGCTCAGTTGGTTACACTTCCAACTTTGGCTTGGTCATGATCTCACAGTTTGTGGGTTTGAGCCCCATGTCTGGCTCTGTGCTGACAGCTCAGAGCTTGAGGACTACTTCAGATTCTGTCTCTCTGTTTCTCTGTCTCTCTGTCTCTGTCTCTGTCCCTCTCTCTCTCTCTGCTCCCTCCCCCACTCACACTCCATCTTTCTCTCTCTCAAAAATAAACATTAAAACAATTTAAAAAAAATTTCAGTCTCTTGGGTATATTGATGACAAGTAGCATTTTAAACAAAGCTGGAAGCTCATCGCCTTCTAAAATATTTGCCCTGAGGGGCAGTTTTCTAAACTTTCCTAAATCTACTTAAGGAGGCCAGAGGTCAAAGCTCTGAATTCTCATCCTAACTAAATCCCTGGAATATGACGGTGGTATCTTCTTACACAAATCTTGGAATTATTGTCCTGAACCGTTGAAGTGACATTAAATGCATATGACTTCAAAAAATAAAAAAACAAACCAAATTCAACCAAATAAACAACAACAACAAAAGTTTTAATGGATTTGAGACCTATTGAGAATTAACAGCCTACTTTTTATACTGTGTTTGCAAATATTTTTCTATAAATCTAAAAATATTCTAAAAGAAACCTTTTTTTAAAAAAATAGATTTCTGGCCCAAAACTTTAAAAGAGACTCTGTCATTTGTCTCCCATTTTAGTCTTTCTGTCACTTCAGACCCCCTTCTTACTATGAAACATGTGGGTTAGGAATCTAAAATCTTATTCACTGTGTAAACTGCTTTATAAGATAAGATGTTTTTTCTTTGTCTTTTTAGAACTTCTTAATTGATTTGCTGAGAGTCGAGCAGATAAAAAATAAGTCATTCTAACCTTCATATCAGATAAAGTAAAGACTTAAGTGCATTGACATAATGTGTTGTTCCTCATATATAATCATAAGGCTGACATGCTGCCAATAGCACTCAGCTTAGAGATGGACAGTAGTGTCAAGTGGATTCTAGTCTACCAAAAAACGCCCAGAGAACATTGCCTAGAAGATGGGCATGATGCTTGGCTGGGAGTGGGACTGGGGCTAAACCTGGTTCTGATACACCTGGATGAAAGTCAAAAAGTGTTAAAGGCAAACTAAGCACAGGTATGAAATTCTTCTTGCTTTTGGCCAGGCTGCTTAACAGAAACTGAGCTAGGACTAAACTTAGCAACAGTGGACCAATAGTATATTCTTTGTCCGAATGGTTTCAAAGTGGTGTATGGGCATCCTAAGGGGTCTACAGAAAAGTTTCTAGGGACTAAAGGAAGAAAACATTAGAACTTGTAGTTGTATGCTTTTTATCTAAAAAGAAGTACACTGAAATGTACTGATATTGAATATATGCGTTGATCCTCACACTATCACTAGATCTATTCAAGTGAAATTTGATAGAGGAGAACATTGTTTTCTCACACCTTGCTTCCACTAGAAGGGACTTTCTTGGGCAAACTTTTAGCCTTTGTATCTCTCTGACCTAATGCTGTCAGTCTCACCTGAGCAGCCTTCTCTCTCAGGGAGGCATGCCTTAGTCTAGCAATGCCTAGACTGAATGGGTAAGCCTGTCCACTCTGGGGCCCTTGTTGGTAGGCCAACTTGGCTCTCACATTAAGCTATCTTCTCTAATCTAGATTTTTAATAATAAAATGATAATTTGTCCTCATGTACTCGTATCATTTTATTTCTCAATTTGTTTATAGAAGAAGCTCTATTAGAGACACTGACAGTCTTTAATCCCATGATAATGTCAAATTTTTCTGAGTGAGGTGTAGGGTTCCACAGCTAGAGTTCTTGGCCATGGTACTGTCATTCATTCATTCACTTTCAATCTCTTACAGTTCACATGTGTTTGATATGATTTTATGGGAATGCCAGATGTCTTTCATTGGCTTTTCCAGCTCTATTCTTCACCTCCTTTCACTCTCTTCTATGTCCTGAAAAACTGACCTCAATGGGTTACACTGTCAGCTTCTAATTGGTGACATTTTCTGTGATGACCAGTGGTGATACTTCCTAATAGACACTTGTAAAAATATAAATAACCAATATTTCCATGGTAGAGTTGATGTTTTAACGATGACCAAAATAGCAATTACTTAAAAAAATCTTATGCTGTAGACATCACATTTTGAAAAGGAACTTTGAAATGAGTTTTACTATATCCTTTTTGTTTCTTTGTCTCTTTGTTTTGTTTTGCTTTTTGTAGCTGAAACAGTATAAGTAAATCTGCCATATTTAAAAATATCTCTTATATCCTGATACCTAGAAAATTTTAAAACACCATTTTTTTCTGACTTGCTTAAAAATATTTCAGTAACTTTGAAATGCATTTGTCAAAACCAAAACAGTTGGGGTGCCTGGGTGGCTCAGTTGGTTAAGCATCCGACTTCAGCTCAGGTCATGATTTTGTGGTTTGTGAGTTTGAACCCCACATCTGGCTCTGTGCTGACAGCTCAGAGCCTGGAGCCTGCTTCAGATTCTGTGTCTCCCTCTTTCTCTCCCCGTCCCCTGCTGATGCTCTGTCTCTCTCTCAAAAATAAATAAACATTATAAGCAGTTTTTAAAAAGAAAGCAAGATATCAACCTTTTGAGTGCTTTGTAATAATTACTTACTGGCATAAAGGAAGATGGAAACTTAAATTTCAACAAAACCTTTGTGTAAACTTTTGAATACGATTGAAAACTATCATATATATTTAGTACAGGCAAATATTTCTTTTGTTTGGTTTTACCTCTAATTGTGAGTGGTCTTTTTTAGTTGTTAAATGAAAATATTAAAATAAATTGAACTTCTAAACAGACCTTTTGATTGTTTCAGCAAAGAGTTGTAAACCAAGATTTTTAAAAATATTAAGTTTTGATAATACAAAATAAAATAATTTAGGATGGAAGGAGCCTCTCTCTCTTAATCACTTAATGTATGACAGTGATCCTGAACCCACAGTAAGGTGTAATGTGACAAAAATAAGCTTTAGTATCTTAAGGCACTGAAACTTTAGTGTCTAGTTACAACAGCTATCTTCCCATAATAAGTACAGAAATCGGTACTCTGACACCTTCTGCTATTCTAGCAAAACCCAAGATAAGTCCTATTGGTTTACCAGTGAGCAGAAGGTAAGTAATGAGGTTTTTTTGCAGTGGTAGTGATTCAAAGCCAGTGTCCAATGTCCAAGAAAGAATTCTTGAAGATGTCTTTGGTATAAAAACATGACATTATTAAAACACAGGGACAGGACCCATGGGCAGGAAGAGCTGCCTGGGACCCTGTGGAGAGACTGGTTATATACTTGGGTATTGGGGGAAATTTCCAAAAAGATTTTCATATGCTAAAGCTCACAGATTACTGGAGGCCTAGCTATTGTCAAGCTAAGGTTTTCCTCTCTAGCAAATCATTAGCATTAAGACTGTAGTTTTACTCTACCTTCCTCAAGTAGTTGTCAACGGGCTACAAGTTATGAGGAAATTTAATTCTATCTGCCATTTCCTTCTACCTTTGTTTCCCACACACGGGTAAGGACACAGTACCACCCATGAGATGTCTGCAGAGTTCTGCTATCCAGCATGGGATTTTCAGTTGAGTTGTCATGGGACAACATGGGAGACAGGTCGCAATCTCCTGAGCCTGTATTTCCAAAGACGTATTTAGAACCATCAGCATAATGGTGTCTTGGCCACCACTTAAGCAAGAAAGGCATGTACCCACGTGAATTTGGGCCAGCCAAAAATGGCCAGTATAGAGTTTAGGGATCCAGGGCCTTCCTTGGTTGAAAAGTTGATAGCTTTGGGACCTGAAATAAAAGTGGCCCCAATTGACAAAGGGCCAGTGAGACTTCTCAAACAACTCAGCCCTTCAGTGACCATCAGAAAAGTTAGCTTAGGAGTGCCTGGATGGCTTAGTCAGTAAGCTCTGACCCTTGACGGGCTCAGGTCATAATCTCAACAGTTTCGTGACTCTGAGCACCTCAAAAAGCTCTATGCTGACAGCATGGAGCCTGCTTGGGATTCTCTGTCTTCCTCTCTCTCTCTGCCCCTCCCCTACTCGCACTGTCTCTGTCTCTCTCAAAATAAACAAATTAAGTTAAACATTTTTTAAAAAGTTAGAATATTGTTTCATAGCCTATTGTTTTGGATTGCCTCAAGGTACCTGCCATTAAGTTGAAGAAAAAAACCATATGGACAAGGAAACAAGGAATAAACCAAGTTTAGTAACTACTAAAAAAACCATGGCACATGGACTTAATTGAAAGCAAATAGATCATAAACTTACGAAAAAATTTTTGAAGAAACTTTAGTGGCAAAGAAACCATGAACCAGGGCTAAAAAAAGGTCCTTAAAACCACCCTTGGAGAGGAAGAGAGATATGAAAGCTGCACAGTCCACAGCGAGAGGAATTCTTCAACAGCCATTTCAGATGTTTCTGTGGAAGATAATGGTTAAGGAAGAAACTCTCAGAGAGAGGAGAAAAGGGCCAGAGAAAGAAGAATCAGGGACAGAACAAAAAACTATTCCCATCGTGGCTAGTCACCCTTCACAGGGCCTTTCCAGAAGGATTTAATAATTTTTGTGGATCATTGACTGCTATGTGTATCTTGTTCTTCTCTTTTTTGTCTGAAATCTTTTATTGTAGTTATACTGGGGAGAGGACATAGAGCACCAGACCCAGGGAAGGCTATATGCTTTGCATGCTCTAGTGCAAAATGAAAATTTGGACTCCTGATTCAACAAGCAGGGAAATAATGCCATAAAAGTACTAAGATATAAAGCCTTATCCTTTCTTTTATAATATTTTTTGGCTTATCACAGTATTTTATATTTGCTACTTAAAGTCATATTCTAAATAAAGAAATATTTAATTTTACTATTCATGTTTTTATTGTGCAATGTCAGCTTTAAATGCAAATACAAGAGCATTTAACTCAAGTGTGGAATTAATGAAATTATACAATTCTTAATTTGTGGCTCAAACACACATATACATTTTGTTCTTACCAGAGCGGTGGAAATGCAGCACACAATAACACAACTGTTTTTACTTTGCTTTTCCGTGTGAGCTCATTTGTGCAATACAATCTGCCTTGGCTTACTGATGGGTAAGAAAATAATGCAAAGGAAGCTATGATTGCCTGGTCCTTTCCTCTCCTTCTATGACATCGTGTTAGTATAAGTGGTTAGCTAACAGGGAAAGATAGCGTTAAAAAAAGAATATAATAGGGGTTTTGGATCTTTTGGGTTTCTTAGAATGCCATTGCCTTCATTCTGTGTTCAAAGCAAGTTTTCAGTTCAAATGTAAAGCATGGTCTTTTCAAGGCTATCAATCCCCTGCTTACTCAACCATAGATACAGCATGCTTAACTTGAACTCACATTGAGTCATGCTAAATTGCCAAGCATCATAGGTCCACCAGAATTCTGCACTCCTGGGCAACACAAACTGCATATGAATGGGGTAGCAAGAACCAAGGACATATGTATTGCACACACCCACTCTGCTCCTGTGCGTGCTCCATTATCCCACTGGACTTCACTTACAAAACACAAGTTCAATGGTAAAATTATTAGTAATTTCACGAAGTGAGAGCAAAGCATTAAACCAATTGCAAGGGCCCAACTGAGTGGGGTTGGGGAGGGTGTTATGTGACTGTATAGGCCACATACTCATGAAGCCAAGTCCTTACTGGACTTCAGAGAGCCACAACTTGAAAGAGAGACATGAGCCTGAAAATTCTGGACTTTAAGCACATTCAGCAGTTAGATGACATGTTGGATCTCACTTGGGGAGATGAGAAGTTCTTCGTGAGGGATGAATGCTTCTCTTTCTTCTCCCTCCCTTCCTTCCTTCCTTCTTTCCTTCCTTCCTTCCTTCCTCCCTTCCTTCAGTTAGTTATATTCCCTAGCCTCCTTTGTTGTTAGGTATGCCAGATGACTGAGTTCTGTTCAATGGAATGTGGGCAGAAAGGATGCACAGTGGTTCTGTGGCTGGCCGATAGAAACTTCCCTCATGATCCTCTGTTCTCTTCCTTTCCTTGTCTGCCAGGCAGACACAGAGGACCCAGAAGAGGATTTTAATCCCCTGAAGGGATGACTGAGCAAGTTAAGAAAGGCACTGAATCTCATCAAACACTTTGAACAACAGATAAACTTCTAATGTGTTAAGTCACAGAGATATTTGGGGTTATTTATTACAAACGTTAGGCTCTTCTGAACAGAACCAGCCTCTACCCTCATAATAAGCTAGTTGGAACTTAGGGACATCATTATGAGGGCTTAGGTGGCAACAAGACAAATCAGGCTAAGGATGTCAGCTGATCCTGGAGACTGGACAGATAATATGGGATAAATCAAGGATGCAAAGGAGAGATTGGTGGTGAAAATTATTGGGTGTGGGGGGGCCAATGATTGATATAAGAGCTGTGAATAAGGCTAACTAACCTTGGATGTGGATCTTTAAATAGCTATAAAGTTGGTAGGCCACAGTAGCTGGGGGAAAGAATAGGGGTGAAGAAAATTTTCTACAACTCAATGTTGTATTCAGTGATATCTAAATAATAACCCTCTACCCTGACCCCTTTATTCCCTGTTGTAACACTTTGATATATAATACACATTTAAGTAATATATTTATTTGCTAAATTAATGATTTATTGTTTTACCCAGTATCATAAAATCAACTTTATCAGTTTTATTAACCCTTGTGTCTAATAGCTCAGACCATCTTTAATTGGTTCCTGCTTGGTCCCTGCTCCTACATCAATGGCTATCCTACTTCTGAGCTCAGTCTTGCTCGATTGAGTCCCTGCCTGGTGCAGTTAGACCTCTACAATATTGAGCTTCTTCTACCTAGACCTAGTGCATTTGCCTGCCATTTTGACTTTTGCACAACACCTGCCCTGCTTCTATTTAGATATATCCCCTAGGCTTTCATCCCTTGATTTGGATGCTCTGGCCTTAGGCTCATTTTCCCATTCCTGATCTATCTTCAGATTTACAATTTTGTGTATTTGTTACCAGTTTAGCGGACACTTGCTTCATATGAAGGTCCAGGATCATGAATCCTATTGCTGCCCTTCTGAGTCCAAGTGCACTCAGACCACAGTGGCCTCTGAGCCCTCTCTCTCCAGATTTTTCTTACTATTCAACATAGAACAGCTTATTTGGTCACAAACCACTGGTTATCTTGAACTAATGTGGTTCATATGACCTGAATACCTTTAAAAACACAATGGTAAAGGGAAAGGATTTAATTTAAAAATGTTTTAGTAGTGCTGAAAAAATAATAAGATGACACTAATGAGCTATTCATCTCAAAGAAGGGCTTGGGAGGTCAGGGATTGCATGTGTACTACCTTATACCACACACGATACCCCGTACAGTGCTATGCACACAGCAGATACTCAATAAATATTTCTTTATGGACTGCTTGGTTACTGTGAGCTAAAACCTCATAGTTTTGACAAATATTGATGTAGTAGAACATGCCACAAAGTCTGATCCGGGTTCCAGTCCTCTTTAGCAGCCTTGGCGTGCTATCCAAATGATTATGTTCTGAGGCCTCTCAAAGCCACATTTCATCACAGTAGTGACAGCATTGAAGTGGTTGAGTGAATGTAGTCCCTGTTCATAAAATCATTTCAAGTAAAAGGCTTCAAGATCCTTCCAGCTGTTATTCAAATCTATATCGTTATTTACTGTAGAACATAAAACACCAAGGCCTCATATATTTCCTCCCTCATTGAGCTAGCACCAGCCAAGCCATGTGACAGGGCATTGAGATACAATAAAGTTGGTCACCTCAGAATTTGTTTCCTTAAGCATTCTATTCTTTCTCTAAATTGTGGGTACAGTCTCCTGGACTTTGAGGTAATTAAATTCAATAGACTATAGCCTCTGTGTTTTGAAATGAACAGTCCACATTCAGTGGGTGCAGAAAACTGGCAAGTTATTATGTATCTGTTTTGAGATAAACACTTTGCTGCTGCTAACATTTTGTAACTTTTTATCATATTAAAAAAAAAGTGAGCCAAACTGGTTGCCTTGGAAACGATTATGATGTCACAGAGGATGATGACTTCTTGTAATCTGTAATAGCAAGAGCAGATGTGTTTGTAAGAAACAAAGATCTTGTTTTCATACAAATGTTCTCAAAATAAAACACAAAGGAAGAAAAATACCCAGAGCACATAATGCAAAGAAAGAGAATTGGTTCCAAATAGAATGTTTTACAAAGTTTTCCATAAAGCCTCAGGTGCTCCTCAAAGCACAACCAGCTCGAACATGGATAACAGACGTGAAATTACAGTACTCACAGAATTAGTATTCAGGTTGTATGATCTCTCCTTTCAAAGGCTTCAAGTATACTTTATGCATGCACAATTATAGAAGCAGGTAATGAGAGAGATTCTGACTTTCCCCCCTGTTGTTGCTATTGTACTTAGCTAGATAAGGGTTGATAAAAATTGCTTTGTAAAAATAAATCTAAGCAATAATTTATTAATTCTATTGAAAATATTTTTTGCCTTTTATTATAAGGTACATTGGATAATTTTTCTAAAACACACATTATTCTGTCCATGGAGATAGGTAGCAACATAATCAACTTTTAGTAAAGAATCAGAGCTCAGGAACAATTAATAACCTGCAAGCTACGGTAATTCTTTACAATTTTATTGTTGCACATCACAATTAATTTCACTTCAATTATTAGAGATTTTTAAAAAGGATATTCAAAGTTTATGACTATGACCCCTGAAATATATAGATAGGATAAACAATATATCAAATGAATGGGTTGTGTCAAAATATATTACAATGCTTTCACTATGTCACTTTGAATTTAATTCTCTACCTTGATGGTCATTGATAACATCCTAAATTAATTTTCAGATTCTCAAATATCTCCCACAGTAACCTCAAATATTTCTTGGAATTAATAAAAATTTAACTAATAAAATTAATTAATTATGATAAAGTTCTCAGTCCATGCAATTAAAAAAATCTCTCTATCCAACTTACAATATACATTTGCCAAAAAAGTGTATTTTTTATTTAAAACATTTTTTAATGTTTATTATTTTGAGAGAAAGATAGGGCATGAGTCAGGGAGAAAGAGAGAGAGAGAGAGGCAGAGATTCTGAAGCAGGCTCCAGGCTCCAAGCTGTCAGCATAGAGCCGGACACAGGACTCGAACCCATGAACCGTGAGATCATGACCTGAGCTGAAGTTACATGCTTAACCAACTGAGCCACCCAGATGCCTCTTGCCAAAAGTATTTAAATTCTTCTATAGATAAATGAGAAAATGAACTGAGTGGAAAGGAGATTAACTAACAATTCTGATATTTCTAAAATATATTGCTCCTGAAAAAATCTACTACAGAACATTCTTTCAAATAAAAATGTAAAAGATAAGAATGAGATATATTAGACCAGAATTCTGCATTATTATTAAGTAATAGCATATACTATTTGCTTTACTTTCAAATTAATGTCCACATTAATTTTGCATTTCATCCAAATGAAAATTGAATTTGTTAATTTAATTGTAATGCAAAAATACCAGAATTACATAAAGGAAAATCAGATGCAAATAAAAGAGTAAAAATTAAAAGTTCACTATGTTCTTTAGCCTGGGTTAAAAGGAATTGAGAATAAATAACAGGTGTTTCTGAAAGCTAGCCTTTAATCCTAGTTTTAGTTCTGTGATCATACTGAAGTCATATACTATTTTAAGATATAAGCTCACTTTTTTAAAGTACACAATATGAATACAGTACTCTAAATGGACACTACTGTTTGAGGTATATAGTGAGAACTGAAATATTATGATAATATAACTTCTAAAGAAGAGAAATAAAAACTCTCCAGAGGCAGGCTTTTTATAAACACTGCAAAGAGAAGGAAACAAAGTGACTTTTAATAACTGTACAAGGCAATAATAGTTTGGTGATTTAGCCAAAGTGCAAAGACCTAAATTTAAAAAAGTAGCACAGATACTTGAAAATAACAAAAGAGAAAGGAAATTGCATTAAAAGTGCTTTTTAATGAATGAATGACTAGGCAGCATTGGAATATTTTATACTATTTTATTGATGAAGGATTCAACCTCAATGATAATTTTAACCAAGATGGTACCAAATCTGTGTAAATCACTGCATTAAGACATAAGACCATGATAAAAAAGGTTGACCCAGTCTTTTTCTAAAATTGCTCTACTATAGTAAGGGAGATAAGATATACATGCATGAAAAAACTTATATTTTTTGTGAGCTAAATAAAAACATTATTAATGTAGATAGTAGATGTTAAGTTAACCTAAATAGAATTATAAAACATGTATTTATAACTAACATGTGGTAGCAAAATAGTTCAGGGGCACAATATAAAATGTGGTTTAATAATTCAACAGAACTAAAGATGTTTATAAATAAGATATAGTAGGATATGTTGTCTTTTCATAAACAAAAGTTTTTATCTATAATTAGGTTTTATTAGTCTTTGATTTTATTAAACAATGCTTATGTCAAAGTTTCCATTTTAAAGACTTCCAATGAGGGTGAACAAACAAAAACTAGATAGTTTCTGCTCTCTGGGGAAGATATCTTAGTTTGCAAATTGTCAAAAACCTTGCACCCCGTATATGAGTGTGGGTTAATGTAGCTGTTTGTTGCTATGTGAGGTTTTTCTAGGCAATGACACATATGCTCTCATTTATAGGTGGATGAAATCTGTATTAAAAAAAACAACCCTGAATCTGACACATATTATCAGGAGGATTACATTTTGAAGTTCATGCATGAGAAATATGTATTCTGATCCACATGGCAGAGACTATGTTTATTTTCTAGTTTTTCTTTTAGAAATGGAAACAAGATTTTTAAAAATCGGGAAGGAAATATATAGGAACATATGGGATAGAGCAATGGTCAGCTTCTATGTCACTATAATAATCAACTACTAACTGCAATCACACTAATTTAAGAATGTTCTTTGAAAACTTTTGTTCAGATTATTTGCTTGCTTAATGTATTAAAGAAACACAACATACCCCTTACCAGGGTGTAGGGCTGTTCTCGGACTTGTTTTGATCAGTTACAAACATCACTTGCTTAATCCTATTTAAAAAAACCTATGAAGTAAATTATATTATTACTATCCACTTTTAATAGATGAGGAAACAGAGATTAAGACATTTGTCCAATAACTAAATAACTACCACAGTAAATGGTAGAGCTGGGATTTGATCCTAAACTTTCTGATTCAAGATTTTTGATTACTGCGCCATCAATAACACTTTTGTCATTATCAGCTGGGTCAATTTCTCTTGGAGCACTGAACTGGGAAATTTTGTGTGTGTGTTTGGGCAAATGACTTCACAGACTTCCTAGGTAATTAGAGCAATTAATGAGTTTCCTCTTTTGCTGGTTGCTGTGAGTTCAGAAGTAAGCTTTGTATTCATTCAACTGTGGCTTTTTCATAAACAGAATTTCTTGATATTTTTCTTTCCCCTCTACTTCTTAGTTTCTTTCATTTTATATGTAGTTTTTTAAATTTTACCTATCCCTGAATTCATAATGAGTTCACATTCTTTTTGGAAGTATTGGATGGGGAATCCAACATTAATCAACTTCTCACAATAACTACAAATCAGTCTTGAACAGAACTCCTTTATAGTCTCTAATTAATAATTCAGGGGACCAGACATTGGCTACCATCAGTTATTAAAGATAGAGTCTGGCTAAAGTAAACTGAATGATCACCTGAAACCAGTGATCATAACTTCTTTCAACATTTAACAGTAAACACATACACACATTGTAATTAAATGTGACTTTTTCAGAACATTCACTCTTTCCTTTAATAGCACCAGAAGAACCATTGGGTCAGTAAGCCCATTTTATATGGTGAAGATGAGAATAATGGTGATCTTTCGACTTTGTCATCCTGAATAAAATGATGCCATGTCCTTTTTTCTTTCATCAAAGACAGTTAAATGGTAGAAAATAAAAGAGTATGCCTTTAGATGACTTGCTTCTATTTAGCCTGAGTTCTACCACTAACTAGCTGGTAACATTGAAAAATCATTTGAATCCTATGGGTTGACTGTTGTATGATTAAAACACATCATCATAACACAATCCCACCTCTTTTTCCAGCTGTACATTTTGACCATTTTGTACTATTCTTTTTTTTATTTTTTTAGTGTTTATTTTTATTTTTGAGAGAGAGAGAGAGACAGAACATGACGGGGGGGGGGAGGCAGAGAGAGAGGGAGGGAGAGAACCACAAGCAGGCTCCAACACTGTTAACACAGAGCCTGATGTGAGGCTCCAACCCACAAACCATGAGACCATGACCTGAGCTGAAGTCAGCCGCTTAACCAACTGAGCCACCTGGTCACCCCTCTTTTGCATTATTCTTTTATTTCACATATGAAGAAACAAATATCAGGGAAATGAAGTTGAATTAATCAGAGGAAAACAGTACAAAGGTCTCCTGACTTCTGGAGTTTTATTAAGAAATCAAACATGGTAGGTACATCCCATCTTTGTCCCTCTCAACCAAAAGGTAACTGCTAATCTGAAAGTGATACTGTTCTTTTCTATTTTATTGTACTTTTACTACATTATATGTAAATAAAAAATACATAATACTGTTTTTAGTGTCGAATATAAGAGTTCTCTTAGTATTGGGTTATTTCACCCAACATAATAATTTTTATTTTATCCATGATGATATATGTGGTGGAATATAACTGCTACATAGTATTTCAATCAGATGATAGACCTCAACTTGTTCATCTATTTTCTTAAACAGTGGCTTTCAACCTTATTTTGGCCATGAAATTCATAGAGAGTAAAAATACATTTTATGTGGTAACCCAGTAAATAAATATGTGTATCTGTGAAATCAAACTTTACCTTCTTATTTATCCCTGTTGTATGTGATGTACTCTATTCCAGTCTATTTCATTTTTTTAATGCTGGTTATGACATACTAAATATATAGCCCTCTATTGGGTTTCAACCTGACATCTGAAAAACACTGTTCTAGGAGAATTATTGTCAAAATGCTACAATACTTTCAATACTCTGATATTCCTCTAGGTTGGGGGGAAAGCTACGGGCAAGAATCTAAGTGCTAATTAGAATGTTTTCAAGCAAGGAATGATATAACAAGAAATATGTTAACCTTTGGATGGCTTAGGTACAGAACACAAGATTGTGAACCACGGTTTTAGGCAGTGAAGCTGATTTCTTATCATGAGGTAATTCTGAAAAAGTGTATAGATTTTTAAATAAATGATTCATATTTTAAATTGATGTTGCAAGCTCACTACTTTAAGAATTCCTAGAAACAGTCTATTTGTAAATTGGAATAAATATTTTTAGAAAGCGAATAAAAGCCACTCCTTTTAACTTATATACTTATTTGTCATGGTGAATGAAGAATGTCCATAACTCAGGGAAATTACTTTATTTATATTTCCATAAGCTACATCAATAAGCTTTATGTCTCAGTGGCATTGTAGTGTATTATTTGCAGACTTAAATATAAATGACTTCATTGACTTAAAGGTCTCGCATGAAAATATTGTAAAGGGGATTTCTATGTTGAGTCAAAGTGGGACCATTGCTTTTTAATAAAAAAATCTTTAGTTCCAATATGGTTACTTGTTATATTGGACTTGAAGGTACATTTTAGACTATTGCTATAACTAGACACAGAAGAATATTTTGCTTTCAGCAAGATTGGCCGTTATTATTTGTCTTTTGGCATTATCATTAGACTTAAGTACTCTATTCCTTTCATCATCAGCTCTCAGTATACAATGCTTGGCAAGATCTAATGACTTCAATGAATAAACCAATCTTCAAGAAGATCCAGAGGTCAGAAACTGCCTTGTTTCCTTACCCTGATTTTTAAGGAAGTAATGACATTGAGTTGGCAGAGAAAGCCAAATCTGCCAAAACTTTGAAGAAAGAAAACTCAAAATGTAAGTGTAGGGGAAGCAAGTGTTAGGAGGTTATCATTCCAATTAGGAGCCGTTGTATGACCATGATCTGCAGCAATTTTGGTCTCTTGAATATTTCACCTTGTATTACAGTACCATAATTTCTGGCCACAATGTAAAGGTATAAATAATACTAGGCATATTTAACTTCTGAAGGCATGGCTGTCAATCTGATTCCAGATCAAAGGAGTCAGAAAGTTGATAAGGTGATTGAAATGGAAGATGGGAACTCCAGGTGAAGCCAACTCATCATCCCACATCTCAATTCAACCACTATTTGCTGTCTCCTCTGATTCAAAATAATACTGCTCCTTCCTCTCTCCCCACCCCCAAACCTTTCTTACCATGGTCCCTGAAATTCTTCTCTTAAGCAAAGCAAGCAAGAAATTCCATCCTACATGATCTCACTAATTTAAAAACTATTTTTTTTCCTAAATGAAAGAGCTCTCCATCGAGCCATTACTCCCTTTTAGGCTAGGGTGAACATGTAGTTTAACATAGAAATCAGTACTAAAAGAAAGCACTATTAATAGTTATGTCATTACCACAGGTATAAATTGGGACTGTTATTGACAAAGCAGATATCAAGGTCACCCCACCTCTAGGCCTCTCAAGTGAAGGCCACTAATTTTCATATAATTCACCTAGCTCAGGGATAGAAAATAGGATCAGCATCTCCTATACAATCCAAGCCATTTTTTTTTCAGAATATTTATACTTTGTGTAAAACTTCAGTTCCTCTGATGTTCCTTCTTCACTGCTACCTCCTCACTATTTTTCCTCTTTGCTCTTATTTATCAGCCTTACAGGGACTAGCTCACCAAAGACTTCAGCACCTAGTTCAATATCTTCCTCTATTTCTAAGACCCAAGATAATTTCCTGATTATTCCATCGCTTTTCAAATAATCCAGCCCCCAGAAGTCATGACTGCTCAACCTTTATTATGGATCCTTGTTATTCAACAGAAATATCAAATTCCCAACAGAAATATCAAATTCCCATTCACAGCCCTGTATACTTTTGTATCTCTCAGTATTCCCTTTCAGACAATTATTCAACCCCAATGGGACTCAAGGTCTCTCTGTCTCTCTACTTTTTGTATTGGTTAGCACGCTTTCTGTTGATATCCTCTATACAGCTTCCTCAACAGTCCATTACTTTCTTTCTTTTAATTAAACTCAACTTGACTCAGGGTCCTACAGCTCCCTCCCTTCCTGTCTAGATTTCTCCACTGGGTTAATCCTGTGGTTCATATCGTCAAAATCATTATACCTGCTGTGAGCTCACCTATAAGTTATAGTAACAAGCATATGGATGGTTTAGTTGTGGTCACCAACTTCAACTGTTTCCTCTATTCTGCCCATCAATTTTCCTTCTAGTTTTTAGTTACCATCTCTCACATTCTTCATAGCAAGTATCTCAAGCAAGCGTATTCACTTTTGTTAAACTTTCAATCCAGTCACTATTCCCTTCACTCTCGGTTAATAACATAACACCTTCTACAAACCCTCCCCAACTTCCCATCACATCAACTAACAGACTTATTTGCAAGTACTCATCCTTTCTTGCTTCTCTTAACAGTAAGGGGTACCTCTTCCCCTATCTGAAGCTAATTATTTCATTTGTGCTCTAGATGTTTTTTCCTGTCTCTGAAGAGACCCCACTTTACCATTTTTTTCTATCTCCAATGCTTAAATTGCTATGGGCATCTTCTGATCAGCATGCTGAAGTCTTAACAAACAAACAAACAAACAAACAAAACAAAAACAACTTCCCTCAACCCCAGATCTTCCTCCAGCTACCAGTCTCTGTCTTTCTTTTTAAAGCCAACTCATTAAAATTATTGCTCTATACTTACAGCCTCTATTTCCTCACTTATGCACTCCTCGATGACTGATCGGTTTTCTGCTGTCATCACTATAGGCAGCATTTGTTGCTGTTATTCTCTTCCTTCCTTTTTCTTAAATCTCCTGGTTTCCTGTCAGATCTCTGAATGATTCCATTCAGACAGCTTATCTCAAAAATGCTGTTTGCCCCTCATGAATCTCCTTAAGTAGCCTGGCTTGATTGAGGCTGAATGATTCACAGAAGTTCAAAAACAGGCAAAAGGATGAGACCATGGTATTCTTGAGGGGCAGAAAAGAAGTCTTGGCAGATGACGATGGTCATGCGCATGTGCAGAATGGAGTAGCTTAGTGAGCTTTACTATCCAGGGTCTTTTAGCTTTGTGGGGCTATAGAAATTCAGTTTATAGATGCTCTTAAGACAACTAAAAACATTTAAACTCCTAACACATGACTGTATAAAACCCAGAAATATCATTTATACGTAAAGGAAAACAATTTTTAAGCATACTATCTCCACATTGGAAAATGACAAGGAAAGCGCAAACATCACTAAGTTGCCAGTGTTGGGTTTGGAACTGATCAGCAAGTTCTGTGTATGCAAGACTGTCTAATGTTACTAAGCCTTATAGCCTGTAGCATCCACCTCCACATCGAGAATATCCCCAAAGACTTGGGAGAAGGGTACCTCTTTCTCAGATGTCTTAGGCTGTGAAGAAAGAGGATTCCTATCTGGATATTTAACTAGTCTTCTGTTAAGCATCTATTCTCCAACATCAGGAGATGTTCAGCTATTTTTAAAAACACATTATGAACATACCAGACCCCTTGTTCATTTTATTTTTTTGGCTATCTGAAGATATTTGGGGAAGCTCTTCTGCCTTAGGACAGATTATACAAAGTGTGCTAAAACAAACTTCCCCCAAAGCCATCAATCAGCTTCCTTCATAAATAGAATCTTTGTTATCAAAGTATTATTTCTTTTGGTTTTTGGTAAAAAAATCCTGCTGTGAGAGAACAAATATGTAACTCCTATACCTATGCAAAGGGGGACAGAAGGACCGAAGTAAAATGATAAACTTTCATGTCTTTACTCCAGTGTTCAAGTTGTAAATTAAAACTGAGAAAAAAATCCTAATCTCACAAGCTTCGTTTAATGGAATCTAGCAAAATGCTCAAATTGACCTTTACTATAAACTGAGAGCTACTCTTCACTAGAAAAGAATCTGTTTTTTAAATTCAAAATGTATTTAAGAATACCATAACTATTTAAAATCACAATGTTTACTACACAAAGTCAGTCATTCATTCTTTGCACACGTAGGTAAAGTAAGTCTACACAAGGAAGGAGATTGATGCTTATGTTCTGGGAAGCAATGAATCAGAAGTGATCCCTTTTTTTTCCGTTTATATCCAAGTTAGTTAGCATATAGTGCAACAGTGACTTCAAGAGTATATTCCTTAATGCCCCTTACCCATTTAGCCCACCCCCCCTCCCACAACCTCTCCAGTAACCCTCTGTTTGTTTCGCTTAACATGATACACTCTAGTTCCATCCATGTAGTCACAATTGGTAAGATTTCTCTGATTGCTGAGTAATACTCCATTGTGTGTGTGTGTGTGTGTGTGTGTGTATGCCACATCTTCTTTATCCATTCATCCATCGATGGACATTTGGGCTCTTTCCATACTTTGGCTATTGTTGATAGTGCTGCTATAAACATTGGGTGCATGTGTCCCTGTGAAATAGCACATCTGTATCCCTTGGATGAATACCTAGTAGTTCAATTGCTGGGTCATATGGTAGTTCTAGTTTTAAATTTTGAGGAATCTCCATACTATTTCCCAGAGTGGCTATATCAGTTTGCATTCCCACCAGCAGTGCAAAAGAGATCCTCTTTCTCCTCGTCCTTGCCAGCATCCTTTTTGCCTGACTTGTTGATATTAGGCATTCTGACCAGTGCAAGGTGGTATCTCAGCGTGGTTTTGATTTGTATTTCCCTGATGATGAGTGATGTTGAGCACCATTTAATGTGTCTGTTGGCCACCTGGATGTTTTCTTTGGAGAAGTGTCTGTTCATGTCTTTAGCCCATTTCTTCACTGGATTATTTGTTTTTTGGGTGCTGAGTTTGATAAATTCTTTATAGATTTTGGATACCAACCTTTTATCTAAGATGTTTGCAAATATCTTCTCTGAGAAGTGATTCCTTTGGAAACAAAAGTGCAAATGTGCTTGGTGATCCAGAATTTAAAGTTAAGATCTTGTCTCTCTCTCCTTGTTACCATTTATTGAGACTCAGTTTTTTATAGGGTGATTATCTTTTAATTCACTCTTGGTGGTTATCTCATGTCATTCACTAGTTCAGAAGGACTCAAGGAAGGTACAGATGAATACCTGCTGTTAAAGTATTAGATGTCAGATAGGTTATGTTTCACATAGATAGGCATTGGATTTGGTAGAGTTTTATGTTGATATGACATTTGAATAAGCTGCTAAGAACATCGTGGACATTTGGGTTTTCTTTCAAGTGGTTCAATATTGGACAGTAATTACCCAAAGCACTGGAGTCAATGGCATCAACAGCTCTGTATGATTGGTAAATATATTTGGCTATTTACATGACAGTATATCATGGTGGTTATTACTATTGGCTATTCAGAACTTAAAACAGGTCTTTGAGTCCAGCTCTGACATTGTGGTATCCCGAAAAAGATAATAATGTATACATGCTTTAATTTCTGCCTGTGAAAAATGGGGCTAATATTATTTCCTTAATAATGGCTCTAGAGTTAAATGAGATAATGCACGTAACATGCTTATGATGCTTGGCATAAAGTAAATGCCTGTAATGGTAATGATGGCATATAGCTAGTCCCACTGATACTCCAACTTAAAAATTTTTTTGAATGTTTATTTATTTTTGAAGGAAAGAGAGAAACAGAATGTTGAGTAGAAGAGGAGCAGAGAGAAAGGGATACACAGAATCTAAAGTGGGCTCCAGGCTCCAAGCTGTCAGCCCAGAGCCTGACAGGGGTCTTGAACTCATAAATACTGAGACCATGACCTGAGATGAAGTCGGTAGCTCAGCCGACTGAGGCACCCGGGTACCATGACACTCCAACTTTGAGATCAGTTATATCATCAATCCAAAGTGCTGTAGATTCTGCATAAAGATTTATTTCTCAAAAATGATATATTTCAAACAAATAATCTTCCAATGAAGTGTTGCAATGTTCTTACCCTCTGCTAAAAACTATATCTGGAATATAGTGTATAGAACTTTTGATGGTATCCTTAGTCTACTAAGTGGGACTTTCCCAGGTGCCTAATACCTCACCATGACGTCAAGTTTTAAATACCTTTTTGAAGCCTGAACATAGCTGTTGTGGGGAGGGATACTGATGGTGTTATTCTCATCCTCATATATCATGTCTTGAGACAGTTCAGAATGCCACACTAACCTCTATATTAAGCTAACCTTTCACTAAACCACAAGTCATGAGAATTGGGGGAGGTGACATTTGACTTTACTACCTGTAAATGACCTTTCTTTGATTAATTTCCTTCTTTCAAACCACACACTGTCTTTCAGAGTTATCAAGCAGGAAACAGCTCCCCATTTCTATCCCTGTGTGGCTTTTAATTCCCTAAGTTGTCACCATCTGGCTATAAAAAGAGGGGGAAGGTTGAATCCCTGGATTCTTTCCTTCACTATCTGTTGGTAATGTGGTCTTCTTTTTTCTTCAGTCTATATAAGGTTGCTTAAACATGTGATTAGAGTTGGCTATGCTGTGAAAAAAATCTTAGTTCACAAGGAGCTAAGGCTTCTCACAAAAACTGGACAAGTAATTCCAGAGCTTTTCACAGGATTAAAACAAAACAAAACAGGATCATGCTCTTATGGGCACTGGTTTATCTACCAAGTATTTCCCTTGAGATGTAACCTGTCATCACTCTGCTTTAGACTATGACTATCTCTAGCAGAATCCAACTGTTGGTATTATAGGTCTCTAAGGCTAATCTGCCTCATTTTCACTTCCCAATTCCCAAGTCAAGTGATCATTTTTGGTTTTCCTTCTTATCCCCAGAGTGTGTTTATTATCTATATTAGGGACACCTGGGTGGCTAAGTTGGTTGAGCATCTGACTCCTGGTTTTGGCTCCGGTCGTTATCTCCTGTTTCATGGGTTCAAGCCCTGTGTCTGGCTCTGTGTGCTGTGCTGACAGTGTGGAGCCTGCTTGGGATTCTATCTCTCTGTTCCTCCCTCACTCATGTGCTCTCTCCCTCTATCAAAATAAATTAATATACTCTAAAAATAAATAATTAATACTCACTAGACAATGCATTCTCCTTATTGTTATCCTTTAGATTTGTGAGCTGTGTCTTCAGAAAGTTGAATCATTTTTTTCTTCTTTTGTGCTAACACTTTATTGGAAAGTTCAATAACCTCATTATACTTTTTATGTTCATAAATTTTAAGGTTGTTTTAGAAGAATTTTTTTCCTCCATGTCTCTTATTAGAGTTTTTTTATTTTTAGTATCAGCTCTCTACACTTGACCCAGCTTGAAGTTCTTTCATTTTTGCATTAATAGAATTCATTTCCTCAAATACTGAACACATCTGCATTTTAAAGCAACTATGATGTATTCTGATGACATCTTTAAAAATGTGTACTTTCACTTTTATTCAGAAACTTCTCCAGTCCCCAACCCCTTGGTCTTAATTTTAACTCCCACAATTTATAATTCTTATTTGGGATAGAGATAGCTTATCTTTTGCTCTACATCAAAACAGGCTCTTTAGAAGCAATCTGATATTATTCTATCAAAGTGTGAATTTAAGTCACACTGTTACCTTTCCTAGGGACATGGGTATTTGCACAAGAACCTTATCTCTAATTGCAAAGTGACACTCTTAAGAATTGTTAAAAGAAACTATTGTTCAAGGTGGATGGAATGAGAAGACCCTTACCTTACAGGACTCACATGCCACCCAGCAGACCCCAGAGTATCACTATAGTCAGGGAGGTATTGATATGCCTTACTTATGAACTGGATTTGGTGTTTTAGAATGTTTTCTTTGAAATTATGGTTCTATTTCTGGCTTGCTTGATTCTTCATAGTGCCAATCTAGGTCGACAGGAGAATATGAGACCATTGTTCCATATCCTGCTTAAAAGAGAACACCACTTCAAAGAAAACAACACCTGACAAAAATAAAACAACAAGCAATCAGTTTTAAAACATTGTGCCTGTGTGCTTGTTAATCTTAACTTTTTCATGGATTTAAGTTACTTAGGGAACCTACTTTGGGTGATTATTTTCTGTGTCTAGCACAACGAAGCCATCTAAATAAAAATAATTAATATATAATTAGTTTCCAACAATTTCTCCTTTGATATTAGTAAAGTACTGCAGTGTGTAGAATTGCCCCCTTACCCTCTGCTAAAGATAAAACCAAACTTAACAACAGGGAGTAATTTCCTTGAACAAAAATTCACTTTTATTAAAATTCCTTAAAATTCCTTTAAAGGGTACTAGGGCTTTTAAATCAAACACAGATGAAATAAACCATCCAAAGAAAACAAAATACTTCAAAATACACCTTTTAGCTACACTGTCTTTTAAGAACTTCTTTTGCTGGGACACCTGGATGGCTCAGTTGGTTAAGCATCCCACTTTAGCTCAGGGCATGATCACAGTTTGTGGGTTCAAGTCCCGCATTAGACTCTGTGCTGAAGCCTGCTTCAGATTCTGTGTCTCCCTCTATCTTTGCCCTTCCCCCACTCACGTTCTTTCTGTCTCTCAAAAATCAATAAATATTAACAAAAAAATTAAAAATTTCTTTTGCTGATTGCATTCAGTGATTATAGAACTAAATCTGTTGCATTCTTTGACAGTCAGCGAGGTTCATGAATTATTAGGCATTGACATGAAATAATTTGTTTTTGAAACAGAGGGGTCACATAAGTGTATTTTACTCAAAATTATATTTTATGTACAATTTTAACCATTCTTCCTATTTATATTTGTAAATGTTGTATTGTCTACTCAGGTGTTCACAGTCTTCATGTGGACAGAAGCCAGAATTGACCTGCTAATAGTATTTGTAACATGACTTATGAGTCAAGACTTGACCAATATCGTTAGAGAATTAGAATATGGAATTAGAATGTGGAAAATCACACCCTTTTTGTCCCTTAAAAACAATTTAACACATAAGTGAATATGGGATTAGCTCCATATTCATCCATTCAGCAAAGGTTTACTGAGTACAAACTTTGTGCCAAACACTGCTGGTTCTGAGAAAACAACTGTGAGCAAGACGGACACAATCTCTGCTATTAAAAAGATGACATTCTAGTGGGAGGGGGCAGAGATTTTCCTTTAAAGCGCAGGAAATGAAACACATTTACACATTGTATAATTAAAGTAAAGTGCACGGGGCTACGAGAAGACAGTGCTGGGTAGGATGCGACAGAGAGGATGAGAAAGAAGCATCATTTGAAAAACGGTGGGTGTGGGCTATGTTTTCTCCCCACCTCCTCACTACCTCCCCAAAGTGAAAATTTATATACAGTACTGCACTTCCCTAGCGGTACATTTTAACGCACGGTATAACCATGTATGTACTTAAAAATGCGTGCAGTGTAGTTACAGCAAAGGATGGAAAGAAACATATCCTCTAACCACTATAAAATACTGCAGAGAAAAACTGTGAACAAAGTGAATTACTACAGATTTTACAAAGGTTCCTTTCTACTAGTACAATCATGAGTCTCAGAGCCAGGACTGTTCAAGTGCAGAAGTTGAAACAACTCTTAGTCTTAGTGTGTAAACATAACTGACTTTTTTAGGGGTGAGCTGGACATACCATGATCTGCAAATGATAAAGAAACATGTTAAACACAGAGAAAATTTCCCCAAATGGTCTAATTCTCACAAGTGGTTGTAAGATCTTTGCCATTCTCAAATTTGGGAGCTATTGCTCCCTGACCAAATCCCCCATTCTTGGGGAGACAAGGCGACCGAATGGGAAGTGCCTGAATGCTTAGCCACTAGAGGGAGAGAGTGTGCCTCTGGTGAGTCTGGAGCCAATGAAAGTAACTCCAGAAAAGGATAGGTTTTCAAGGGAGCTAAATTAAGCTCTAATCAGCCAGGGGTAAGGACTATTTCAGCTGTGGTAGCTTTGGGGAATTTGAGGATAGTTCCTTAAGACTTCACAATGGATCCTCTTCTACTAGTAATTAAATTGGTTAAACTATCCAGATATTTCATCTTAATTTTGAGTATGTTTTAATTCATATTTTCCAAGGATCTCCATAACTTTGCAGATACTTAAATACATGCTTAGTTTTTAGGAAGGACTTCTGGCAATTCAGGGAAGTTATATTACCCTTTATAAATTGGGAATTTATATATTATGAACAACATTCCAATTTTCTAAGATAATTTAGGATTTAAACCTTTGCCCTCTACAGGGATGATTAGCATGATTTGTGGAGGTATATGTTCACAGCTTTCCCAAATGTGACTTCAGGAAAATTACTTTTATTCAGATAACAGGTTAAAAAATCAAAAACACCACCACCTGCCTTACCAATAGAGAAATAACAGCAACTGCAAGTTGTTGCTGACCTGAGCCCAAATGAATTGCTCTCCAATGGAAATCGGTTAATCTTTGTTGCACTGGGGCACCAAATTTCAATTTCCATAATTAAAAGCAAGCCTATTGGTACAACTGTTTTTTAAAAAAATACAATGTATAAAATACTCAGTTCACAATACAACTTACATAAAGTTACTACACAAGTCCTATGGTATCCATTACTTAGCGTTTCTTAATGCGAATGAATTCCTTCCCCACTCTGAAATCTAAAGAAAAGACATGATTCAAAATTTTATAGACATACAAAGTGCTTAAGATATAGTTGATGATTTTATTTTCAATGTAGCTTTTCTCTTTCCTCAGCAGGAAAGTAAAAAAAAAAAAAAAAAAAAAAAAAACCCAAAAACCAAACCTCAACAACTCAGCAACTATTTCTGGGATTCTTGAAAGGAGTAGGAGTATGATGCCTCCTAACTGTTCCAGCATTGATTTTCTTCACAATCTGTGATATGGTTTCTCAGAAACGCTGTTTGGCAGTTCTGATAATTTCATGTGTTTTCAAACTTAAGCCACCCAGACTACACAGTTCAGTATTTTCAGCTCCTTTCATTTTCCTTTTCCCTTTAATTATAGAAGTCTCTATTCCCTCTTTTTTGCAAATGTGGTCAAGTAAGATGCTAAATGCTACTATTGGTAGAAGAAATATGCTTTTGCTTTTTCCATGAAGGCCAGCCGACGTTCCT
>NC_043702.1:22721223-22775493 GCF_006229205.1 Suricata suricatta
CCCCCCCCCCCCCCCCCCCCCACCTTTTCTTTCAGTTTTCTTGTCTTAGCTTTTGGTCGATTCTTAAGGAACCGGTGGATCAAGTTTTTTCTCTTCTTGTTAATCGCATTGCTGTAGCACTGACCTCTCTCTCTCTCTCTCTCTCCCCCCCTTTTTTTTCCTCTTTCCTGAAAGTACGTGGTGCCATTCCTGAGTGACTTTTCCTACTAGACCATCCCAAAGGGACGAGGGGGAGGGGGAGGAGGAGGAGGAGGAGGAGGAGGGGGAGGAGGAGGAGGAGGAGGAGGAGAGGGGGGTGTTCCTTCTCTCTCATTTCTTGGTTTTGTTTATCCGCCGATCTGTTTGCAGGATTTGGGCTCGGAATGACCCACCTGTAAAGTGCTTTTCCTACCTCCTCGCCTTGAACTCTGCAAGGGGCTTGGCTTGGAGGGGGCAAGGGAGGGAAAGAGAGAAGGGGGAAACACAAAAAAACTTCTTTCTTTCTCTCTCCGTTTATCTTCAGCCCGACATTGTCACCTCCTCTTTGAGGGGTTAGAAGAAGCTGAGATCTCCCGACAGAGCTGGAAATGGTGATGAATCTTTTTTAATCAAAGGACAATTTCTTTTGTATGTACATTTCGTTTCTCTTTCTCCTTTTCTTTTTCTTTCTCTCCTTCTCTGAGGGTTAATAACCATTTCATTGATGGGGCAGACTTCTTTCGCTTCTCCCTGACGTTTCTTTCTTTTTAATATGTGTGTGTTAAATGTGTACATTTTTAAAGAGATAAACTCATTTGTGAAATATCCGAAGAAACTACTCCCCTTTTAAACTTTACGGATGCCTTTCTTCAAAACCTTATGTAATCATAATTTGAAAGAATTTGATAACAGTACAGCAGGTTGAAATTTAAGTGCTATGTAGTGACTGAGTTGGGAATTTGATCTGATTATTCCATAAAGAAAGAAAAAAGTTTTTTGGGGGGGGGTGGGGAGGGTGGTGGTGAAGAAGGGGAGGGGAGGGAGAAGGGAAGTGGTTTTGGAGACAAGAAGTGAAGCTGCCTGTTTTCCAGTAAGTAATGGAGAAATTCCAGGAGCCAGGGCTAAATATACTTGGCGATCAATACAGAAATGGCTCATTGTGAATAATTTAGCTGCTGGTGCAGAGAGAGTTTTGAAACTAAAGGCAAAAAGGACCAGGGCCAAAGGAAAAAAAAAATAAGTAAAAATCTCCTCAGGACATGTCAATTCTTTAAACTTTTTCCTTCAAAGAATACAGTCAGCTTATCGATCTTTTCATTATGTGAAATCAAAGCTAGGGGGTGTCATCTCATACAATTTACTTTTGTTTCTGAGAATTAAGTTCTGGTTTTGTGTCATTGGTGCATGAAAATAATTCCCCAAACTTTAAAAAAAGTGATTCCCTTCCAGAGAGCAAAAAGTTTATGAAATTTTCAAGATCAGAATGTATTAAGTTGGCTTGGCGTTTGTGTCCAACCGTGGTCTGGCAGGAAATTAAGGTTACATTGAACAGGTGCTTCCACAGAAGTTCGTGTAGGCTAAAATGTCAGTACAAGTCTGGGAGAAGGGTACCTGCTGCGGAAACCTTCGAGACTCACTGGGGCACTACATTTTTGTTTTGTTTTGTTATGTTTGTTTGTCCTCCCTCCTCCCTCTTAGAACATGATGAACCAACTTCCAACAATTGTGAATAGAGCTATCTGTATACCAGGGAAGTCCTCAAACTGCAGTGTGATTGTGGGAAGTAGGGAATGGTAAAATACTTATATCCCAGTTAGAGCTGGCACATTTGAGGTGTACCCTCCCTGTTGTTTTCCTTTAAGTAAATTCTGATTAAGAGAGGCATTCCTTTCTTGCTACAGCCCATCTCACAGCACACTTATCTTTCCTATCCTATCTCCGGCAGGAATCAGATCATTTGCAGAAAGAGTTCAGTGACTTGCAAATGAGCACATACAGTCCACTGTGGTATGTTTCTTGGGCACAGGTTGCAGGAGCAGCAACATGGGCTAACTGCTCGGAGCTTCAAATAAGTTAAGCATTTAATGGCAGATACTGAAAGGAATCATTGTGTTAAGGGTATAATCTTTTGTATTGCAGCACTGCACTTTGACTATGGAAACAGAGGCTATTGATGGCTATATAACGTGTAAGTATTCATATTCATTACTTTGTTATTGGTAATCAAGTTATGTTTGTGTTCCTTGTATTTTATTCTCTGAATTCTTTTTTGTCAAGAATTCTATACTCTTATTTTTCTATCTGTTCACAATTTCACCTTTAAATGAGTTTGAGAAAATAACAGCACAGAAGCAAAACGAAGGAAATACAGAAATACACTTAATCTATTAATGATAACATTTTAATCAGTAGTAAGTAGCTTAGCAGATCAACACTTTTCCACTGGAGTTTTTTCATTTACTTTACTCTAAGTTTAGAATAAGTTAGGTTACATATATGTCTACTAATATGGCATGTGCTAAATATTTACTACTTTGTAACCTAATTTTTAACACACGTAATATGAAAGCTCCTTAAGCTGACCTTTCTTTTAGGCAACTTTTCTTTTAAACATCCAACTTTCTGATAGTCACCACTTTGGAAAAAACTCTTTCTGCAAACGCTCTATACTTAATGGTTAAATTAGGTGTTAAAAGAAAATTTAGTTTTTCAACTGAAAAATACTTTAGAAATCAACTATTCCACTTACTCTTATTTACAGTTAAGCATATTGTGATAATCAGATTTTGTAGTTTTTTAAAATTTATTGTGGGCTGGTCATGGCTTTTCATTATTTCATTCATTTATTATATATTTCTAAATTATATATCCTTATAGTTTCTTTTAAGGGAAAATGTATTAGATTAAAATTTCAAGGCTATGCATGCCTCTGCATGTAGGAAGCATAGATGGTAATTAGATTTTATGTGACAATGAACAGAGACCAAAAGATTTTATTTTGTGAAAGCAGGTGACAATGAGCTTTCACCTGAAAGGGAGCACTCCACTATGGCGATTGACCTCACCTCAAGCACACCCAATGGACAGCATGCCTCCCCAAGTCACATGACAAGCAGTAAGTCTTCACTTTTATGATTTTTTTTTCCTATTTCTCTAGCGACACACTTGAATTTGCTAGGTCTTTAGGGTCCTCTCACATTGGGGTGTAGCTGCTGCTATAGATTTTCCTAAAGAAAGAACAACACAGATTTATTCCTGTTCATTCTAGTATCATAAAATATGAGCCTGCTTACTAGTCTGACCTATCCCAAGGTGGCATTTGGGAGCTGGTGCTTACCTGTATCAGGTAAGAAATGTTAGACTTTGCTGGTTATTGTTTTGACTTGTTATAACTAGATTTGTTGTTGTTGTTGGATAAAAGAATATGGAAACAAGTCACTTCCAAAGGACTCTTCACAGTAAAAATATGAAAAACAAAAAAGAAAGAATTTTACATTGCCTTGGTGTAAAGCTAATCCATCAGTGGTAGAATCACAGTTACTTTTTTTTGTTTGTTTAATATGTGAAAGTTTCTCCTCCAAAGCATTGGAAGTGAAGTGTAATGGAAAATTTATGGATCTGATTTAAATCCATTTCTCCAACAAAGTGAAAGCATTTTGTTTTAGACTCTCCAGAGAAGAACTGTGAACGTTAGGAAGGATGTTTTGAACTTGCAGGAATAGACAGTTTTGGCTGCTGCTTTTGATAGTCATTCATTGATGTAGTAAACATTGTTTTTGGGTAATAAAAGAGCAATTTGTAAGTTGTCTATGACAAAAGACAAAATATTTCATTAAGAATATGGTTTGCTTTCTCTTAACTATGTTTTATCAGTGTAGTTACTAAGTGCAAATGCTCTATTACTCCTTAATCATAATTTGAAATCTTGTGTTTCCCTTATACTTTTGAATGTATTATATTCTTGTGTAGAAAAGACTTCTGGCTTTTATGTAAATATAACTTAATTTGAAAGTTTTTTATTTGGGTGATGTGTGAAGGAAAGGGAATTTTTACCCTTTTTTAAAAAAAACCAAAGATTTAATAACTGAAGGAAACTGAATCAGCTAATAAATTATGAATATATTCTCAAGTTATTCTGATTATCCAGAGAGAACAAATTTTCCTTTCTAGTTCCCTCTTATTGTTCTCAAAACTTGAGGGTATTATAAAGCGCCTAGTTTGTAAATAGTAAAGACTTCTGAATTTTAAGCAAAAGTATATAGAGTACTGTTGAATACATTTTAAAGTTCATTAACTTGAAGTGATCCTATTTATTGACTTGAACTTTTGATTGAACTATGTGAATTTACTTACATAAAAGTTGTCTTTTTATTAATGGGAAGCATTTCCCAGGAGATTTTATTCTGGAAGCAGTCATTGAAATTCCTTTATTATGTAGAAAGAAAAATTAATAGTAAGTGAGTTAATATATATTAAATTCTAGTGTTAATCTTTTATAATGGATCTTGTAACATCTATTTTTTTTGACTAGTTGGCTATAATCTAACAAAAGTTGTACTACTACTTCAGTGTAGATAGTAAAGCTTTTATATTTTAACATTTAATGTTACTAGTTCCTCGGTAGAATAGCTTTTGTTTCTCTGATAATTTTTGTTTCATTTCCTAAAGAGTAAAGATAGAATGATACAAAAATTTCAGTCAGCTTAATATTTAGCTATCAGCTTTAGAAACTTTAGAAACTTTGAATAATCATAGACTTTAGCTGTCATCCCCTGGCCGCCACTAGGATATCAGCAGGAAAATACGGGTTAATTGGCTCCTTTATTCGTGAATGTGATTCTGGTTTTACAAGTACTCTTCAAAAAAGCAGTTCACCCGTTTATTTTAAGGAAACATCGCAGAGTGTGAGCATGATCAATTTGAACAAGTAAGAACTGTGCTTTTAACAGTTGAGCTTTTCGCACCCAACAACAGTGAAATTATGTTGGTAAAGAGATCCTCCCCCCACCACCCCCAAACTTGCTAGCCTGTGGCAATTCCATGTTCATACAGTTTTGGCTGAGCTGCACATGTTTTTGTGTTCTTTTCCAAAGAGTTGTAGGTTAAATATTTGGCTCTCACTTCAGAGCTGTGTGTTGTATCCTTTATGTAGCCTCTATTTACAGTATCTAGGTTACCCACTTAGGTGTTAAATGGGGAAGATACCCATTTTTCCTCTCTGTTAGATCTAGGAGAATATAAGCATTTTAGATTGCCAAGGCAAATAGTGGTAAAGAGGGACTCTTGTCTATTACTTAGAACAAGGGACCTAAAATCGGTCACTCAGATGTTTTTCTGTGATTTGGAGTAGTTTTTGTGTGTGGGGGGCCTGCCAGATCACTTGTGTCTGAGATTACTGATTTTCCTAAATCCATTTAAATGCATTGTGGAATTTTATCAAATGAAGTAGCTTATTTATTTTCTGTAATTTATTTTATGTCTTCAGATATACTTACTAAAGGGCTGTTGCATCCAAAAACAGAATGGCAATTTTGATTGCAAGTATTCAAGCCCAAAGTAAATGGGGACTACCTTTATGATAGAATGAGATAACCTCCAGGAGCAGCAAGGAGGGGACAGGACTAAACGACAGGAAGGGGAAGAGAGTTATTTTAGAGCAGCTTAGGAAAAAAAAAAACCTAGAAGATTGAAAACCTTTGATTTTTTAAAAATAAAATAACTAACATTCTGGCAATAAAGTATCAATAACCCGTGATAGCCCATTTATTTTGGTATTAGGAGAGTGGTCAGTTTTACCGCAAAGTACTAGTCATTTATTTAGGTTATTTGTTAACTGTTCTAAGGTGAAGGGTGTCTGTACAACTTGTGCCAGCTATTGTATAAAAAATAATGACAGCAGCTATCATTATTTGACAGTGCTAGAAACGAGCATCGGTGACTTAGGGGAAAACTAAAAATGTTAACAATGTCTGACAGTTTGGGGTTTTAAACATTAGCATGTAAGATGATCTTAAAAATTGAGGGGTGATACGGATCTTACCATTTTACAGTAACTACTTCCTATGTTTTCGAATGAATTTTCTTAGAGAACTTTAGACTTTTTCTTCTGGAATCGGGTCTCTTTGAGAAAGAAGATGGGCATTGTTGCCTGAGATCATTAGTGTACATATTGAATCTGCTGACAATCTTCGGTGTCAGAGATGACAGTATATGCCTTGATGGCTACTGGAAATACACAGTGTTAAGTGATTTTAAAAATAGAATCTGAAAGTTAAGAATCTGCAACAGACAACTCAGACAGAACAATATAAAAATAATCCATATTGTATTTTGGCCTTTGTGATTCCTTCTGTTTCTGGGTTAGCTCCTCTCTAGCTCTTGCATGGTTGCTTCCGTATCGGTTTCAAACTGTTCTATCTATACGTGCCGGTATTTAAAACAAAATTTAAGGTTCAAGAATTTGTAATCTTACACTTTTCGTCTTCTACTTTTATAATGCCAACAAATAAATTTCCCTTGGAGGTAGTTAATGGTATGAACATACATTGTGACACAGATTTTGTTTCTATTACTTTAAAACTTTTTACATGGATCACCTTTGCAGTCAATACTATTTGCCAGTTTGATGGCCAGGTGGCATGTATGGAATTGGAAGAAGTAGTAATTCTAGTTTTACAAGACTCTGACCAATAATCAGGTCAGGGAATCTGGTTTATTCTTATCAGAGTGCTTCATGTTCATTTTTTTTTCTTAGATAGTTGCCACTTTTAGAGCTTAGTGAAGCAGGAGTGTATCATGATTTCCATTTTTCTTATGTAGAAATGGAGGTCTGTAGAAATAAGTTGGCCTTTTATGTCTCTTAATAGAAGGATGGAATTGTCAGGATCGGGACATAAAACCTTGTGGGTTAGTTAGATCACTTAAGCAGTATCTTTTTATAATGTTACTGTCTCAGGGTGCCTGCCATGTCCAAAACTGACCCACGTTTTGGTGACAAAACTGTATTACAAAAGTACAGGAAGGTTATTATGGTGGTGGAATGATAGCAGATAATCTTGTTAAACAGATGCTCTCATGCACTTTTAAAAATATTGTTTATATTATGGAACGCACCAGCTTTCTGAATTTCTGAATGAAGCTTTCTGTAGCTTCATTTGGCAGTCCCTCTTGGTTGGATTTCCATGGATTATACACCCTAATATAACACCACATGGGCTTGATAGAAGAACTCACCCTCTTCCGAATTGTAGTACTTCTGTGTGTGTGTGGGTGTGTGTGTGTGTACAGCATACATTTACTTTTTACTTGTCGGGAAATTAAGAGAAAAGTTTGATTTTATTTCCCTTTTTAAAAAAAAAAGTTTATTTAATTTGAGAGAGAGAGATCAGGGGAGGGGCAGAGAGAGAGGAGCGAGAGAATCCCCAGGAAACTTCTCACTGTCAGTGCAGAGCCCAATGCAGGGGTCCGTCTCATGAACCCTGACATCATTACCTGAGCCGAAATCAAGAGTAGGACATGTAACCAACTGAGCCACCCAGGTGCCCCAAATTTGATTTGCTTTCTTTACACCTATCCGTGGTAAGTAACATGGTTATGAACTAAACCAGAAAGAAGAAAAGAAACTGTAGGAAGTATGAATGTGTAGGGAATTAACAGTAGAAATGCTGTATATGTTTATTTGCCCCTCATTTCCCCCTCCTGGCATTTTTAGGCTGCTTCAACATAAGAATAAAAGTCTGTTTTCAACAAATAAATCAACTTACTGTAGAAGTATTATCCTCCTTGTCTCTGTCTTTGTCTAAATCTGTCTTCCCCACTGGAAGTAGACTTTTTTTTTAATGTAACATGATTTATTAGGTTCTTTTGGGAGTCCTCCTTTAAGCTGTAATGAATTGAGGTTTCTGGGACCCATGCTCTTTTCTCATAATTTTAAGTATTGATATATTTTGATCTTATGATGTTCTGAACAATCAATAGCAGGGCCAAAGTTGTAAAATTAGGTAGAATGTATTGTTTTTTTCTTTGATTTTTTTTTCCCCCTTTATATCTGTTCGGATCAAATATATTCATTGATCTGGTAGTATTTTCCTTTTGGAATTAATCAAGACTCAGAATATCTATGCTTTGAAATAGGTAAAGAGTATTTAGGAGCTATATATCCCTTATGGGAAATGTTTACCTACACTGGAGTGAGAAAAGGACAGGAAACATAATTTATTAAGTATATCTAGGATGCCCAGCACTATTGCTAGATACATCCATATTATTTCACTTAGTCTCCATAACAGCTCTGTGTGGGAAGTAATTCCTCTGCTGAGTACACAGCAGCAATGGATTGTAAGTGTTTAAAAATACAGGCTTTGGAGTTATACATGCCTGTGTTAGAATTACTGCTTTGCCACCCACTTGCTATGTGACCTTAGACATGTTACTTCATGTCTCTGAGTCCCAGTTTCCTTATCTGTAGAACAGAGTTAAGTCATACCTACCTCAGTGGACTGCTGCAAGGTTTAAATGAAGTAATACATACAAAATACTTGCGCAGTTCCTGGTGCATGCTTAGATGCAATAAATAATCACTGCTGCTATCACTCAGAGGAGTCGTTGCTTTATCATTGATCAGTGACTCATACTAAAAAGACTTTGTTTTCAAATCCATTTCTGTTTGAAATTCGGGTCATTTGCTCTTTCCTTTTTATTATGTACATCCATGGAACGGAGACAGAGGTTTCTAAGAACTTAGGGTAAAAATTGAAGAAAAGCCTTTCTATTATTTAAAGCATCTATGAAGATTTTGGTTACAAAGAAGTATAATTTGTATGTTGGAAATTCTGGTTTCAGTGTTCCTGACTATAGTTTTGTGTTTTTGGTTATATGTAAAGAAAATCATTGCTTACCTTTGATGCTCGAAAGATACCAGTCATGAAGAATGGGAAAGGAAAAAGTTCATTTGATAGAGAAACCTATCTATATCTATAATCCATTCTTTCTTAGAAGGTTTGCATGTAGGGGCACCTGGGTGGCTCAGTCAGTATAGCGTTTGACTTCGGCTCGGGTCATCATCTCACAGTTCGTGATTTTGAGCCCTGCATCGGGCTCTGTGCTGACAGTGCGGAGTCTTGACCCTGTTTCAAGTTCTGTGGCCCTCTATCTCTCTCTCTCTCTCTGCCCCTCCCCTGCTCATACTCTGTTTCTCTCTCTCTCTCTCAAAAATAAATAAATTGAAAAAATTTAAAAAAAAAGATCTGCATCTAAAATTTTACCTACTTTAATGCTTCTGGTGGTACCATAAATTCTTATTTAGGGGTGCCTGATCACACTGTAGGCCTGGTTGTTGTCTATTGTGCATTTGGGGATAATAAAGTAAGCTTAAATTATATGATTGTCAGTTCTAGGTATTTGCTATGTTCCTTTATTATTCTAATTGATTACTTCACCAACTTTATAAGCTACCTTTTATGCATCAGGCACTGCAAGGTGAATCCGAAGGTGAATAGTATACTGTCCTTCAGGAGCTCATATTTTAGTTTGAAAGACACTTAAGCAGTGCCTTGTACTGCGGTATGCTCAGTGTTCTGATTGTTACAGGGAGTAAAGGGTAATACTAGTCCCAGAAGTCTTCCTAGAGACAGAGGCCGCTTGAGCTGAGACTTATTAAAGGAATAGGATTTAGAAGAAAAGTGGAAGGCTTTTTTCAGCAAATGAAGAATCCACAGTGAGAGCTGAGAAATAACATGGCATGTTCTAGAAAATAAGAGCAGGTTAGTATTTCTAGAGTGTTAGGCTGGTGCCCAGGATTTGAGGCCAGAGATGACTGTGCACAATTAATCAGGCAAGATGAAGGAATATCTTGTATAAGAGAAATCTTGGATTTCATTTTCAATGAGCCAAAGCTTTTAACAAAGCAGATGACTTCTGTATTTTGATTGACATGAATCACACTGGCTGTACTGTGGGGGAAAACGATTGTGGTTGAGGACCTGTCTAGAGGCAGGGGTATTTTTAACTGCTATTGCAATGGTTGAGTGAGAAGTTGTGAGAGCTGGTGATAGTGGGGACAAAAAGGAAGAAAGATTTGGGAAATGAATTGGACTTGGATAGTAGGATTAAGGAGAGACGGAAGTTCATGATGGTGATCCCTTGATTATTGGATAAATGGCAGTAGGTTCCATTAGTATGGATGGGAAATACTGGAGAGGTTTCCAGGAAAAGATTTAGTTTAGTTTAGCTTAATTCTGGATCCAGGGAGTTTGAAACCCTTGTAGGATTTGGGGGAAGATAGCAATTAGGCATATGGACAAATTAGACTGGAAATCACAAAGGTAGCTTGTGATTTGGTTAGTTGCTACTGTATTACTTTAACAGTATTTTAGTGGTTTGAAAAAATACATTCCACAAGTAAGTCCCAGCATTTGATTGTGCTTTTATTTTCCTATTTGCCCTATTAAGTCAAAATTCTATATTGTAATGTATGCGTACAGGTTTTAATGAACTCTCTCTGCTTAATGGAGTCCTTTTATGGTAGTCTTAGAATTTGGATTAGTTGAAGTGATTGAGTCACTAATTTTTAAACAAAATATGCTGGCCGTTTAAGTTTTTGTGGTATATTAATATCATAACTATTAGGGTTATTTATTTTTAAAAATCATAAATCTAATGTATACCATATACTCCAATGCTTCTACTATAATGATTTGTCTTTATTCTGTAACCTATTTCCTTATAAATACATAACTTAAAATATATGAGGAATGATTTGTTAGCAACTGGCCAGTTCTGCCACATAAATAGACAAGGTATTTAGTATTTTTGTCCAGAGCTTTTTTAAAAAAAACTTTAAGATAAATATACATGTATAATACATATTATTTGAAAATTATTTAGTACCTACTTAACTTGTTTTTAAGTTTCTAATATTGTGCCTGTTGGAGTAAAATTACCTAGATTGTTATAGAGTGTGATACAGAAAACATCTTAATTAATATATTTATTATCTCAAAATATCTATTATAAAACTCCATCTTAAAAATGGAAGCTCTGATTACCCGAGACACTGCAGAATTCCAAGTGAATGTTAATGATGGAAATACTTCATCTGAGATTTCCTGTATATGGAGATTCAGAACTCTGTAGAGAGGTATTTTTCATTTTTCAATCATTGATCCAGTAAACATTTATTAAGCAGTTACTTTGTGTGATGCACTGCTGATACTGGGGCACAAACAAATATGTTAGAATTTTGTAGAGAGGGATGTTGTCTTTCAGGTTCCAAATGAATCCATATTTTATTCGAGACATTAATAATCGTATTGCATTTAGAAGCAAATAAGTAAAAAAAAAAATAAGTGTGGTATACTTACTCTGATTTATATCCATTATAGATGAATAAATTGCTTCTGACCTTTTACCACCAAGAGTTGTTCAAAAGTATATAAATTTGAAGATGCACAATGAAACAGAGATGAAAATGCAACAGGCTTTCAAGTAGGTTCTCAAAGGCTCACATTTCTCCAAGAAAGTTTTTATAATGCAGGATTTGGCCATAGCCTTACAAGTTCTGAAACTTGATTGGCGGCACACTTAGAGCAGATCCAGATCTCCAGATTGACTTATATAAATAAGTTTCCAAACTTGGTATTTAAAATCAGAGGGCCAATTTATGTCTATACATTGATTAAAAATAAAACAAACAAAAAACCCCAACCAACTAATAGAGGATCTGGATCACTCCATTTGGCTTGACCAGAACTTTTTGTTCTTGTGAACTGACCTATCTGGGCAATCAGCAAAGGTCACTTGGTAAGCAGAGAATCTGAACAAAAGGAGTTAGTTATATAATTCAAATGTTTAATGGCATCAGACTAAGAGAGCCTAATATGTTCAACATCACAATAGAGATAGCATTGCCATTTGGATCATTATGGTTGAAGTCCATTGTCTAATTTCTTCTCCTCTGGATGGACATGGATTTAGATTGCATAGATATAGGTTCAGCCAAAATACTCCTAGGAGTTATTTTTTAAATTATTTTTTTAACTTACATTATTACATATAATCAGGTTACAACCAATTTTGTGAGCCTAGGATAGATTCATTTTCTTTAGTGTAATTTTACATTCCTGCTTTAGATTTATTGATTGTTGATTTTATAGCTTAACTCTAAAAAAATCTCATAATGCCTACAAGGATACTTTAACTACTGTTACCTTAAATTCAGACTTCTATTCATAGGAATGTTGATAGGTGATATGGTCAGCAGTTTTTAAGAGGTCTTAAAATCAGTTTTTTGTTTTGTTTTGTTTTGTTTTGAGAGAGAGAAAGAGAGAGAAGAGAGCAGAGCTGAGGAGGGATAGTGGAAGAGGGAAAAAGAAGAGAATCTTAGGCAGGCTTTATGCCCTATTAGGAGTCCAACAGGGGGCTCAACACAGGGCTCAACATGGGGCTCAATACTGCTCTATCTCATGACCATAAGATTATGGCCTGAGCTGAAATCAAGAGGAGGGCACTTAACTGACTGAACCACCTAGGTTCCATAAAAGTTTTAAATGAAGATGGGAGAGAGCACTGCCACCGGAGAAAGACACCTTAAGTTAGTTGGATCTAGAAGTGCTCCTAGTTTATAGGTCAAGAGGAACAAATATTACACCAGTTTTGTGAAATCATTGTAGTAGTCTGATGAAGCAAATGAGACTTTATAGAAAATTATGGTATTTTAGTTTAGCTAATAGGGAAGGCTATCTTAGTTACTGGATGTAACTTTGAGAATATTTGTCAAAGCATACAGCTTTATTTGGGGACCAGACATTGATTACAAATATGCTGATCATAGATTTTCCAGATCTGAATATTTGAGGAAAATGACCATGCCCTATCTCTTCATTCCCTAGTAGTCATTTGTTGAATAAAGAAATACTTAAGATTATATTGCATATATATATTTAAGTAATGTGTTTCTGACCTATTTGAGAAAATTTGAAAACTTGTTTTTAGATATTAAAATAATTCTGAAATTGTAACTTGTGATTTTCTCTGTTTGGAAATGTGTTGTTTTTAACCATGTCTCACTCTTAAAACATTTTTGTAGTCTTAATTTTTTTTAATGTTCATTTTTGAGAGAGTTGGGGAGGGAGGGAGGGAGGGAGAGAGAGAGAGAGAGAGAGAGAGAGAGAGAGAGAGAGAGAGAGAGAACATATGCAAGTGGGGGAGGGGCAAAGAGAGAGGGAGGCCAAAAATCCTAAGCAGGCTCTGCTTGAGCCTTATGTGGAGCTCAAACCCATGAACTCTGAGATCATGACCTGAGCTGAGATGCTCAACCAACTGAGCCACCCAGGCGCCCCTCAAAATTTTTGTCATCTACAGATCAGTCCCTAAAAGATGATTTTTGAGATTCTAAACAGCTTTTAAGTTTTCTAATTCTATACCATAATGTTCAGTGGAATCAAGCGAATGTAAATATTTCCATGAAAATTCTCTGGTCACCATAATCATCTTCATTATTATTATCTTTATGTAGCACATTTAGAGTTTACAGATTGAATTCCACATACTTATAATTTTGAATTCAGTCCTCTATCACTTATTTAAAACTAATTTTAGTAGCATGTTCAAAATGAAATGCTTCAATTAACTTTTCTTATGCACTCCAGATATTTTGCGGAGCATATAATTAATCAGTGTAAAGTCACGTTCTAATAAATTAACATTCTGGGTGTCTACACCTTTGACATTTTTGTCATTGCTCTCTTATTATCATGGAAGTTATAGTTCTTATTATACCTAACTGTATCAATTTTACCTTCTTCTTACTAAGATATCAGTATGCAGGGCTTGGTCATATTTTGAAGTGCTAGGATGCTGCATTGCTCTGTTTCTATTGAATTAACTTTAAGAATTTCTGGTTGAGTTCTAAAGAGGTGTCATTTCTTCTACAACTATATGAAATCTTTTTTGTCATGGTCATTTTCATAAAGATCCTTGTTTAAAAAATAAACATTATAACCATACCTAGTCATTTTTAGGTATTTCTTTAAAATTCAAACACTTGAAAAACACTGATTCTAATATAGTATTTCAAGATATGAAATGAATTCTATTATAGTGCTGAATGTTTGCAAAATACTTGAAAGCAGTAATAGATTTTGTGTGGACATAACTGCAAACTAGAAAATGGTATTTTCTGTGAGTCTGCTGTTTTTGAACTCTCAAAATATGAATTATACACCACTGTCTGAACTATGACACATTAAAGACATAATGACAGTTTTTGGATTCAGTTTTTTGGGAACAAAACCAGACAAAAAAGAAACCTCTTTCTGTGTCCCCCCCAAAGAAACACAATTTAAAATAAATTATTTTTGTATAAATTGTCATTACAGTAAGGCTGTTTGCATAAAGAACATTTTCATGAATTCGTGTAGTTTTAGTTGGCCCCACAGTTTGGAGTACAATAGCTGGTGACAAATTTGAAGAGGTAATATTTTTCCAGCAAATCACAGAAGCTTTTATTAACTAAACAATGGCTGTATGTAATTGTAATGTAATTGTACTGTGTGTACAAGAAAGTGCCATATATGTTTTAAAAGCATATGTGCACTTGTGTACGTGCATGTGTGTGAATGCTAAGAATAAGGACAAGAAGGAACTATCATACTTGATAGAATTCACTTTGGAGTCTGGGAGGATAAATGGGGTATTTTATCATTTATTCCAAATACTTCTGCATTATTTGGATCTTTCACAAAAGATCTTATACTTGTGGAATTAAAAAACACCCTAATTCAATCAGACATCTTCTCAAACAAATAAAGGCTGAACCTTTTCTGTAAGAGCCAATGATAGCTCTGATCACATGGATTTAATCTTGAAATTTCGGTGATATTATACAATCATGAAAATAGACTATTGCCATTAATGATAAATACTGAAGTCAGGGGTATTCTCATATATAAATGGTGTCCTCAGGCTCCTTGGATATCATTTTAGATTTAGTCTCAGTGTAAGGTATTTTCTTAATTGCTATAATACAGTGGAATTTCCAAATTAAGTAATATACTCTGCATTTTTCATGAGTGATGTTCATTCCTAGCATGAGATATTATAAGTAATATCCAAATCCGTGTACTTCCAGCAGTGGTAAGGAGACATAGCTTTATGATACCAAAATAAATCTGAGTGGAGTAAGTTATCCCCTCACTCCTGTAGGGGTGCCTGGGTGGCTCCGTGGGTTAAATGTCAGACTCTTGATTTTAGGTCAAGTCATGGTCTCACGGTTGTGAGATGAGACAGAGCCCTATGTATGGAGCTGTGCTGAGCAGGGAGCTTGCTTAAGATTTTCTCTCTCTCCATCTAAAAAAAAAAAAAAAGTTTATCCTGTAGTTTACTTTTTAAAAGGTGCCTTAGTCTCTTTTATGTTCATCAATTTAGTTTTTTAAATTTTTAAAATATTTATTAATGTTTATTGATTTTTGAGAGAGAGAGAGAGAGAGAGAGAACACAAGTGGGAGAGGGGCGGGGGGTGTCAGAGGATCCAAAGTGGGCTCTGCACTGACAGCAGAGAGCCTGATGTGGGGCTCCAACTCATGAACTGTGAGATCATGACCTGAGCCCAAGTCTGACGCTCAACCCACTGAGCCGTCCAGGCACCCCTCATGTTCACCAATTTTAAACTTCATTGAGCATTGCTAACTTTTATATTAATTTTTTTAAAGATAACATGGTTTTTGGCAAGACAGCTGTGCTGTGTTACTAATGGAAGTAGGACCTGTGAAAATAACTTTAAGCATATGAGCGGGAAGAGCAGAGGTGTGAAGCATAAGGGAAGTTATAAAACAGCTAGCTAAAGAAGAATGAAAGAATAAATGTGGCGAGTGCAGGAGTGAGGGGTAAGCCACAGAATGCGCTAAAGTTTCTAGATCTACCAGAGAGAGGAAAAGAGCAAAAGAAAAATGCGATCTTATCCCTCCTTTTTTCTTCTTTCTGAACATATAAAGAAAAATCTGAATTTATAAACTAATTAAAGAAACTACCTGTTGGGATGATGAGGAATGTAGCTATAAGGTTGGAATGATTTCTGGTAGAAGATGAATGATCAATAAATTGAGATTCAACAGAAAGATGTTTACTTCTTCAGATATCTGAAAGTCAAGGAGTAGGAGATGGGGTGGTTAGAATTGGAGGACCCTGGGTGACATTCTAGAAAACGGGCAGATGGAAGCAGTGTAGAAGATTTTAGCAACAAGAGTAGGTTGCTTGGTATCATAAACGGGTATTACTGATGGTCACTTTGGACTAGTCTGTTTCTTTTATCTTTTGCAAAAGTGACTGTGTATTAAATATACTGTATGTCAGAGGTACCCTAGCTGGTTGTATTTCTGAATTATCACCAACGTAGTAAACTTTGGTCTTGTCCCTCAGCTGCCTTTTTACTTCACTTCAGTGGGAAAGGGGTTAGGGAGTTAGAGAAAGCCACAGTCCTGACAGAAACAGCAAGAACTTTCTCTACTTTTTTTTTCCCCTCTTGGGAGGTGGCAATGAAGAAGGAACTTGATATTGAGCAGATGAGATGGGGTTTTGCATCCAGTTTTGGTTCTCTGATCTGTTGTTTTTCCATTTTCCTTCTGAAGTACCTACGACACAAGCACTCAGTGTTCTAAACGACTTTCTTGAGACCATCCTCTGTCAGAGACTTAGAATTCCCAGGCTGGCTCCTACCCGCTGGGATACTCTTCTAAAATTAACCTGGTGATAATACTGCAGTAAAAGTTTGTCGGACATGAGATGAAGTTTACACATGTGTTATTGTTGAATGAAAAGTTTGCTAAGCCCATAAATAATAAAAACAAGACCAGGGTATTTGTTTAACTTGCTTAAGAAAACAAACTGTTTTTAAGCCTATTAAAAGTAACTGTTTATTTTTAAGACACTTCATCCTATTTGAAATGCTTTCACATCTAACATACAATGTGCTCATTAAAACTTGAACTTAAATATTTATTTAAGTAGTCTCTGAGGAATTTACTCTGCTCAGCAGTATGTAAGCATTTTGTTACTAGAAAATAATAAGCAAATATATTTTTTTAAATTATAGGAATAAATAAATTTTCCTCTTCCTCTTCAGCTCTGTGGTATAAAAAACTGAGTCCTGGTATTGTGTGTCAAATCTGTGACCCTTAGGAAGATATTTCATCTCTTGGCGTCTCAGTTTATAAAACAGGGACATTAATATCTGCCTTGTCAGAAGAGTGGCGAGCGTTAGAAAGAATATACATAAAGTCTCCGGAAAGGTGACTGGCTCGTGGTAAGTAAACCAGAACAGTAGCTGTTATTTTATTGTTAGATACGAAGAGTATAAGAAAACACTTGAATCAAATAGTTGACAAATAGGCTTCCCAAAGATGTTATATTAAATAGTCTTCTAGGAAGGAGATGCTTTTATGCTGCTTTTAATAAACAACTGTAATAATAGTAAAAAAAAAAAAAAGGACTGAAAAGCATTGCCAATAAAACACAAGATATCTGCATCACTGACTAGATATTTTTGTTCTTCATCTGAGTGCTGTCAGTCCTTGTTTGAAAAGAAATGTGTGTGCAGATATGAGGTGATTATTAATTCTGTTGTATTCAAATCAATTACTAAAGAAATGAAACTAAAATTACCTAATTAAAGCGAATCACAAATAAACCTGCTCTGTTTGTGAGGGATATAATTGAAGTGGTGATTACGCAGTAGTAATGCATTTCATTTGAGGATGGCAGTTCATACAATGTGTTTGTGGCGGGACTTGTCTGCGGGCTGTGCCGCCCTCTGGACCTGGCCCAGAGTGATCTGTTAGCCGGGACTTGTTTCCTTATTTACTGGAGTGAATTCCCAATATGGTTCTGAAATTTCATGAATTCCATAGTCAAGGTGCTCTGTGTCCTGTATCATAACACATCGCTCTGTTGTGTGTCTGGGATTCTCAACTATGTTATCAGACTCTTCTAATGTCCATTTTCCCCCTTTTATCCTGTGAGCAATCAGGGAGAAAAGTGGATATTCTTTTAAAAAGATTTTATAGTGGAGTACATATAAACAGACTACTCCTAGGCCATTTGGTTAAAAGGTGAAGAAGTCTTCATAAATCCCAATGAGATCATTTAAAGATGCATATTTTGGTTTTCATGTCCAGGTTTAGCTTTTCTTGGGTCAGGGTTACTATTAGCATAGTGACAGTGTAATCAGTCTTTCAAACCAAATGATCCTTTTTTGTTTTTTAAAGATTATTTACTCAAGAGAAAGAGAGGACAAGCAGAGCCTGTGTGCAAGTGGAGGAGGGGCAGAGAGAGAGGGAGAGAGACTCCCAAGCATGGTCCCTTCTGTTAAGGGAAGAAGTTCAGTGGGGCTTGAACTTACAAACCATGAGATCATGACCTGAGCTGAAGTCAAGAGTCGGACCGTTAAGGACTGAGCTACCCAGCTACCCCTCATGAGAACCAAATGATCCTTTTTATTCAGGAGTAATTTCTTTAAAAACTAGGTAGCCTTGTGGCACCTGGGTGGCTCCATGGGTTAAGCATCTGATTTCTGCTCAGGTTATGATCTCAAGATTCATGGGTTCAAGCCGGAGTCTGCTTAGCATTCTGTGTTTCCCTCACTCCCTCACCCTCTGCCCCTCCCTGTCCCTGTCTCTGTCTCCCTCTCAAAAATAAATAAACATTAAAAAATAAAGAAACAAAAAAAACTAGGAAGACTTTATCACTTCCTATCTTGTTTTACCATTACTGCCTCATTTGGGTTCATCTTATCTCCCCTGTGTAACTGGACTCTCCTTGAGGGCAGGGAAAATGACTGTAATCTCTGTCCCCAGGATAGCGGACAAGAGATGGACAGGCTTGAATTTATATATTCGTTGTGCACTGTTAGTCTTCACTTCCTCATTTGTAAATGAGGGAACATAAATGCTTGTCTCTTGGGGTTATTGTGAGGCCTAATAAAATAACTTTAGTTAAAGCTTCTATCTGTCACACTGCCTAACAGATTTCAAGAAATAATTTAAGAAATAATCTCTTTTCTATAGAAGCTAGCTAGCACAGTGCCATATACATGGAAGTCTCTCAATTAAGAAAATTGCCTGTTAATTTAAATACATATTGAGTTAATATGTGTTGCTTATCTAACTGGATACATTGGAGACCGATCTCAATTATTCCTGTAAGTTATCACCACAGGTTTGGACACTTACACACATCTGTGATGAGGATATCAATGACTAAATAACCCAGCTAGTCTTTTTACCCACAAAGCAGTTTTAAAATTAATGGTCTAAAGTTAGCACTAGCTTACTCTCTTCTGAACACACATTCAAGCAGAATACTGCAGAATACTACATTGGAGTAAAAGTTTCAAGTATTTAGAAGTTTCACGTGGCTTCATGAAATTGCATGTTTTCAGGCCAGCATCATTCTCTAGAGTAAAGAGATGGGTTTTTTTTTTTGAAGTTTATTTATTTAATTTGAGAGAGAGTGTGTGTGCACAAGTGGGGAAGGGGCAGAGAGAGGAGAGAGAATCCTAAGTGACTTCATGCCCTTTGCACAGAACTCGATGCACGAATTATTATGATCATGACCTGAGCCCAAGATTCTGTGTCTCCCTCTCTCTCTGACCCTCCCTTGCACACGCTCTGTCTCTCTTTCAAAAATAAATAAAACATTAAAAAAAATTAAAAGACTTTAAAAGACCTGTAGAGAATCTTGACTTTATTTACATGTATATGTAAATATGTATTGCATATACATATTTTTATGTTACATATAAACATTATTTATATATGTGTATATGTTTATATGTAAACATGTATATATAAATGTATGTATATGTATGCATTTATACACACACACATATGTGTGTACATATAAATGAAAACAATTGAAATTCACTCTGAGATTTTTTGGTTATTTGTTGGTATTATTTAGAAACGCTATACTTTTAAAATTATTACATGTAATAACTTTAAATAGTAATAATAACTTTAATTAATGATTATTATTTTGAACATTTCCAATCTTTATGATCTAAGCTCTCCCAAATCATAATCTTCCCATTTACCAGACACATATGAAAATGGGATATCATATTGTTTCAGGGAACTCTTATCCTGTAGCTCTATCCCAAAGATTGCTTAAAAACTTACGAATGAAATGGCTCTTCCTTCAAACTTTACAGTTCTGCTTATGCTAGATTGTGAAGCCAGATTTCAATTTTCTTAGACCAACTGTGTTAATTGTCACATTTGTCTGTGATACAGTTATCTTAACAGTACTTAGGATCAGTTACATGACCTTTACAAAGTTTTTCTTTTGCAGTTTTTATCTGAATTCTTTTATGAAATAGTGTTTAAATGTGCCTTTTACATGAGCAATGGTTATCTAGTTTTGCAAACATTTATTTGTAATTATTCCTCTAGCCACAAGAATTAAGGCAGTATATTTAATAGCTTGGAGAATACCAAGTCTTCTTCCTGTTTACATTGCAAAAGATCATCTTATCTTTGTATTGCTTCTCTCCTTGTGATTATCTTTTTTTTTTTAATGTTTATTTATTTTTGAGAGAGATAGAGCGTGAGCTGGGAAGGGGCAGAGAGAGAGGAAGACACAGAATCTGAAACAGGCTCCAGGCTCTAAACTGTCAGCAAAGAGCCTGATGCAGGGCTCGAACTCACAAACCGTGAGATCATGACCCGAAGTGAAGCTGGTTGCTTAACAGACTAAGCCACCCTGGCACCCTTGTGATTTTCCTTTTTTTTTTTTTAAATTTACAACAAAATTGTATGTCATTTGGAAGCTCATGATGTAGTTCTCTTGACATAAGGTTCTGTAAGTTAAGCCCATTATATTTAACTGGCATATATAGGAAAGCAATGTCCTTAACCCTACCTGAAATGAAAGTGTTTGTATTCAGCTAGTAGCACTTTCATGGTAATAGGTTATCTGCGTTTTTATACTGAAAAGGAACCCTTTGTGGTAATCAGTCTGTGATTTTCTATTTGGTGTTTTTTCTTGTGTGAATGGTTGGATTCAAATTGCTATAAAACATTTTTTAGCTGCTAGCTAGTTTGTTTTTAATCAGTTAATGAACATTGTTACCTTCTTGTGTGGCTCCTCAGGATAGGGACAAACTTCACTCCGACAAATTCTTCCTTTTCAAGTGTGGAGTTCATGGATATTTGGGATATTAATATATCTTCAGGATCATGTATCTAGATGGGCACAGTACTGGTGATCGATGCCTATTAACTGTATTTATCACTTTATAATAAGGCATTTTGTTGCTTTCAAATGCACTTATACTTAGAATTTTGAGTTTTTACTTTCCTGCTACCTATGAGACCCTGGCCTTGAAAATTATATATTATATATTTCCATGTTTCTATTTTTATTATGTGTTTTGATTTTCTAGGTTAGTGGCTATTGAGAAAAAGAAAATAATCCAGTTAGTTGAAATCAGAAAGCTAGAAGCTGTTGGTAGAAATGTGAGAAGTATCTACTGCCTTTAAGAGAAAGAAGGAATGGCTTCATTAGAAGTGTCATCATCAGTGGGTGCTAATTACGCAGTGAACGGGAACGGGAAACATCTGGTGCGCACCTTCAACCATTAGCAGCACTTCTGTCTCCATCTGCAAGTCCTCTTCTCTGTTTATTTCTTTAGATACTGATGGTACTTTGATTTTTAAATCTATATTTGGTATTGTTCCTTTTCCTCAAACTCCAAGTCCAGTCCCTTAGAAAATGGTTCCACATCGAAAATATATCCTAGGGCATGTGGGTGGCTCAGTTGGTTAAGTGTCTGACTCTTCATTTGAGCTCACATCATGATCCCATGGTTTCATGAGATCAAGCCCCACATCAAGTTCCCGGCCCATCGAGGAGCCTGCTTAAGGTTCTCTCTCCCTCTGTCCTTCCCCAGCACCTGTGTGTGCTCTTGGCGTGTGCGCTCTCGCTCTCTCTCTCTCTCTCTCTCTCTCTCTCAATCCCTCAATAAATAAATAAATAAATAATACATCCTGAATTTGCATGATTCTTACCATGTTCACTTCAACTACTTTGAGCTGAACTACTATCATTTCCCAATCTCCTAAGCCTAAAATATTGCAAAATCTTACGTATACCTGGTCTTCCATTCCTGCTTTTCTGTCCCCCATCCTGCTTTTCTGTCCCCCATCGTCCACCCAGTACGCAGGAACTGGACTTTCTGAAATCTAAGTTGCATTATAACAATCTGTGGCTTCAAACACAATTTTGTTGTTGTTGTTGAAAGTAGGATAAAATTAAAATTTCTCAAGTCTGTAAGATCCTAAAGGTTCTGGTGGCCTCCATCTCCGAACCCCTCTTCCATCCTTCTTCTTCTTCTCTAAATTTTCAAAATACCTTCTATTTTTTTCTCCTTGGACATGACAGATTTATTCCCTTGAGGGTCTTTTTCTTACTATTCCTTTTGTTTGGAACACTGTTCCTTCATAACTTTTCATGAAAGCCTCCTCCTTTTCTTCTCTCAACTCAGTTGTTGCCTCCTTGCAAAGGTTTTTCTGAACACCCCAGGTACATAAGCCCCCTCAGGCATTCGATGACATTATTTTATTTTCTTTGTCATGTTTGGTAGTATCTGAAATTATTCTATTTATTTATATGTCACCTCTCCCAATACATACTTGAGGAAGATTTGTATTGGTTACTCAGATAGTCCTAATATCCAGAATAGACCCAGGAACATGGTAGGCGATACTGAGGTGAGCTCAACAGCTAACTGAATTCCTATCCTTTGCCTTCTGTAAATAGACTTCTGTGTGTGTGTGTGTGTGTATGTGTACGCACATGTACCTTTATAGTAAACACAGTATTTTACATTGTAATAGCCATTCTATAGCCTATATTTTAGAAATCTGTATATGGAGGCCATGGTCACCTGGGGATAGAGAGGAGAACAATGATTTAAAGCCTGTCTTCTGGCTTTAGCTTGGTGTTCCTTCCCTTACATAAGATTTTCATTCCTTCTTTTTATTAATTTGTTTATTTACTCCACTTACTGCAAATACTGGGTCCCTGTCTGCACTAAAGCATATCAGTCCCTGTGGGTGCAGCTATTCTTGAGTTCTGAGGTGAGATCTAGTGGAAATGGTTAAAGGTACTGACTTTCAAGTTACATAGTTACGGGGTTGATTCCTGGCTCTGCTCCTTAATTTAATGTTAAGCCTTAGGAATTACTGGTATTTGATTGTTTTTCAACTATTTGACCTTGGGAATATTCCTTGGATTTTTACATTCACTTCCCGCAGCTACAAATAATAAGTCCTAAGGTTTTACCTTAAGAGGTTAAACCTGGGGTGCCTGGGTGGCTCAGTCAGTTAAGCCTCCGACTTCCACTCAGGTCAGATCTCACGCTCGTGGGTTCGAGCCCCACATCAGGCTCTGTGCTGACAGCTAGCTTAGGGCCTGGAGCCTGTTTCGGATTCTGTGTCTCCCTCTCTCTCTGACCCTTCCCCTCTCATGCTCTGTCTCTCTCTGTATCAAAAATAAATAAAACATTAAAAAGTTTTAAATAAATACTTAGGCTCTTTAAAAAAAAGAGGTTAAACCTTTCATAAAGTTTAATGAAATAAATACAATAACTTACATGAAGCATTTGGCTCATTTTCTGGCACAATTAGCTGTTATTGTTTGTAGATTGTAAATATTTACTTATGGTTTTTATACTTATTAGACATGGTTTCTAAGATATGACTTGAAATGTAAGTAATGTGAACTCAGTCTCAAGTTATTTCTTGCCTTCTAGAGAATACATTTATTTCCCTAACTTGATTGTTAAAACATTTAGAATATTTTCCATTAAACAAAAAGTTTGACATCTGTAAATTTCACTGTTTCACATATCCATTGTTGTTTCATAAATTTATTTTATAATGGTAACTTTTTTTAGCTTTTCTGTTTGATTTTATATTATACTTAATGGCATTTTAATTATTATAGTTGATTATGATGATATAATAGTCTCTGAGTACTTAGGAAAGGGAATGCTTTATAAAAACAATCCAATCTAATTTGTTTAGTTCCTAGGATGCTTTGGAAATGTGTATTGTTTTGTTAGTTAATTGAGTGAAAAATTGTTATAATTTTTTAGAAAATAAAATTGATATATCTAACTGACAAATTCTGATGCTAGATTAGAATCTAAAGAGAAAATGGAAATGGGGCTCCTGGGTGGCTCATTCAGTTAAGTGTCCGACTTCAGCCTAGGTCATGATCTCAACATTCCCAAGTTTGAGCTTTGCTTCGGGCTCTGTGTCGGTAGCTCAGAGGCTGAAGCCTGTTTTGAATTCTGTGTCTCCCTCTCTCTCTGCCCTTCCCCTGCTCACTTGCTCTCGCTCTCTCTCTCTCTCAAAAATAAACATTAAAAAAGTTGAAAGAAAAAATGGAAACAAGTATACTGTTGAGTTTAAATTACTTTTATTGAGTTCGATTAATTGTCTTCATTCTGTGGCTATATATGTATAATATAGATGAGTAAGGTGTTCAGAATGGGATTAACTCTCTGGAAGGAAGTGGTGTTATCTAAACCCTACAGCTGGAAAATAGGAGAATTAGAAACTTAATTGATTAATACTGGATCACATCATTATCCAATGATTAAGGACTGCTGGGTAGAACTGACATATGTGGTTTTCTTTTAGGAAAATACTATCTTAATTATAATGGTGTTCCATTTGGCATTTAGTAAAAATGTGATTCACTGAGAACACATTTGGAGTTTAGAAAGGGACCTAACCTCTGTAGCTTAGTGGTTTAGTCCTTCTGATGCAGAGTTGGGGGGAGGGGCTTAGAACTGGGATATAAATCAGAACAGCATGACTTTAGCTAATGTATGTTTGCCCTTGCCCTTTTCTCCACAACTCGCTGATAATGATAGGTCTTTGACAAGTGTAGCTGCCTGATACCATTTTATTTACAGTTTTCATAGCTAATGAATAATAAGAAAAAAGTCCACTAGGGCCTGATTGTTTACCTCTCTAATAGCAATTTACAGACGTTACATACTGTGGCTGTAACAAACCATGTCCTATAATAGCATTTGATGTAAGAAGCTGCTCACCATTCTGTATTGTGGTTGAAGCTGGAGAAGTAGAAAATTGGTCATTTCCCGGCAGATAGCAGTAAGTTTCAATTCAGTCAGAATGCTGTATGTACTATGATAGGTTTATAATTATTACCCAAAGATTGATGGTTTTTTGGTGAGTGTAAATTTGTGCAGCCGTAATCCATTAAGAAATCAATAATCATCCCATTCTGATGTGTAGTTCCTACTCACTGTTATAAATGTGTAGCCGGAGCTGAAACCAATCCTTTTTTTTTTTTTTAAATTGTAGTTGACACTATTGGAAATGAGGATATTATAACATTTTTTTCTTCAGTCGGATTTCTTTTTCTTTGCTTGTGTTCTCTTGTCCCATATGGCATCCTAATGAAGGGCTATATATTTTCTTAACATTTAAAAAATTATTTAGACCTGTTTACTCTGTTTTCATCTTTTACTTAGTTGTTTAATGGCAAATTATTTGTAAGTTTTAAGTACCTTAGTGTTTCTTTGTGTAATATGATGGTGACTTATTACCAAATCTACATGATCAGGGAAGTGGTGGGTTCTTCCTTTTAAAATAAATTTTAACCTTAAAGCTATAATATTTTCATAAAAACCAAATTTAACACCTGCTAAGCACTGTGTTAGATGCTTTTGGGGGAAGCAAGGATTAGGACAGCATTGATCCTGCTCTAAAAGAGCTTATATTTTAGAGAAATAGAGGTTCAGATCAGCACAAATAACATAAGGATGTGAAGAAAGAAGAAAAGTGGTGGGGGAAATGTCAGCTCTGAAACCATCCATTACGTAAGTTCCGAACTAGAACTTTGGTGTTAGGGCATGATAGTGCCGGGGATAATAGGGTGTGGGTAGTGAGCTTCATCCCACAGGGGATGTGGCCAGCGTTACAAAATTCTGCTGTGCTCTGGGGCTGAAGAGTAGTCTACAAAGATTCTAAAGAAAAGTGATATGAGAATGGAGTATAAAATGTAAAAAGTGGAAAAAGATATAAAATGAAAAGTAAAAGCCCCATAGCCTATGTAATCTCTGTCCTCACTTTCTCATGTTACCGATTTCTTAATTGTCTTTCCATAGTTTTGTCGAATATTCTAGAATGTTCAGTATAGTGTTAGTTTAGCTGAAATACAGATTACCACCTCTCTCTCTATTTTTTTCTTTTAATACAGGTAGGATTACACTGCCTACTGACTTATGACTTGATTTTGAATTTAGGGATTTCTTTTTTCATGTTAACATTTAGTTCTTGGGTGCATGTAATTCTACTCTACATGGAGGGATCACTGTGATTTACTTAGCTAGTCCTTCACTGACGAACATTTAATTTGTTTTTAGGTTTTTGCTCTTATGTACACAGTGTTACCGTGAATGTGATTGTCCATCCACTTACCTGTATGTACATCCTTAGGATAATTTGGGTATAGATTTGCTGTGTCAAGCAATCTGTGTAGTAACCATTTTGGTGGATAAAGTATGGTCAAATTACCTTTTGAAGAGGCTACCAGTTCACACTACAAGTAGCTTGTGAGTCTCTGTTTTGTTATCTTTGATATATTGAATTTTTTCAATTTTGGTTAGTTTGATGGGGGAGAAAATAGTATGTAGGGATATTTGACACTTTTAAATTATGGTTACTTAAACATTATTTCATATGTTTGTTGCTACGGATATCTGTGTTTAATTTCCATCCCTGAGGCTCACTTCTGTTTTAGCTTCCAGAAGAAATTATAATCAAAATCTCCACTAAGAGCTTTGAGAAAGGAAGAAAAAAGGTTTCATTTGGGGTCCATGTTTTTGAGGCAGATTTAATGGAAGGATGCCAGTCATTTGATGTTAAGTAAAAACTTTAGGATGTTAAATACTCTATAGCAGAAGTAGCTTTTGTTTCACTGGTCAGTTCATCTTAGCAAATCACATAAGAAATCCATCCAAGGTATTTAGCATAGTCCTTAAATAAAGTTCAGAAGTTACAAAAATATTGTTTTATCATGAAACCTGGCTGTCCATGTAGCAGCAAAATTACTTTAGGAGGAAAGAGTATGTATCTAAAAAGTAGAAGTAGAAAAAATCAACAAAACTAAAACACAATCTATGGAATGGGAGAAGATATTAGTAAATGACATATCTGATGAAAGGGTTAGTATCCAAAATACATAAAGAACTTATAAGACCCACCACCCAAGAAATAGATAATCAGTAAAGAAATGTGCAGAAGACATGAGTAGACATTTTTCCAAAGAAGACACACAGATGGCTAACAGACACATGAAAAGATGCTGACCATCATTCATCATCAGGGAAATACAAATCAAAACTATAATGAGATATCACCTACCACCAATCAAAATGGGTGAAATTAACAACCCAGGAAACAGCAAGTGTTGGTGAGGATGTGGACAAATGAAAAGCCTCTTACACTATTGGTGGGAATGTAAACTGGTGTGGCTACTATGAAAAATAGTATGGAGCTTCCTCAAAAAGTTAGAAATAGGGGCATCTGGGTGGCTTAGTTAGTTAAGGATCTGACTCTTGATTTAATCTCAGGTCATGATCTCACAGTTCATGAGATTGAGCCCCACACTGGGCTCCATGCTGATAGGGCAGAGCCTGCTTGGGATTCCCTCTTTTTATTTTCCCCTCTGTTCACACACACTCTCTCTCTCTAAATAAATAAAAACTTTAAAAAAAAGTTAAAAATAGAATTACCCTATGATCTAGCAATTTTATTACTCAGTATTTACCCAAAGAATACAAAAATACTAATTCATAGAGATACATGCGCCCCAGTATTTATAGCGGCGTTATCAATAATAGACAAATTATGGAAAGAGCTCAAATGTCCATTGACTGATGAATGGATAAAGAAGATATTTTATATATGTATAGTAGGTTATTACTCAGCCATAAAAAAAGAATGAAATCTTGTCATTTGCAACAATGTGGATGGAGCTAGAGAATATTACACTAAGCAAAATAAACCAGTCAGAGAAAGACAATACCATATGATTTCACTCATATGTGGAAGTTACAAAACAAAACAAATTAACTTGGAGGCAGGTGGAAAGAGAGGCAAACCAAGAAACAGACTCTTAACTATAGAGAACAAACTGATGATTACTGGAAGGCATGGGTTAAATAGGTGATGGGGATTAAGAAGGGCACTTGTAATGGTGATCACTGGGTATTATATGTAAGTAATGAAACACTAAATTCTACAGGTGAAACTAATATTGGACTGTATGTTAAACTTGGAGGAAAAAATAAAGTAGACGTAGCAAGCAAAGAATACAGAATTAAAGTTTTACTGCAAAATTATTTTATTAATTAAATCAAACTTCATTAGTATGAATTTAAGGTACTAGGTAAGGTATAAGGAGATAAAGAGCTACCTGTGTAGAACCCAAGTTTACCTTCTTTCCTATTTCAAGATTGGTGGGAGATCTCTGAGCCTTCCGTAGAAAAGTTGAATTTCCTGGAAACTCACAGGCTAAGTCTAATCTTGAGTTTAATATTTTTGTTTCTTGTACACTTTTCCGGAAACTACTAGGTTTAGACTTGCCCTGTGTTTTACTGACATGGGAAACTGAAATATATGTGAGAGCAGAGAAAGTTTATTATATGACAAATACGTTTTTCATGAGCATTTTCTAGTTTTGTCGCTACTAGGCTGTCCTAAGCACTAGAGTGTTGTGGCCTGCTAAGGAATATGCTAGAGATCACCAGGACCTGGGCTTGTTCTTTTAACTCAGAGAGAAAATTAAGGTAGAACAAATTTGTACTTCTTTCCCCTTTTCCCTTCCCTAGATAATGGTTTGAGGATATAGCTGATTCAACCTCTGCTTTTTTGCCTACAAAATCACATTTAAAAATAGCAACCTTCCAAGTTCTCTTCTGGGGCTCTGTGTGTGTGTGTGTGTGTGTGTGTGTGTGTGTGTACCCATGTCATTCATCTGACCACTGAAAATAACCCTGATGAATCAAACACTTACTTGGAAGTGACCCTAGAGGTCATTTAGAACAACTTCCTGAACAAAGCAAGAATATCCTTGACAGAGTGCATGACAGGTGGTCTCTGGGATTTTGTTTGTCTGCTTCAGTACAAGAGGAAGGGAGCTCACTGTTGCATTGTTGGTTGGCTCTAATTCTTAGAAAGTTCTTCCTTATGTTGAGCTCTCATCTGCCTCTCTGGAATGTCACTGCTTTTTGCTAAAACACAAACTAAAAACCTAAGGGGAATTTTAGATGCTATGTTCTATATTAGTGATTGTAGACTAGGTTATCATGTAGGTTTTTAGAATCTTGCATTGACCCTTGTATTTAATTTCTTCTGAGGGATAATGTCACAGGACTAATACTTAACATATATGCCCTGTCTTTCCATCTTCACCCAAACAGCTACAAGTAAACCATCTAAGTATGGTTAAATAGCAAACAAAACAAAACAAAGAAACAGACAAAACAAAAATCCCTGAATTTATTTTCGGTAGCTTACATCTTAATGCTACTTTTAGTTATTTTATCCTTAAATGACTTTTAAGTCTTTTCTTTGACAGTTTAGGTTAAATTATAGTGAAGATGCTGTTTTGCCAGAAAGCTATACTATATGTGTTTTCAAGGCAGAAATCCACTGATTGTTTCCATTTCATATGGAATGAAAATTTTTAGTTTTATGCATAGATGTTTTAGTAGTTACTATGTTACTCTATATCTTAATGCTTTGAGATTTAAAAGTGAGACTTAGAAGTGAAAGGCATATAGGGAAATGTTGCAAAATTCATACAAAAGAAATAGGATCATCCTTCAGGAATTAATTTAGCTTAGGATGTAGAAACTTCACAAAATTTTCCAACTGAAATATTTTAGAAAAGATTCCTAGGTGCAAAAGATAATTTGGAGTCTCCTGATGGGTTTTAGGCAATATTTGTTTGTTCCTCTAAGAAAATTAGCAATATTTGACTTGGCTCATGACTTTGTATTTTTCCCTTGCCTGAATGACAGTTTTACTGTGCCTTTATTGGATTTACTACTGTAATTGGATATGGAATTGTGCCGGGAAGCATATATTTCAATATGTGCACCTTAACAATCTAAATTGTTAGGATGGTGACTCACTCACATATAACAGGGAAATTAGCTGGCTTTGTCTTTGTGTGAACATTTGGGGAGGAGTTGACCCTAGCTCCAGATCACTTGTGGTAAAAGGTAGCTATGTGGAGGGTGGGAATTTCTCTTGATTAGACAGGTAGGTTTTGTCAGACTTGTCTTTGCTTTATTTTGGAGAATTATCTAATTAGGGCATTTACTGGCTGAGAAATGATTGGATACACATTTAGGAAATGTGTTCCCCCATTTAATCCTGTCACTGCTGATTTGATAAAGGTGCTTCCCAAGTTCATTACTGCCAGTGGATCTCCTGTCATGGCAAGGGACATTATGAAGTTCTTGGGAAAGAATAGTCCTTATAACCAAGTTATTTTAAAAATAGTTTATGTCATAGAGCCCTGTTTCTCAGGCTTACTTGGTCATAAGAATCGTCTGGGCTGCCAGTGAAACTAAAGACTCCCATACCTCCTCTCAGGTGTACTGAGTCAAAATCCTCAAGAAAGGAACCTGTGACCCTGATGATCAGGCAAGTTTAGAAAACACTGTCAAAGAGTATACATGCAGGGAATTGGAAAGGACTGTAGTTGGAAAGAAGATAGTGGTTGCTCCAAGGAACCAGGGAATTATAGCTAGTTACTATGAGACACTACAATGTTCCTTACTTTTCAGTCATGGTACAGGAATATGACTGAACTGTATCTTTAGGGTTTGCAGGAGGTGGGGGAAAGGTAGTGGTTGGTCTTTTAAAGAAAAAACTAAAAATGTAGAGATACATTACGTTGTTTTATTGTAATAAGCAAAAGGTCTTTATTCTTTTTCTCTGCCTGCCTTTGGTCATTTTCTTTCTTCTTGGTCTCTCAGTTAATTTTGTTTGGGGCATTTTGTAAAACTATATGTAACATTTTCATACCACATTTGATGAGACCGAATATTTTCTCTCCCCACTTCTTTCTCAGCTGTATTCCTTTAGCCTGTTTACGAAAAATAGATGCACGTTTCTGTTTCAGCCACAGGGATCTTGTACATCTGTTGACACTTCAGAAATAATCAGTTTAGATTTCAACAGTTGATTAGTGCAGTTCTAACCAAACTGAGAAGGAACTCTTAAGAATGGTAACAAATATTATTCTTAGTTGTCTGCACAAAAACATAATAATGATTATTTTAAAGCAATGTTGTGGTTATAAAAGGCCTGTACTGTAGTTATGTTTTTCTTTATTGCACCTCGATAAGCTGTCAAAACATTTAGTGACCAATCTGCCAAGAGCAGTTATTACAAAAGTAATAACAAAAATTTCATGAGTGTCCTTTTACTTATCAACTCTGGTTGGTAGGAAAAATATTGGTGAACAATCAGAAATATCCTATATGAGCTGCTTAATAGTTTCACAAGGATTCCAGCTTCCACATTGAATTACTACTGAATGTAAGGAATATAGCTAATGGTATCAGCGTGGCACCCAGGACTGATTTGTCTAAGATAGGAAGCCATATCCCATGAGCTGGAGCCAAAAGGAAAGAAGAGATGTGTGTTTTAAATGCACTTGTGTGAAGCCTTACCTGGTTGTCCTTATAGTTCTTCTATAGGCTGTAGAAATAGACGAGAAACAGAATCAGAGGACAAAACGGAATTGATAAAAATAAAAACAATTGGTTAGAAATAAAATCAGAAAGTATAAAACTGATTAATAAAATACATCCTGCAGGATTATTATGCATATTAATCAATTAGTATTTACTGAATTAAATAAATAATTTATGAAAATTTTGTGTATTGTATGTAGGTCAGAGAAGAAAAATGCGTTCTTCCTTTAAAGAGAACGAAACTTAGAGAAATCATAAATAAGTAAAAACGTTAATTACTGGCTGAATATTTTAGACATGAGTTTGAGATATTCAGGCAAACATAAGAGTTTCCCAACTATATCCATATAATTAAAGCAGAGGATACACTGATGTTTTAGAAAAAAATAGAAGTCATCTGTCTTCTAGTTACATTCATAGAATTAATCATCTTTCTGTAGTTTTGTCACCTATTTGTATAATACAAATCTGTTTATCATTACTCTTCCTAAAAATCTCATGACTGTCCATACCTATGGGGAGCTACAATAGAGCTAATAAGCTGTCTTTAGTATTTTACTACTTTTATTAAACAACATGATATTTTACCTTCATCTCCTGAAATCCCTTTTCATGTACACCATGCTTCAGGCACAGGCACTTTCATGTCTTAAACATAAAAATTTCTTTCATATTGTTTTGCCTTTGCATAAACCCTTCCGTATTCCTTGAATTTCTGTCTCCTTTTTTCCACCAGGCAAACTCCCAATCCTTGAAGAGCAGATGTTACTGCTTCTTTGAAACTAGCTACTTCCCCATATTCCTGGAACACTGAGTGTGTATATACCCCCCTTATAGTATTTACCATTTTCAATTGTTGCTGTTTTATCTCTCTCCTATTTGGGACTGAGCTCCTGCAGGGTAGAGACTGTGTCTTGTTTATCTCTGTACCTATAATATTGCACTCTACATGGTACAGTGTAGGTACACCCCTCCCCAGTGTTTTGTGAACAGATGACTAAGGGAGATTAAATGGGCTTTCATGAAGGGGTTGGGAGTAGGAAAGGCAAAAGGTGGTGGCTCCTATAGCTGAGGGGGGAAACAGATCAAACAGTAAAGGTGAATTTTCACCTGCCCATATGTGAACAGGATGCAGTAAGGGTTCCTAGGGTAGGTCATCTCTGAATCCAGGGCTCTGGAGATAGAGTCTTGCACTCAGCACTCAAAGCTATTAGGGTCTCACTTCATGCTTATTCTTGTCATTTGGAGCTGGCCAAGATGGGTCCAACTGTAGCTGGGCTACATGGTAGGTTGCAGTATTGATAAGCAAAATTCAAATGGACTTCCTTGTATGTGTCATCTGTAACATGTACACCCTTTCTTATTCGTCCTTCTCATATTTCTCCTCTCCCACACTTGCATCTATCCTGTTTGTGCTGGCTCATGGGTTTAGACTTCTATTGAAACTTACCCTGGCTAAACCTAGGGAAATTTGTTTCGGCTCGCTTATTTGCCTTTTGTTAAGCTGACCTATTTCATTAAAAAAATGAGGTTGTGGTGGGATGAGTACTGAGAAGGCAGGAAGGGGCATGCCGCTGGTGCCCCAGCGAAGGTTATGTAGATAAGGCCAGCTGTAGTGAAGTACCTGACTTGTCTTTGGGTCCTTTTTGCCCTCCTTTCTTCTTCGTTAGCACTCCTCTTTAAAAACCCACTTCCCTTGTGGTACTTTCTTTCTGCTTTACTGTCCCACTCAGTCCTGTCTTCCTTTCAGGGTGCATGATTCTGATAAGTGTTTTCACAACTCCTCTTCATCCAAAATCAAGGTCTATCTATGGCTTTGGAAACCCATCTATGAAAAAGGGAACTCTTTTCCAGCTTTCTGTCCTGTTCTAGAACAAGACGAGTAAACTCATTCAAGCTGAGATTTTAGGAAGTGACTTTGTTTAATGGATTATTATTGTTTTACAGTAGCATATATGCTTCCTCAATAGAGGTTTTTCTAGAAATTTGGTTTCAAGTTGTGATAAATTTCCAGTAAGTGGAATTTCAGGCACCAGATCACACTGGAGTGTGTTGAGGAGAAGTTTGGAGCCAGGGAAATTATTCTTCTGTTTTCTGCCAAATTAATATCATCAATGTAACTTTTCCTAGTTAAAGACATAGCAGACCTGAGTTCAGACTTTTCTTTCCCATGAGTACTAAATATCTGCATTAAAGATTAATTTTGTGGTTAAAAAGTGTGGGACAATATTAAGATCTGGAAATGACTCCTTGGCCATTCTTGGACCCTGTGTCAATTAATTTTGGAGCTTTGGTTGGGGGCAAGTCTTAGGTGACTGTGTCTATAAAGCCATACTAGAGCTTGAGCTAATAAGATTTGAAACTACCTTTTTCAGTTTATTGGAGTTGATATTGTTTATTTTTGTTTCAGTATAAGAAACTTCTGGTTATAGTTTATAAATACAGAACACATTTACAAATGTCTTTGAATATTGCGTAAATATGCACTTGATAATCTCAGACCAGAGACCTCCACCAGCCCTTGTCTTTGAATAAGCAGTGGTCAGTCATGTGTAGCGTGGAAAAGTTGTGCTCATTTAATACTTTCCACAGTTGTGCGAACTCCACCATGGAAAAGCATTGCAGCTGTTTTGGTAGAGCCCCCATAAAACCACAGCTTTAAATATCTGTAAAGATGAAAAGGTATAAAAAATATATTTTTCAAAAATATATGAAACCATTTTATTTTAGTATGCAGGACATTTGTCCTAGGAAGGAAGGAAAACCTGATCAGCTGGAGGACACAGAGCAGGAGATCTTTACTAAAACAGGGATTGCCTTTAAGTCCGTTTATAAAACACTTTTCTTTTTTATTAAGAATGTAGTTTTATTCTATATCCTGATTATGGTGGTGGTTACATGAATCTCTGCATGTTGTAGAACTGGATACTAAAAAGAAAAAAACCTCAAATTTTTAAAGATAATTTTAAAAATAAAATTATGGAATAAATGAACGCATTTTTTTCACATGAAACCATGGTAAAATCATGGTTAAATTTCCACAATAATCAATGAAAAATCTTGGTTAATGTGACATTTATCTGATCAATAGTTTTAAAAAATTTTTTTTTGAGAGAGAAAGAGAGTACACATGGGGGAGGGGCAGAGAGAGAGGGGCAGAGGATCCACAACAGGCTTTAACCTGACTGTATAGAGCCCAGTGTGGGACTTGAACTCACCAACCATGAGATCATGACCTGAGCTGAAGTCAGAAGCTCAACTGACTGAGCCACCCAGGTGTCCCTCAGTAGTTTTAATAGTATTATGCAAACTAATCATTTATGATGAAATACATTTCAAGTCACAAATCAGAACTTGAGGACTACATTTTTCTGTATAGTCAGGAATGGCGAACAGAATTATGGCAGTCACAGTTCTGGTGGTAGTGGTGATAAGTGCAGTTATAGTGACTATGGTGCTAAAGGCAGGGGCTCAGATTGAGAGCTGGAAGAGAGCTGACAGAATACTTATTAGAGGTCCTGGCCTTACTAGGGCAAGCAACTTGGCAATCAGGCCATCATCAGTTACTTGACGTCCCTAACATTTTGCACATAGTTAGACGCTCCATAACTAACTGGGGACCAGCAGCTGGGGCCTCAGTTCTGCCTGCGTACAATCCTGGCTCCACTTACCAGCTGTTTGACTTTGGATAAGTTTCTTAACCTCCGTTTGGGTCACCTAGTAAGTGATCCCATATGTGTGAAGTGCTATTATTAAATAACTGTTGGATGAATGGCAGTGTTAGGGCGGCAGTGTTGAATGGTGACTCGCTTACATGTTGGTTTGTTTATTGGGTCAGAAGCTTTTGTGAAATTAATTTCTTTACTAGTACAGCACAGAACCCTCAGATATCTAAACTTCTAATGTTTGTTCCTTTCCCTTTCTATACTTTTAGTTCTGAGCTTATTTCCTATTGAATTCTACCTTAAATGGCACTAAATAAAAATTATTGGGTACTCCAGTTATGTGAAGGATTTATGAAATGGGTTAACTTTCCTGCATTTGTGATTATTGGACGTGAAAGTGATGATTTTAATGAAGTATATTTTAATGATACATACTTCACTATAAATTTTTTTAATAGAATGAATGCAGGTTAATTAAGGGGAAAAAGGAAACAGGAAAAAGTACTCAATCTCACAATCAGAGCCAATCACTATGCAAAACAATAGTAGCAGAAATATTCATATAGCATTTACTATGTATCAAGCATTGTTCTAAGTGCTTTGCATCTAATTTATTTAACAACTCAGAATATATCTATCCAAGTCATGTGCTATGCCTGTGTAAATATAGGGAAGACTGGGATCATATAATAAAAATAGTTTGTGATATGATTATTTTTCCTCAACAATATACATTCTAAAAACTGTCACATTTTACTGAGCATATATATTTATTATGAGTTTTAACACCCACAGAATATTTCATTCAGTGGTAATGAACCTACTGGTGCATCTTTTTGTGCTCCTGTAACTGAGAGAGAGTTTACCATTTAAGATGTTAGTAATATGACTTTGTTTTTCCTGAAAATAGTGCTATTAACCAGAAAGGTAATAAAGTATCATCTATCATTCATTCATATGAAAAGAGATTCAGGGAGTGCTTTGGTATGTCTAAGAATTTTACCCTGTTTTTCTGTACCTGCTCTACAAAATATTTGATGTTCCACAGCCATTTGTTTTCTATCCTACACCCAAATGATGATTCTGAGAGAGCTACTTTTCTAAAGTGTCTTAAAGTAAAATAAGATAGAAATATTAGTTATTCTGGGTAAATAATTAGACTTTCTTGGTTTACTGACATCTGGCATACAGTATTTCTATTATCTTTTGGTTTTGATGGGGAAAACTTGGTCTAATCCAATTACTCCATGAGAGTAAATGGGACGTATTTGTTGAGACCCACATAGTTTGAGTCATGCAGTGCCTTCACCCATCTCTTTAATGTATTTTTAAGGCAGGAGATGAGAGTGATGGATTGGTTTCAGGGTGTGAACACCAGTCTCTGATTGTAATTCCTGAGATATGTGGATCTGAAGTTGATGGGCAGGCTGCCTGCAAAGCCAGGTGAACTTCCATTATCTCTAGAACCTGTACCGATTAGTCTGCTATCACTTTGATAGGCCTCACTATGAAAACAGACGTTTTTCCAGGGTGGCAGAGAAATAAAAGGAGATATTCCATCTGAGATTTAATTCTTCCGTAGTTTCAAGCCTATAGAATTTTATCTAACTAAGAGCGTAGCATTTTTATTCAGGAGAGGACTGGAAGTCTTATTTTCTTTCCAGTCACTGTTCCCTTTCCTCCTCCCTCAAATTAGGACACGTTCATATCTAAGGCATAAACATATATAATTTTATTTTTGTTGGCCTGTGCATTGCATGCACTAAAAGTTCAATACATTTATTGAATATTGAGTGAATGAAATTAGATTAAGACCTACATAGCAACATAAATATGATATAATGTATGTGATTATACACATTTATTACCCAGCTTTTCCACAGCTACCTTGCCCCAGCATTATGTAATTTAGTTGTGATTTCAGCTTCTTAGAGCCTGGTTGAAACCTCTCTTTTGCAGTTTTTAAGAGTTAATATGTAAGGGCACCAGGGAAGCTCAGTTGATTAAGTGTCTAACTCTGGATATCAGCTCAGGCCATGATCTCATAGTTCCAGAAATCGAGCCTCACTCAGGCTCTGTGGAACCTGCTTGGCATTCTCTCTCCGCCTCCTCTGCCCCTTGCACTTTTTCTCTCTTTGGTGCATTTGGTTTAATTCTAGAAGGCTTTTCCTATGTGGGTTTATATTTTTGTTTCTTAAGAGGTTTATGATTTAATCAAAGTCATATTAAATTCGATGCTATAGAGAATCAGATCTTCATGCATGTGTGGGGAGTCTCTTTTTGAGGAATCTCTTACCTGATTTTCACATTCTTATTCATATACTTTATTTTGCGAATGTGTTTAGTTAATACACTGTTGTACATCATACATTCACTTAAGATCACTGATAATTCTGTTTCTCAAGTCAATCCAATAGTATATCAATGGGTGAAACATGAAAGGCAAAAAGATAATAACAAATAAAAAATAACAAAAGCTAGTCTTTCTTAATATTTTATTTAACCAAAATACTCTTAGGTTTTTCTGTAATGATTTACATTTAGGATCTATCAAAATAAAACTATTAGAGTACTTGTCAGAGTAAAAAAACAAATACAAAATAAAAACACCTTTGTCTTTATAATACACACAGGTTCACAAATATGAACACTGAAAATATATTGAAAATTTCAGCCAGCTGTTATTTGAACTTAAACTTTGGAGTGGGTATCAATACTGAAGGAATTCAGGGAGGCATCTAAGGGCAGAGAACAAGTCTCAAGCAGATGTATCAGGCAGGACGGATTGCTATATGTTTCTTAGGAGGAGGGTGGTATCACAGTTTCAGTGGGAGATGGGTGTCCTGCCAGCCTGCTAGCACTTGCTATCCCTGTGATAAGTATAAAAATATCCATTTACCATTCTTTATTTCTGTCAAATTCATGTATGTTGGTCCTCCTTGATGAATAGATGCCACATGTAAGAATACAATCCTACTAAGATTTAGGAACATGTTAAAACTAAACAAATACGTCTCTATCCCTCTACCATAATTAGGAAAAAATGGGCAAAATGCCAATATGAACAATTGAAAAAAGAGAGGGAGAGGGAGAGAAGAGGGGAGAAGGAGAAGGGAAGGAGGGTATAGAGAAAACAAAATTTCTTAACTCCAAAAGTAAATTAACTTTCAAACATGACTGTGTTTGGTTTTTGGAGAAACAGACACTTGCATAATTAGGGGCTTTCTTGAGATTATACTTGAAATTAATGTGGCATATTTATCAGAGGTACCCTAAATATTAATATGATATGTATATAGAGGATAGATTTTAGCAAGATGACAGAACAGTGAAATTAGGTCTAATAAATACCTATTCAACATTAGTTCCAAGGTTCATTTCAGAGACATCCTGGAATACTGAGGAGTAAGGAGGGAATTAAAGGACTCTTTCCTGCAGGCTGGATTTAAGATGTTTCTACACCTAAGTACTGTAAAGATTACTCTCTGCCTACCATTTCAAACTATGTTAGAATTATATCACCTGGATTGTTTCTTGCTAAAGCTGTGCCAAGAGCCAGCATGGGTGTGCATTAGGCTTGATGCATAAAATAGGCTCATTTTTGTTATTGTGGGAATGATCTTTGGATACCTATGCCCTTTTATATAGAATTTGCTCCATGTTTATCTTCATTTCATTTGGAATCCCCTAAGAATTAGCATATAAATGTGGAGAGGGCAAACTCTCTCTACTCCCTAGGGGGATATTTATTTAAACCTCCTCTCTTAATGCCACCAACTTCTGTAGAAGTTATGGGTAAGAGACATTGAACCAATATATTCCAGAAACTTAATCACTAAATTCCTTTTGACCTACTTGTAGTTATGTTGAAGGTACCATTACCTCTTCCACTACTCAATTAGAACCTAAACTCAAGTTCATCTCCCCAGATCTTTTTGGTTGGCTATTTTTTATCACTTTTAAGACTTGGCCTCTAGTAGTTTAATATGGTCAAATAATAATTGTACTCCAAATTAAGTGGCAATTCCTAAAAAATAATTTAACAATCTAAATTCCATTAAAGTATAAACACATTATCAATAAGTGGAGTTTATTTCAGCAATATACTTGATGGTTCAGTAGTAGGAAAGTTGCCAATCTTTATAATATCAGGAGAAAAATCATATTATTTTTGTAGACACTGAAAAGACCTGTGATAAAATGTTAACAGCCATTCTTTACATTCAATACAATTAAAAGGAAACTTCTTCAATGTAATAACATATATTTATTTTATCCCCAAAGCTATTATGATTGGTGAGAAAACACATGTGGCATATTCAGTAGCATCAGAAAAACAAGAAAAAATTTGGTTCACTTTCTTAACTCTTATTTAATATCATGCTAGAGGAAATTTCCAGTGCAGTTAGATAAAAGAAAATAGGATATACTAATTAGACACAAAGAGAGAGACAAAGTAATTGCTGTTTACAGATGGTAAGGTTTTATACCCATAAGTTTCAGAGAATCAGTTGAAAAATTATGACAAACAACAAAACAATTGAGTAATAAGGAAGTTCAAAACTAATATACAACTTTCATTGAATATTATTTATATTAAATAATATGCGAAATAATATTTTAAAATGGGAAGAAATGTAGTTTTCTTTGATAAGTATCAAAGAAGAAATACAATGGTCTTTGACTCAATATCATTCCTGTCTTATGCTGAACATCAGGATAAACGCTGAATTAGAACATATATTTAAGTGTGAAAGATGAAAACTTAAAAGTAGTAGAAGAAGATATGGAATTCTTATGGCCTTAGTATAAGGAAGGCCTTTTTAATAAAACTCAAAATTCAAAAGTCAGTTTAAGATGAAAATATTCACAATTTTACAAATTGAAAACTTCTTTATAGCAATAAAATATCATAAGCAAAGACAAAGATTAATGACAAACTGAAGGTAAAAATTGCAACTCATTATGAATAAAGATCCAATCTCCCTAATACATAATAGCTCATAATAATTGACAAAGCCCTAATGGAAATGTGGTCAAAGTGTCCTTACCCATAGTTCACAGAAGAAAACATTGACTTTTACACTTGTAAAGAATTTTTCAACTTCATTCAAAACAGGAGGAATCTTAAACTACACTGACATTTTTAATCTAGTATATAGGCAAAAATCCAAATGTATAATAGCTTGCCCTATTGGCAAGGCTGTCAGGAAATGAGGGCTTTCCACTGTTGATGCAAATTTAAGTTGTTTTAAATATAAATGGAGTAAATGCATATAATCTTTGATTTAATATTCTCCTTTCTTCAAATTTATCTTATGATATATTTATAAAATGTTAAATGTACAAATTTATTCATTGCAACTTTGTCTTTAATAGCAAAAGGGGAGAATTATATTGTAGACAGTGTCTATCAGTAGAGGAATAATTAAATATATTAGGTACATCCATAATGGAATGCTATGCAGGAGCGCAAAAAATGAGGAGTATTATGAAAATTGAAAGCTTTCCAAAATATATTGCTAAGAACTGAAAATATATAAAAGAATGCAATAAGTCAGTTAATGGGGGGGTTGTAGGGTAGAGGGATGGGAGCTGAGTAGAGAGAAAGTGGGAAACAAGATTCTTTACTATAAATTTTTTTAACCGAGACATTTGTCTATTTATATAGTTTACAATTTTGAACTATGAAAATATAGATCTCTTCTACCAAAAAAAAAAAAGAGAGAGAGAGAAAAGATAAACACAAAAAAATAACAAATGAACCATACCACTCATATGAGTGCATTGAGAACATAATTTTTCTATGGAATGGAACTAAATGTCAACCCCAAAGTTCCTTTTAAATGGAACTGTGAAAGACTAGCATAACCCCTTGATTTATTTTCCCCAGATACAGTTGAGATACAGGATCCTCACACTCTTATCATTTGTTGGTAGTTTTAGTTTTTGTATATATCTAATAAATTTTAATTGCATTTCATGTCTTGGTTTCTTATACTTTACTACCATCAAACAATTATTAAGTGTGTAAGTGGTAGTGAAAAATTACTATTGAACAAAAGTAAGGGACTGGAATTTTTCATAAAATTACCAGACATTAGCAATGCTGAAAATTATAATATCATTAAAAATCCTTGTGTATATTTTACCTTGCTTATACTTATCTCTCTGAAGTATAACACTGTCAAATTGCCGTGCTATACCATCATAGTAATAGTGGAGTCTTAGGAGTTGATTTTCATTAGCATTAAAATACAGTTAGATATAAATACATAGGACATAAATATAAATAAGAACTTTGGACATGTGTTCAATAGGGCATTCAAGAGCCACATCCTAATTTTTAGTAGGATTCATTTATTAGCTGTATGTATTATTTAACCTTTCAGAAAGTTGGTTTCTCAATTTGTAGAAAAGATATCAGTACTTAACTCAGAAGGTTGTAGTCAGGATTAAAGTCAATGTCTTTAAGAAATGTTCAGCATAAAAGATACTGCACACAGCATTTATTATTTCTGTGGTTATGTTAATGATGATATGCAGCCCTAAAATTCAAGATGAATGTTAACAAGACAATATGCCCAGTTTGCCACTACCTATAATATTTTATTTATTTGAATAAAACAGAGAGGTTGATTACAATATTTTTCCTGCTATAAGTTTGTGTCTACTTACATTTTTCCTTTACTCAGAGTTTGGTAGGATCAACTGTTAACATTGCTTTTAAAATAATCTTCTCAAATTAAGTATTTAATATGGAGAATTAACTATTAGATTTCAATTCTTTGAAATATTTTAAATAATGGTAGATTGTTTTAAAATGGCATATTCACTGGATGGAATAAGATACAACTATCAAAAATCATGTGCTATAAATATAATTATGGCATAGAAACTTTGAAAAATACAGAAATTTAAAAGACTGCCCAAGTTTCTATAGTAGGGTCTTAAATTTTTAAACAAAAGCCCACTATGTAGAAACATGTATATATATTTATTTTATAGAGAAAAGGTGGGAAGAATATATATCAAATGTTAGTAGTGGTCTTTGAGTATTGGAATTGTGGTTTATATATCTATATTCTCTAGATTTCCAAATTTTCTACAATGAAATTGTATAAATAATTATATATATGTGTGTGTTATATATATAGTACTTTTATAGATACTTTGAGAGTAGATTAAGGATGAGTAGAATCTAATCGTATGTACCTCCTTCTAAAGAAAAAGTAGTTCAAACTATACTAACTTTGTTACTGGAATCTTATTCCAGAAGAGTAGTAGTTGGCACCTGGAAGCCGTGTTGGCACGTTTTTGTATTGGAGAGGGGTTTATTTTGGTAAAGTAACACTACCACTGTAGCCTGGTGGCTACTGCACTGGGATCAGATCTCAGGTCACATCAGTTCAGTAGCTCAGCATGGAGCTCAGCTCTCTGAAATTGTGGGCCACAATTCAGGGTTTTTGAGAATGTGATCCTTGTGCCTTTTCTTTCAAGTAAATCTGCTTATTGAGACCAAATACAGATCACAGGATATTGAGGAGAGTAAAAGTAGCATATTAAGCTAATTTAAGCAAGGGTATTTTATGCTGTGTAAATGTAGGAGAAATTGAAAAAAAAAGTATAAATTTCTGTCATACTTCTGCTTAATTTGAAAAAAATCCCTTACTTTCCAATGAAATAATTTACATCTTCTATAGTTTTCATTATTTCATTTCTTAGCAGCTGGTGTTGACCTAGTTGACATCATATATAACACCCATTGTGAATACTGTGGAGAGTATTTAGTGAGCTAAATACTGAAAAGGATGTCTGGTGGGTTTCAATTGAGTCATTTCAGTCATTTTTCCTCAATTTATATTCACTTCATGCTCCTGACAATTCAGTTTGGTGTCTCTGTTGTCTTTATGTTACCTTTTGCCTAATTTAGGATCTCATGGCCCTGATTCTTTTCATTTCATTTAGTCATAGCTTTCAGAGACACTTTAATACCCTTCATTTCACATAGAGATGTGAAAACTGAGACACAGAAAAGTTAGTGAATTTTTGAAGGCTACAGAGTTAGTAAATAGACAACTTCAAGTCTTCTAACTTCCAGAATGTATTATTCCATGTTCCAGTTATTCTTGAAAATTCTCTAAAATATTGTCAAGAAAGATCTAGGATTTGTGGGATATCTCTCCAAGGAGTATAGAAATTTAGATGTGTATTGTATGTTTTTTTTTTCCTCTGCTGAGTATTCTTAAGAAAGATACATGTATTTATATCAGGGTAAATTATCCAAAGTATCACAGAAAACTTTGTCACATGAAAGCTCTGGCATTAACTGAACTTGAACCACAGTTCACATACTTTACCTATTAAGTTCAGGTTTTTACTACAGTTGACCAAATCTTCTGTTTAGGGAGAGAAACATTTAGAGATATTATTATAGTTCTAGAATTTTGAGATTTTAATGAAAACTAGAAAAATGCATGTCTGCACACATACTTAAAATGAGGTACATGAGGGCACCTGGGTGGCTCAGTTGGTTAAGCTTTGGACATCAGCTCAGGTTGTGATATCATGGTTCATGAGTTTGAGTACTGCTTCAGGCTCTGTGCTGACAGCTCAGAGCCTGGAGCCTGCTTCAGATTCTGTGTCTCCCTCATTTTCTGCCCTTCCCTGGCTTGTGCTCTGTCTTTCTCTCTCTCTCACTCTCAAAAATAAACATTAAAAACAAAATAAAATGAGATATACAGTTTGTCTGGAGTTCAAAGACTCCCCCCTCAGAAGGTTACAACCATGAGACCATGGTTGAAACCATGAGGTCTTATAATTATCATCTTTTTCTTGAAATAAAAGTAATAAATCTCATTCAAATAATTTTTTGTTATTGTTTTTCTGCCTTGTTAAGCCTTAGAGTTCTCAAGGGCAATGGATTACAAAGTATCTTCAGAGGTCCATTATTTTGATTGTCCTTTATGAACAGTCCAGGCCCTTTGTGAGAGCCCTCTTTTATTATGTATCTGAGGGAGCCCGAAGTGTGTTTCTGAATGTGGACAGGCTAAATGCTCCCCTTTTATGTGATATAATTAACTTCTACATATATGATTTTCCCATTAATCAATAGCGTGATATATCTGTTTTTTACCATATGATGACTTGATGAAATGATACAGAATTTTGAATGAAAATTACATTAAAATTTTAAAAATCTTTTAGTGTTAAAGTATCTAAAATTAGATTTTTAATACATTTATCCAAGTATTACATATTAACTATATCTTAAATATATGCATTACTTAGTGTGTTCAGATATAGGAGAGTGAGATTTGGGGACCCTTTACTTTTATATTTTCCATGTGGCAAAGGGCTTTTAGATATTTGGTATGAGAATGGAAAATGATTAAAAATAAATATTTTTTTCTTAAAAGTAGTTACACCATCTTCTTATTTAGAAAAAAACAAAGATGTCCTAAATTAAACAGGAAGAATTTGATCTCCTCTGTCCATAAATCATCTTTTTAGAAGCCACAGGAAAAAAAATTATAGGATCTGTGTTAAAAATATTTGAATACTTATTATTTGATTCATTATTTTCAGTCATTATAGTAATGTTTTTATGTTTTGTTTTTAAAGTAGCCAATTATGAAGTTTAACAATTTAAATAAAGAATGTTTAGGTAAATTTATATCTTAAAGAAAAAATTGGGGCACCTGAGTAGCTCAGTAAGTTGAGGGTCCAACTCTTGATATCTGCTCAGGTCAGGGTCCTAGAGTCATGGGATTGGGCTCCATGCCCCGCTTCATGGTGAACGTGGAGCCTGCTTTGGACTCTCCCTCTCCCTCTCCCCCTCTATCCCACTTGCACTCTATCTCTTGCTCTCTCAAATAAAAAAAGGAAAAATCAAATCATGGAATTATTTAATTTTATCTTTGTGTTTCTTCTTAACAAATATATAGATTGAAAAAAGTTATCAAATTATGCATTTTTTTTGTCCAGGGATGCTTTGTTATCTGAAGTAGGCAAAAATTAAATACTATAAGAGCATTTCTTTCAAAATGCTTAAATATTATTGCAAACATTATAATGAAATAGAGTTTTTGATAGTTTGGTTAAACTGTTAGCTGGAGCGTGGCATTCTCTTTTTTTTTCCTTTAAATTTTTTTAATGTTTTATTTATTTTTGAGAGAGAGAAACTGCGTGAGCTGGGAAGGGTCAGAGAGAAAGGGAGACACAGAATCTGAAGACAGGCTCCAGGCTCTGAGCTAGCTTTCAGCACAGAGTCTGGGTGCGGGGCTCGAACCCACAAGCCATGAGATAATGACCTGAGCCAAAGCCAGATCTCAACCGACTGAGCCACCCTGGCGCCCCAGGAGCATGGCATTCTCAACAGGAGTTTTGAGCATGATGCTAATCTATCATTAGTGTTGTGTGAGAAAGTTTTGTTTCTTTTCAGAATTCTGATTTCCAGTATTTGATAGGGGGTAAAAAAGGACCTTTGTACCTAAGTCTTTTGATTTTTGTCACAATTTTATGTTAGTAAGCTTTCTGTAAGTTACATTGTTTTATTAGAAAACACACACACACATGCATATATTGCACTTCTTTAAATGTTTTAGATACAATCATTTCATCAAGCAATTTGGGAAAATTTGTATCAGAGATGGTATGATGTATTACGTATAAGCAACACTTTCAGGTAAGAGAAAAACCAGTTCAGGAATTAGAATGTCATTCCTTCATTTTGTGTGTGTGTGTGTGTGTGTGTGTGTGTGTGTGTGTGTGTGTGAGTGTGTGTTTCTTTGCTACAGTGGTATGCTCTCCCCTTCTTCCCAAACCTCTTGTGTATTTTCACTAATAGTGATGGCAGGTTCTTTTGGGAGCAGTTGGAAAGGAAAACAGTAGGGGTGAAGTGGATTGGATCTTTGGGGAATGACTAGGAGGGAAGGCAGTCATGGGAATTGGTTTCTATGGGTAGCCCATGGGAGAGAGCTCCGCAGTAGGAGAAGAGTCAAATCTTTGGGGAGGTTCAGGGGAATAAAGGGTCAGGAATTAGACATTTCAGGATATCATTAGAATTGAAAGAAACAGAATAATGAAGGAATTTTTTTTTTTGGCTACCCCTGAAAGAAGACCAGTGAGGGGAAAGCATTGAGCTCTTTTGAGAAAGTTCTGGGATTAGGCAGGGTGGAGTGGAGGGGTGGAGCTTCTCCATTACTGGCCCCACTTAGTCCCTGGTGTGAGGAGGGATCTAGATAGCTGTGGTTACACATGGGTTGGCTGTATAAATCTGTTTGTGTATGTGAATGTTGTTCTGATTTCCTCTTCTTTTTCCTGCCTTAATTGAGTATGGGAATGGCTGAAGGCTTTATTGCTATCTGTGTGTTGCATGCTATGTGGATCTTTTAAGGCGTGACCTTATCAAAGTTGGCATCTAAATGCAAAGGAAAATGCAGGGCAAGCTTGTTCTAGTTGGGGTTCCTGTCACCAGACCGTAGCAATGTGGAACAATGGCTACAGTACCTGAATTCACTGGGTGCAAGCGGAGTCCCTGTTTCCATGCTTGGCCTCATCAGTATTTAAAATAGTGCCCAGTACTAGGAGTACTATCTATAAAGAGAATACCTCCTTCCCATTCTTTTCTTTTTCTATCCTGTATGAATATTTTAGGGGTATGTCTTTTGTTTGAGTAGTTAGAAAATGTGGAAAAACAAGATTACAAGGTCGAGGTGAAAGGAGTACAAGATTGGAAGAATGAAACTCTTTTTCTTCACTCAGAGTAAAATGATACTCTTGGCTCAAGGCCAGGGAAACATAGGCGTTAGGATGGTGCAGACAGGACCATCAACACGTTTGTTAAGGAATGGGCTGTCAGAGCCTTGTCTCTGTCCTGTGGTTTACTGTCGTGTTGGAGTTTTCACTCTTTGTTTTTTGCCCATTGGAAGCAGTGGTAGAGAGATTACACTAAGCTTTAAAACCACAGCAAAACAAAACTTAAGACACTTGTGGGGTAGCTCAAGAGACTAACAGGTCTGTTTTAACTGTGACTAGTAATGCTTTTCTGAGAGTTTCAGTGCTTATGGGTATAGAATAGTTAACTCTTTTTTTCTCCTTTCTTTTATCTCAATTACAAATAGAATCTGAAATGTAAGCATTAAAATAAAGGAAACAACATAATTTTTATGCAGAAGAAATATATAGCGTTTATATGACATAATCAGCATTTCTTTTATTCAGTACATTTCAAAATATACTATTCTTTTTAGAGAATTCAAAGTAATTTTGATTTTTTAAAAATAAATCTGATCACTTTACGATTAATGAAAATTCTACAGTGTGTATTTCTGTAATAGTTTTTCCAAATTATAAAACTTAACATCTTTAGCAAATCTGTATATCCTTTAAAATAACTCATTCTTAAGCTCCCTTCAAATATTACATTTTCTTACTTCTCTTATTTTCCCTTATTATCCTAAACTAACAAAACAAACACTTAGTGAAGATTCAAATGGAATTTTATTTTAAGAAGACCTTTCCTTTCAGGGAATGGAAGTAGCAAAAGGAAAGGTTAGAGATTTCCTATTCTTTCCTTAAAAAGAAAAAAAAGCCCATTCATCCTTTGTCATCTTATATTCATTCATTCATTTTTTCATTCGGTGTACATTTTATTAAGTGCCCACTAAGCTTATATTAAGCCTTTTCTTTTTCAGTTGTTGATTTGATAAATCAGACAATTATATTCTGTAAGCATTAATAAAATATTTTTTGAATAGCCTTTTATGATTTTTTATTAAGTTGTCAGTCTAGGCTTTGGAGACAGTCACAGGGTTTCCATTAGCTCTGATAAACATGTATACCTGTCTGTCTGTCTGTCTGTCTGTCATCACTTATCACAATCTATCATTATTTACCCAAAAGAATAAATAACTACAGACTGAGTGACCTTATGTGAATAAATTAATATCTCTGAGCCTCACTTGACATAATTATATAAAGAAAAGTAGATTATGCTTATTTGTTAGGATTGTTAGAATTAGATTAAGTGCATATTTAAGCCTTCTATATGGTATTTGGAACATGATGGGCTCTCAGTAGCTTTTAATTGTTATTGTTTATATTACCATTACTGTGATCACTTTATGCATTTGAGCCTCAGATTATTTTCTTGCCTCCATGCCGTGTTACTATTATTTTTCCAATACTACCTACCCCACTGTATTCTAGAGTAAAAAAGGACTTTTTTCATTTACCTCATTTGTCATACTTGCTTCTGTCTTGGCACCCTCATACATAGTATTTCACAGCAGCAGAGTAGTACTGAGGACGCACCGATTTCTTTTCCACCCCCTTTCTCTGCTAGAGTGTGAATGTGGCAGAAAGGGTAAAATATTTCATTATTAGTTAAATGAAGAGTATATTTTTCTACAGATTCTATATAATTGAGACCCTCTCTTAAATATTGTACAGTCTTAAGACTCATTTTACTGTATACCATTTTTATGTATTCTTTTTGTTAGTTTCTGAAAATGAGTTATTGAAATTTTTAGAGATTGACATCTTATTTTTAAAATTTTATATTCTATGTCAGAAACAAAGAAGAGGTACAAAAACAACCTCAGACTTGCCTTGGTGAATTGTGGACTGCTTTGGTGTATTTTTGTTTGTACTTCATTTAATGGTCAAGTACTATATATAGCACTGAGCATTTTAATTCAATATTGGAAATCCAATCTGCAATTTTATCTTTTTCCACTTTCATTTTATGCTTCAGGAGCTTATTACTACTTTTGCTCCAGATGGTAAAAGTTGGGCAGATACCTCGGCTACTCCTACTACCACACCTTGGCTTTCTTGGGTATAGAAAGCAGTCACTTATTTCTGGGAGTATACATGTGTCCCATCTGAAAGATGCCATGCACAAATTCCAGTTAAAATATATTATAAACTGAAAAACTGAAAATCGCTTAACTTTAAAAATATGTGTCATATGTGCTTCTTCCCTGGTTCTACCAACAGCGTGAAAAATCTGCATAGCAAATCCGTATCTCAGCCTAGAAATCACTTCCCATTGGGTCGCATGGTGGCACTGTTCTAAGTGTTCGTTTTAAATACTAGTAACCCGTCACGGATCAGTTATCTGAAATGGCGGGTTTATTTATCAAGGGAGGAATAACATTATTTCCTGTCCTTTAGACAGAGCTAAAGTGAGAATAAAGCGGTAATAATGTTCCTTTGCACTTTAGGTGTGAATGTACTATCATTTGTGCTACTGGTTTGATTGCCACAGCTACGATCATTAGCAGCTTGGACCAAATGTGGAACAAGCTGTACTGTATTTCATGTGTGATGGAATACAGAGACTGATTAAAAGGACTCGGAAAGGCACTGGATTATTCATCTGATAGCTGATTGTGGCCTCATGTGTTTGGGTCTTAAAGTTATTTTCCTTTTTGGATGTTAAACATTTTTAAATGTTGCTTTTTTAAAATGAAATATGAATTTAATTTGAGCCTGGGAAATGTTTTCCTCTTTTTGAGCTAATTTCTTTTGTAATCTCAGAATTATCTCCATAGTAGGTAGTGTCAGTCACCAGAAAAACCTTACTGTGGAGGAAACTTCGAGATCACAAGTCCTTTTCCTGGCGCATTCTTTAAGCAGTCTGGAGTGAAGGGTCTACCCACTCCATCTCTGATATTCTGCTGGACTGCTGTATGTCAGGAAACTTCCAGTTTGACATGAAAGAAGAAAAATTTCTTTTAGGTTGGAGAAATAATGAATAACGTTAGTTTAGAGACTGCCTCTCACTATCATCTCCAATCCTCAATACTATATATTGTTTTAAATAACTAATGAAAACATTCATGGTTTCTGAGGGTTTTTTTTAAAGACAGTTTTGAAAAGTATGAAGTGATTTACTGATAAACCAGACTTTTTCATTATAGATGCAAGAATGTTTTCTGTCCATCTCAGTTTTGTTTGAATGTAATATTAACTTGTTAGGGATATAGGAGACTTTCTTTCATCAATAAAGGGATATAAGTATATAAAAAGGTTAACTCTAGTGAAGTTCTGTGTAGGTAGGGTCTGTACTGTTTAGTTATTGGCATTAATGCCAAAACTGATAAGAGGTTGTGTTGAAACCATAAAAGAGAAGAAAAAATATATATTATATAACATAATAGATATTATATATTAAATAAGGATAAATAGACAATTTAATGTATTATTGATTTTGTTGGCTTTATATTATTGGGATTTCTCTAACTCTATACAGGTACATAGCACTTTTTAAAAAAATATTACTTGAAGAAGCAACAAATTCTGTTAAAGTGGGCAAATATCCAAAATATATTGTAGTTAGATTAGTATGAGGAGCTTCTTTTAATTATTTAAATGTAAGATTACTCTTATTCTTTGTTTCTTAGTTTATTTAGTGACTTCTACAGGATAGAAGTTATTCTGTACTTCCCTGTTCGAAATCAGTATTAAGGTAAAGTTCAGTTTCTTCCATGCTGTTTTAAGATCACAAATTAAATATGTGGGTTTTTAATGTTTATTTTTATTTATTTCAAGAAGGGGTAGGGGCAGAGAGAAAGGGAGAGAGAGGATCTCAAGCAGGCTCTGCGCTGACATTGCAGAGCCCAAAATGAGACTTGATCTCACAAAACGTGAGATCTTGAACCAAGCCAAAATCAAGAGTTGGACGCTTAACCGACTGAGCTACCCAGGTGCCTGTAAATATGTGTTTTTTTATGAAGCAATGAATATAGTATACTGACTATTTTACTTTTTAAAAATTGGTACCTAATTTGAATTGAGATCCATGTGAGTGAAATATCATTAATGAGAAGGATTCCTAACTACTAATTTTAATTTATTACAAAACAATCACTAGCCATCATTTCTAAAATCAAGTATGCATTCTCTGTAACAAAGATATATGGCCTACTTGATATGCAGTTTGTGGACTGGGAAGTGTTTGTTACTGTCTGTCTTGAAATAAAAACAGAAATTAAGTAAGTGTTATTTAAATCTTTTGTAAAAACTTGACACAGTAATAAAAATTGGGAGATTGTATTTTGTATTTTTCAAATTTCATTTCTTTGCATTATGTGAGAGTATTTGAGACAAATTGGAAATTAAAACAAAAATGTCCTTCACAAAGTGTTTGATAAGCACATCTTTAGGAGACATGAGAAGAGTCATCTATGTGCTCAGTGTCAATTACCTAAAAAAGCCATGTTCAAGATGTAAACATATTCCAAACCAACTTCTATAACTAACCTGCTTGTATAAATAGCGATAGAATTTTTATAAAGCAAACTAAAGTGAAAAATGAAAGCTAACTTTTTATTGCATCTAAACCAGCAGAACTTTTATTCATCTGCCTAAGTATCATTTATTAAGTGCTTATAATGTTCCAGGTATGGACTTGCTTTAACTGAATGAGACAAAAGCACATTGTAGTGGGTTCCATATTATCCTCATTCTAAAGATGAGGATGAAGGAGGGGGAGATACTTAAACGTGTAAATTTCATATGTTAGAATAGGAGATATTGTTTTCTAATTTATATTCCAGATTTTAGGACTTTTTTAGTTACTGTGGGAAAAAGAGCATATTATGTTTTAGTAGATTTTAATATTTTTCCTTATATCATGCTCTAAAATCAGGAGCTAGTTGGAGGTGGAAGAAAGCTCAAGTATTAGCAGATCTCAGATCTAAGATGAGGCTTCATGACACATGTTGATTTTGACCTCAAAGTCTTTCAGTATAAATTATAGATAATGTATTCAACTTATAGTTGATACTGTTTGTCAAGTGGAATCCTTCTTCCCCAGAAAGGAGATGAGAAGTGATTTATCAGTCACATCCCTACTCTTTATGTGGACATAGATACTCAACTCTCAGGAAGCAGGTGTATAATATTTGCATCTAATAAAGTAATACTTAAGATATTTCCCCCTCTTCAGCCTCTTCAATAGCTTATTTTCTCTTTCTCTTTGCAAATGAAAAACAGGAAGGAAGGAAGAGAAAAAGGCAGGAAGAGAAGGACAAAAGTTATCTTTCCTCATGTAGAGTCCTCAGTGAAATGAGCCTTTGGATCTTTATCAGTAGATGGGCAAACTCAGTTGGTTTACCAGATGCTTTCACTTCTCTAAAATTCCATAATTCAACTAGTTAATATTAAGTTGGATTTATATATTGTCTTCATTTGGTTAGTTCTACCACTGATCGTTAATGTGCCCATCTTCCTGATAGACTTTGCACAGTGTTTAAAGATTGAGGGTAAAAACTATCAAGGGCAGAATTAGAAGAGGTGACTGACTCCTGATTCTCTGCTGCCCTTGAAGGCATTGGATAATGGAGAAACAAGTGCCTGCATGTGTTGGATTTTGTTAGTTGGATTCAGCTCCAGCAAAGAGAAGATTGAGGTCACGTCAGCACCCTGGAAGGCTGGGAAGCTGGAACTGGAGCAGCTGAGCCAATCCCTAGACAAACAGGTTTTAACCAGGACAGAGTAAGAGAGCGCTTTGCTTTGGGAGACTCTTTGCCCATCACCTATGGCAGTGATTCTATTCACATCTTTTCCTTCTGTCTGTTCATTTTTGTATAGAATACATTAGTTATGAAGACTTATTTCTCTTTATATAGCAAAATGTAATCGCTAATTTTTATGTTAGACTTTGAATGTTTTTAAAAAGAAATCTTCAGAGTAAGAAGCAAAAGAAATATTAGTTTTGTAAGTAATGTAGCATAATGAAAACCATTCACGGAAACAGTAAGGGTGATCTTTTGTTGACTATTAGCATTTTGCATACAGTTAAATGTAGATAAAATGTGGTACCTATCTCAATTAAATGTTTAAATTTTCCAGGTTATGTAATATCAGATGCTCAAACCTCTATTGACTGTAGAATGAGATTTCCTTATAATTACTATACATAGAGACTTGGATTTTAGTCTTAGCTTCTTTACTGACTTCCTTTATAAATTTTTGCAACTTTATTCCTGGGTAACTTATTTCCTCTTAAGTAATATATAGTTCAGTGTTTCTCAACTCTGGCTACACATTAGAATTAACAGGGGATGTTTGAAATATAATAATGCTTTGGCCCATTCCAGACCAATTTAATCAAAATCTTCAGGGGGTGGAGCTCAGGCATCAGTAATAATTTGTTAATTTCCCTAAATAAACTGATCCGCAGTGAAGGTCTAGAACCATTGGTATGAAATGATTTAGCTGACCTAACTTAGTGGGATTTTCTGAGTTAATACATATTAACTATTTTAATCATCCTTGCAAAAAGTACTCTTTTGCAAAATTATTTTCTAATACTGAGTTGGAAAAAAGTCCTTTCATATGATCCTATATTTTAGTAGATTTTATTCAACTGTTAATAGAGTATAAAAATGTTTGGCGATGGATATTGTAAATATGTAATGATATCCAATTTTAATGACACATCTAATTACAAGTAAAAATTTATTTGTCAACAAGTATATACTGAAAGAAAGGTAGAGAGGGAGGAATGAAAGGAAAGGGAATAAAGTTTATTGAGCACCTCTGTGGGCTATATGCCAGGTTCTATAATACAATAACCTCTAAAAAAGGAATCACTATTCCCTTTATACATGAAGAAATTGAGACTAAATAATTTTAATTAAAATTATTATACTTTATTAAAAGACATATAATCTCATGGATATGATTGATTTTAAAAGTTATCTAATCTACTGGGCATGAAAGCTAAATGTGGAGGTTTCTGAACACTTAAAAATTATTAAATCAGGAATGAACCTTGGGATTTAAGTTACTGTCAGCAAAAGTAAAAATAGTTAAAAAAAAAAA
>NC_043702.1:23079135-23139293 GCF_006229205.1 Suricata suricatta
TCCCTAGTTAGCAATGTGTCTAAGTAGCTGAGCAATAGGAATGAAAATATTTTCTGAATGTTTATATGTATTTTTTCTTTATCCTTGTCATGTAAGACTTCAGTACCTAAGAATCTAGTATCTAAGCATCTAAAACAGAGGTTGGCACATAGTGCATACTCCGTAGGTAGACATTTGTCCTATTTGAGTGAAAGTTCTTCAACATTTCATCTTGATAAGTAAGTAGCACAAATTCTGTTAACTTCTTTGGTCTTCAGGGTGAAGTAATTAGTATTCTTTCATGTGTAAATTTGGCTAAGTGCTCATGCTGCATAGTCTGGCAGAGCTGAGTCCAAATTCTGGATTAATGTTGCTTCAATTCTCTGATTTCCAATTTTCTCAGTTGTGAAGAGGAGATAATAACAGAACCTCCCTGTAGGTTTGTTGTGGTTTCAACTAGATAATAAGCGTAATATGTAACATCTATAATGTGCCATCTGGTACATTTTAACATGCTATCTGGTAAATACTTGATAAATGTTTATTAAAATAATTTTAATAAATATTTATAAATATAATATTTAGCATGTGATTCTGCATGATATTTCGTTATTAATAAATATTAACATTTTCTACAGAGGCAGTTATCTTAGGTGAATAAACCTTAAAACCCCTTGTGTTGATTTGTCATTATCAGAAACTTGAATGAGACAAATTCTAAGAAACTTGCCCTATTTTGTGAGTAGATTCCTCTTGGTCCAAATCCAATCTGTTTCTCAGTGCTGTTGATTGTCTTTCTGCAGCACCTTTCCATACCTCCACATTCTTACATCAGCTCTTCTTGTTCAGTCCTTCTGTAGGTTTGACATTTATGTCTTCCATTAGCATCTCTTTCTCCTCTGTCCCCTCTCCCAATTCATTTCCACATTGTTGTCAGATCAATCTCTTCAGAGCCCAGTTTTGATCATGTTACTCTCCTGCACAAGAACTGTCAACTCTGACTTGCTGAGTACAATTCTCAGCACCTCTGCCAAACTCCATTTTCAACATTATCTCCCTCTGTTCTTCACTACCATTATGCCCTAACCAATGAGATTAATTGCTGTCCTAGGCACAGAGACCCCCTGCCTCGTCTCATACGGTTTCTTCTGCATGGAATGCCAGGACTTTTTTGGTCCAAAAATTGACCCATTCCTCTGTCCTTCATCCCAGGCAAAACCTAAACCATGACCAAAAGATAAGAACAATTTGTTTTTTCAAAGACTACACAGAAATAAATTCAAAATATGCCTCAGTAACTTAGTAAAATGTAAAGCAACCTGTATATTTATAATCTGCATACTCGGATATTGGAACAGATAATAGGTTTACATTGTATATATATTTTAAATGGTACTAGAGTTAATGGAGAAAACTGATGTAACCCTTAAAGTATTACATCATTTCTTCAACCACAGGACCTGGCCAGTATGTAATAGCTGACAATAAGTCATAACTATTAATTTAATTTTATAATTATAATGACATTCAAAGATTCCTCTGCACATTGTTTTTCACTCTTTGTGTTTGTTTTCCCCCCATAGTATTCCCAGTACAAGCATAGAACCTGTTATAATAAATAGGCTTTCTGTATGTATTTGTTGAGTAAATTAATAAATATGTGAATAAAGGAAAAGTACTTCAAAATAATGAGTTTTATGAACAGACCATATAACTTATCTAATAACAAAAGAAAAATAAGAAAACTTTAAAATTAAAGGTTCTGAAGAAGGACGTATTAATTTGATGCACACTGTTACTACTTATATAACACTTTATCTTTGCTAAAAGCCATACAAATACTTAGTAATATACTAATGACCCTTTTAAACCCATGCAAATTAATATTGCCTATAAGCATAGTGTAAGAGTAATTTATACAGGAGATAAGAATACTGGGCAATGAGTCTAAAAATAAAAAACCAGTTAAGGTGTTTGACACCATATGAAAATTTGTTAACAGGATTCCATATAAGGAATAGCTTACAGCCTAATTTTTATCTTCTTTCAAACCTAAATACATCTTCTCTGTATTAAGTGCCTATTGATTTCGAAAGGTGATATGGAGTTACAAAGTACATCTGATGAGTTGGAATGAATTAGACTCTAGCTATATATCACTCGTTTTCTATGAGAGAGATTCATAAATCATAGAAGTGCCTTGAAATGCAGGTTTTATGAAAAGAGTGTAACATTTTTTCCTCTAAAATAAGCTTAGGAGACTATAATGAAATTTAAATTTTACCACCCCAAGGACAACATTAACCTTTGTTGGCCTCCCTTTTTAGAAGGGGATACATATTTATTATTAAGTGTGTTTTAAGAGTTTGGCATTCAAACCTTATTGAAGCTTTGCAATGTTTAAGTTCTTAAGCTAGTGATATTAACTTGATTGTTAGAAGAAAGAAATAGGAAATGGGGATTCGTGATAAAAGGAAATGGAGAAAATAATATTTGAAATATCAGATCAGTCTGAAGAGTAGATATTAAAGGACTCCCAAAGACAGCTGTTAGTATGACTAGGATTCAAATCCTAGCATTTATTAGCTGGTGATTCTGGACAAGATGCTTAACAATTTTTCACCTCAATTTCCCTACCTATAAGTTAAGAATGATAACAGTGGGACCCTGCAGGGGTATATTGAGAATTCTATAAGATAAAATCAGTGTCTGGTACTTTTTATTAATGGCTGAGACAGATATTTGTTACTGGACCAGTTTTGATATCACAGCAGTATTATCTCAACATGTTTAATTACTTCTGGAAATACACTATGATTCTCAATTTTAAAAACACTTCAATAGCTTTCATATTTAGTCTTTTTTGCTCAATTTTGAAATTGATGTTTCCCTGACAACTATTTTCTTAGGTGTCACAGTGCACCAGACTTTGTAGTAAAAATTCAATTAAGATCTAGGCTCTATAGTACTAGGAGCTGGCAGACCAATGGTGGCCCTAGAATATGGAATATGAAATTCATAATCACTGTACAATAGAAGGCTAGAATGTACAAAATGTGGTGGAAACAAAGATATTTAGCTACTGACCTCTTTTTTCACTAATTACTCAACATATATAGGTACCAAGTAACTGCTATGTGTCAGGGACCTTTCTACGAACTGGGGATAGACCAATGAATAAAATCAATTCCTGGCATCACTGAACTAATATTCCAATGGGCTGAGGGACAGTAAATATATAAGCAAATAAATAATGTAAACAAGAAGAAGAAAGCAGCATAAAATACTGAGAATGAATAGAGTTGTTGTTTCCAAATAGGTGGTCAGCTGCTTTGTTAGGAGGTGACATTTGAGTAGGGTCCTGGAGAAGTGGAAAAGTCAGAGGGGAAGAGACAGTTGATGGATGGTAGGTAAAAATGGCCCTAGGCTTTTGTTGGAAAAAAAAAAGGACAATGAGGCCAGTATTGTCTCAGTAGAGGGATTTGAAATAAAAATGGTTTGAAACAAAACTGGAATATGTAGATCAGAGAATTTGTAGGAGGGTTTGGAGTAAAGAAGCTGCATAACCCAATTTTTATTTCAGTTATGTGGCAAACAAGCCCTATGGGGAATCAAGTGGAAGCCAAAAGTAGGGACTGTTTGGTTATTTTTTCCCTGGACTTTGAACTTGCTGTTAAAGAACAGAGACCTCTCTGTCAAGAGACTTTTGGAGGTGGTGGTTGGTTCACTCTGAAATCTGTCTCCTGACCACATCCCTGAAGGTGCTACCCTATCTCCTTGGGCATTTTGCACCTCAAGTGCAATTCATCTGTGTTTTCTCATCACTTGATTTTAATAATAGGCACTTCCACAGGCTTTCTTATAAATCAGAACCTTCCTTTATCTTTGCTTTACCTTCAAGACTATTTTCATTATTCTCTGACTCTTCTGGCACTGTTGTCATTTCGTTATGTCAAATGATGAGACATGTGACATCAAAGGTATAACCTACATCTAAGCTGTTAGATGCAGACCTTACTGTCCTTTGATGTAGAAGTTTAATTTGCTGAAAATATTGAACAGCAAAACACATCACTTTAAAGTATTGTCAATACTGTTGACTAAATTTATATATGCTGCAGTATTTTTCTTCCCTCAGTCTGTTTTGCTTATAACATATTATTGAATATATTGAATATTATTGAGCACACAAAGCACTGTGCTAACTATAGGACCTGCACGTTGTGTGGTTATTGCTATGGTCAATGGATAGTCATTTTAAGGAAAAGACTTAGAATAATACCTGTGGTTTTGATTAATTAACATTTTTTAGGGTTATATAAGTATAATGTGTTATATATGTGTCTGTGTCTATCTGTGTGGTATATATGTTATGTATGTATGTTTATATATACACATGGGTGTATATCACATAATAAAATAGTTACTGGGATGCCTTGGTGGCTCAGTTTGTTAAGAGTCCCACTCTTGATTTCAGCGCAGGTCATGATTTCAAGGTTCATGAGATTGAGTCCTGCATCAGGTTCTGCACTGACAGCATGGAGCCTGCTTAGGATTCTATCTCTCCTTCTCTCTCTGCCTCCCTCGCTGCTCTCAAAATAAATAAATAAGCTTGAAAAAAAGAAAATAGCTACCACTTACTTAACTATATTTTTGTGCCAGGCATTTTCCTAACATGATATAAGCCCCTCAATAACCATGCAATATGTAGGTATTATTCAAATTTTAATGACTGAGAAACTATAGAATTAGCTTGCACAAGACCAGGAGTTAATAAAAGCAGGATTCAAGTCCAGGTTAGTGTGACTATAAAGCCCACACTGACTTTTCTAAACAGTTCTAGTATTAGTAAAATGCAGAATGTGTTTGGGACAAATAAATTTATTTCTAAGAAAAGCAGAGCCAAGCTTATAAATCTTTGCCATCAAAATCACATTTCTGTTAAGTTGTTTAACATTTCCCCAGAGATTATCAGTAAAGAGAGGGTATTTCATTTTAAATGAGCATGTACAGAGATTTATATTATTGACTTCATTTTTTTTGGTATTGGGCAATACTAATCCGCATTTTATTCTCTTGGTTAGTCTGTTGCTTCCCTATAAATAAAAGATCGGAAAAAGCTGTTATACCACATTCAAGGAAATACTCAATTCTCAGGCTTTTACAAGCTTTTGTAAAACTGTAGTAATCTTGGTGAAAAACGTCCTGGCTGGTAATATAGTGAACAGATGAGCTCACCCCTGGTATGCAAAGCTGCCGAATTAGCTGGTTAAACAGGCTGCTGAGATAATTACATTGTCTGTTTTGTGACACATTACACCGGTGCACTTGGGATTAACCTGTTCTCTTGTGTCTACTTCTGATCAGTTTTTTAGACAGCCTTTTATCTGATGAAGGAGTACAGACATCAAAAGAGAAAGGGGCGTGGGTGAAAAGAAAGGGCTCATATAAAGTTGAAGAGTTAAATTTTCTATGTAAATTACTGAACGTATAGACCTTATTTCCATAACTTTAGTTGCTCTCTAGAGACCTCTGCTGGGAATGTTGGGAAAAAGTTTCCTTTCTGATTCATTGTGTTTTACTGTGGCTATTGTATTATAAACTCAGTAACTAATTAAAGAATGAAATATCAGTGTTATGTCATGTACATAACTCATTAATTATAGAAAGATACTCAAGAGAGAAAATTTTGCATTTTAAAAAAGTTTAGAAGGGCATCTGAAAGCTAGAAATATACTGTAATAGTCTATCAATACTCTTTTATACATTTATTAAGAGCCTACTATGGGCTTAACAATTACTACTTTCAGTTAGTTTTTTTTATTATTTCGAATTTTTTAAATGTTGTTGAAACCCAAGCCGAATGATTTATTTTGAAATTAAATGTAACACATTTAAAAGCAACAACAACAGAAACAACACCACCACCATCCCTGAAGGTTTTTATGGGCCTTTAGTTCCATATCATTATCCTGAAGAGGAAAAATTATTTAGATTTTCTTATTATGTGGGAATGTAGTCACATAAGATTTCATCATCGGTGATAATTTAGATAGAGAACAATTAAGAGAACAAATAGAAAAACCTACCCATTAACAGCCTCTGGCAACTCAAATTGAATTTAACCAACTATTGAGCCTCTGGCTACAGGGAGATGCAATTTAAAGCAGGTATAATAGATTTTAACAGCTAAGTTTTGTTTGTTGTGACTGTACCAACTAAGATATTAGTTAAATGGGGCAAGAAATTTCCTTCATGTTAATGAACATCAAATTTAACTCCTGCTGTTCTTTTTTTTTTTTTTCTAAAATAGCTGTTATTGACTTGATAGGCCAGCATTCAAATGAGGTTCTTGCAAACAACTGTACAGGCTTTTGAGTAAAGTTGGACTCAGCTGCATCTACATCCTTTAAATACTTCCAACGTGTTTAAGAGAAGTTTGATATATTTCCTCATGAAAAATGGATCCACAGTGTAATGTCACATGCAAAGAGCTCATTTAAACATCTATTATCTGCGGCACTTCAGTGACTCAGTTGGTTGAGCTCACTCAGCTCAGTTAATGATCTCAGGGTCATGGGATTGAGGCCTGCCTCAGGCTCTGTGTAGAGCTTGGAGCCTGCTTAAGAATCTTTCCCTTTCTCCCAATGCCCTAAGGCTTCCCTGCTTGTTTGCTCTCTCTGTCTCTCAAACAAACAAACAAAAACAAATACATAAAAGTAACATATTTTCTTGAAGTTTTTTAACCCTTTTTAGTAAGAGAAATAGAATCTATGTTCATTATTTTTAACCTGAGTTAGTTTTACTAGTTCTAGGTCTGTTTAGCTTTATTTTCATTGCTTACATGCAGGCAAAGGTGAGAAAATAAGCTAATTTTATGCTTTCATTGTTTTAGCTAATATATAGGATTCTTAAAATGTATATGTGTTTATGACCTGAGTCCTAATGTTTGCTATTACTCATAATTTTAAAAAACTCTGTGATAAAACAAAACCAATGCCTGAGAAAACTTTACATGATAAATTTATTTTCCAATCCATACAGCAAAAGGTGATTTTCCTTTATAAATTTTCAAAACTATTTGCACAGCCATGAATTATAGCTATAGTCTAATTAGTACTCTGACATTGGACCTTCTAAGTATCAGACAAGACAAGAAATTAATTTTTTCTTTTTTCTACATGACTTTGCTTTGAATTAACATTTCTGTGCTAATGCATAATTATTAGTATACTTATAGCATAGATACCTATTTTCTGTTAATCTAGTGAGCATGAACACGAATGATAGTTTTATGAAGCACTTACTATGGCCCAGCAATATGCTAAAGAATTTGTATACAATCTCATTTATCCTTTTAATGTTCTAGTGAGATGGTGATTATTAAAACTGTTTTATCAATGTGGATATGTGGCTTAGAGAAATTAAATAATTTGCTGAAATTAGGATGACAGATTCTAGATTCAAGCTCAGAATCTTTTTACTCCAAAGTTTAATTTGAACACTATGTTATATTACTTCTGAAAAAATGTACAGAGTTAAATGTAATACCTGTAGACTGATTGCATCTTTTGGAAGTTGGATAAATTTTATGTATGTATTTCCCCAAAAGAGAAAGGAATGGTGTTCAGTGTAGTATGATCAGGATTGGAACTCTCCTTTCTAGTATCTGAAACCCATGGCATTTCAATTTTAGTGGTGGGGATGATGCTGATCGGGCAGATCCAAATGCCTCCAGAACTAGGTACAATTTCAGTAACACAAAAAGCCTACAGAACAGTCTTTGGGAAGATATTGTGGTAAGTGACTTTGAAATAAAAGATGAGTTTGAATCCTAGAATGGCACTTAAGTAGGTGTATACCCAAGCAAGGCATATAAGGTCTCTGAAATTCTATTTTCTCATCTGAAAAATGGTGATATTAATATAGACCTTAGGGAGTAGCTGCAAAGGCTGCACATGACACTAAAGGGCCTGGAATAAAGGTGCAAAGTAGGTTCCGATCTCACATTTCTTTCATAGTAAACTTTGGGAAACTCAATGTGTGTGTGTTGAAATTAGATCTGAAACAGTGAAAGAACACTACAACACTCTGCTTGATAAAGTGCAATTCTGACTTGTAAGAAAAATTCAGTCAATATGGAATGGAGTTTCAGGGAGAACATGAGGCTTGAGATGAACTTTGAAAGATGGGAGGAGAATCTGTAATTTGAGAGAAAGGAGTCATTTTTTTTTCAAGGAAGACAGCACTAGCTGAATTGCGTGGGTGTGATAAAAGTCCAATCCAGTTACAAAAATACCATTCCAATGAAAAGCTTTAATGAGATTTCTGCATCCCAGCAGATGACCCACTTATTTAAATACCACACAATATTCAGTGCTGCAGAATTCCTTGATGACATGACAATTTACTCAATCTCTTGCAATTGGGTGTAATTTAATCAGCATAGAAATTGAGGACACTTTACTTCTAGTCAGCATATTGCCTCTTGAGTTAGCATTCTCTGCTCAACTCAAGAGTGGCTACTGGTCTGTGGCCTTCTTTTCAGGAAGGGGTTTCTGTGCTTTCACAACCCATGCCCTAAGGCCAGCTCCTTCAACAGATCAGAGCGGCTCACCCTGTTTGCTCTGTCAGCCCTAACATTGATCTCTGCAGAGGTGGCATTATTTCCATAACTTATCAGTGGTCATTGTGATTAATTTAATTTGTTCACAAAGTCCTTTGTGAGTCAGGGATAGTAGAAATGGGAGATGTGGACCCTCTGTCATTTATGTTTCAATCTGGGCACTTTCATAAACTCTCGGTAAGAGCATACATAGCAGTGGCCTTTTAGGACGGAAATGTCAGTAACTAAATTCATATACTCTGATCCAACATTCTATTTCTAGGATGTTTTTACTACAGACATACTTCCAAAAGTATCCACAGAGGAAAAATGGAAACAAGTTAAATATCAGTCAAGAGGGGAATGGACGATATTCCTGATAGGGACTATTGTGCAGCAATTAAAAATGTTAGGTTTGTAAGTGTTGATATGGAAAGACTGCTAAAATATGTTGTTCAGTAGAGAGAAGGGAAAATTTGGAACATCATGTATCCATTTAGATAGCCAGGTGGCCCGGCATCCTTTATTGAAAAGATACTCCTTTCTCCACTGCTCTGCGTGCCACCTTTGTTATAATTCTAAGGTGAATATAAATGTGGCTGATTCTGGCTTCACTATTCTGTTCCTTTTTTTAAAAAAATTTTTTTTTAAACATTTGTTTATTTTTGAACAACAGAGAGAGACAGACCATGAGCAGAGGAGGGACAGAGAGAGAGATGGAGACACAGAATCGGAAGCAGGCTCTGTTCTGAGCTGTCAGCGCAGAGCCTGACATGGGACTCGAACCTATGAACTGTGAGAGCATGACCTGAGCTGACGTCGGACGCCTAACTGACTAAGTCACCCAGGCGCCCCTCACTATTCTGTTCTATTAGTCTACTTGTCTATCCTTATGCCAATACTACATTGTGTTAAATGCTTTAGCTTTATAATAAGTTTTGGTATACAGCATCAGCTTCTTTCTGCTTTTTAAAATATTACCTAGGATATTCTTGGCTCTTTGTATTTCCATAAAAGTTTTTAATTGCTTAATTCCAACCTCACATAAAAGGTGAAATTTAAAAACTTTAAAAACTTATTCATTTAAAAATTTTGATTACATGCATCAATTGGGGGCAATTGACACCTTAACAATATTGACCCTCCCCTACTCTGACCCTGGCATATCCTTCCATTCATTTAGGTCTTTTTTAATTTCTCTCAACACTGAGATACAGTTGGCTGAGAATAAGTCTTTTACAGCTTTTGTTATATTCATCCTAAGTAGTTTGTTCTTGATGCAATTATAAGTTATAAATTATGATGGTAAATTTAGTATAGGCAGATTAACCAGTCTTACCAATTTATGGAGAAATAATTATGAAATAATTATGAAATAACATCATTAAAAATGGTAAGAAAAGATACATAGTACTTGCATTTAACAATACAAATATTAGATAGACAAAGCAATAGACAAATAGACAATAGACACATTTTTTAAATAGGCAAAATATGCGAATATCCAAAGTGCCAATAAACGTGAAAAATTAATCATTAGGAAAAGAAACATTAAAATCACATGAAATACTTATCTGCAGTCACCAAAATGGACTAATCTAAAAAAAAAATTAATACAGTTGGAGACAATGTAGAAAAACTGGACCTCTCACATTCATAGCTGGTGGGAGACTACATCATAAAACTTTGAAATATTGGTATTGTCTCCTAAAGTTAGTGGCATAACAAATGGTTTGACCAAAGAGTTATGCCTCTATGTAAATACCTAGCAGTAATTCAAACATATGTGCATCCAAAGACTTGAGAAAAACTGTTTATAGCGGCATTATACATAATAACCCAAACCTGGAAGCATTCCAAATGTCCATCAACAGGAGGTTGGATACATAAATTGTGATATGTTTATATATTAAATGTAGTATATTCTATATACATCATTTATATTTCTATTTATTAGAAGTTTCATTGTAATACAGTAAGTAAATAAATTACTGCTACAAGCAATATCTTGGATACATTTTACAAACATAATGTTGAGAGTAAATAGTCTGACACAGAACACATTTTGTATGGTCTCGTTTACCCAGGCAAAGTGATTTATGGTGTTGGGATTCAGGATAAGCATTATATCTGTGGAGGAAAGAGAGAGTTTTGTTCAGGAGATGATGTAAAGGGGCTACTGGGATACCTGTAGTATTCCATTTCTGAATCTGGGCAATGATTACCTGGGTGTGTTCACAATATCACACTTCATCACCTATCTATTTACTAATTGTGCACTGTTCTATATATGTTATAATTTAATAAAAACTTTCAGAATGTATCATAGAAAATTGATTTTCTGGATACATACAAAGGAACCTTTACTGTTTACCTAGTGACTGGGACTAGAGACTTGGAGAGAAGAAATTTTAATTTTAATTTTACACCTTTATGATGTATATTTACCAATAACACATGTTGTTTGTATAATTTTTAAATATTACAGAAGTTAAAATCCGGGGAAAATATCTAGAAAATCACATGTCTGTAATAGAATTTTGGCATTTGGATAGACTGAACTAGATTGTTAGTAATAAGGTTTCTTCTCAAGTGAATTGCCTGGTTGAAATTCACACAATTAGTAATAACTGTAAGAATTATATTACCTAAAAATCTTTAGATTAGAACCAGTTCCTGGACCCAGACTCTATTTATAATATATTTATAACATAGAATCTTTATAATACACAATAAATATACTTAGTTCTTCAGTGGTTTTGATTTTGTGGCCATAATACCAAAACACTCATAAATTATTTCTGCTCTTAATCTTGGAGATAGGAAGATCTGGAGAATTAGAAAAACCTGAATTCAGATCTGATTTCTTCAGATCCTAGCTGTGAGATCTTGAGAAATTTTTTAATCCTTGAGCTTCAGTTGATTTGTAAACTAAGGTTTATCATTCCCATCATGTAGCTGTATTGTGCCAAGTAAATAATAAAATATATTCTGAACACCTTGTGTAAGGTCATATAAGGGATGTAATAAATGGGCATCATTTGGAGTCAGTAGATCTTATAGACAGATTATAGCTAATTTTTCATGATCTCTAATTTTTATTCAAGTCTTTATATTTATTTTATTTATTTTATTTTTTAAATGTTTATTATTGAGACAGAGAGAAACAGAGCATGAGTGGGGGAGGGACAGAGAAAGGAGACAGAATCTGAAGCAGGCTCCAGGCTCTGCTCTGTCAGCAGAGAGCCTGACACAGGACACCAGCCCACAACCCACGAGATCATGACCTGAGCTGAAGCTGGACGCTTAACTAACTGAACCACCCAGGTGCCTCAATTTATATTTATTTTAAATTTGATAAAAAGGAACAGTTTTTCAACAATTATCATGCCTCTCATGTCTTTTTAAACTCTAGTTTATTATCTTCTAAAAAATTATCATAAAGTTTGTAGGCTTCAGTAATTTGGGGGGCTCATTTTTATACTAAAGTCTCACTGTAGATATGAGACATCTAAAGTGGATCTAAATGAACACATAAAGTACCTTAAAAACAAATCAGACGTTTATGATCTCTGATGAAGTCACAAATCTTTACCACATCTTTTTGAATGGACTACCTTGATACCCTTTTATAATATATCCTATAGACTTAAATTTTTTTTTAACATTTATTTATTATTGAGAAACAGAAAGAGACAGAGCATGAGCATGGGAGGGACAGAGAGAGGGAAAGAGAGAGGGGAGGACACAGAATCCGAAGCAGGCTCCAGGCTCCAGGCTCTGAGCTGTCAGCACAGAGCCTGATGCAGGGCTCAAACCCGCAAGCAGAGCCAAAGTCGGAGGCTCAACCCACTAAGCCACCCATGGACCCCTTCTATAGACTTTTAACTATGAACTTTGGTGAATGTCAATGAGGCTGTAGCCCCAGGCAACTCTAAGGCCAACGGAAGGCAGTAGCAATTACTTGCAAAGTGTCATTTTGAAGTTTCAGAAACCATTCAGACCCATGTGTTTCTAAAGGACTTTCTCTATAAATAAATGGAAGTATATTTTATAATTCTAACTCCGTGAAAACATTTGAGGAAAATATAATGACTATGTTGCTTTCATCCTGAAGTTTGGTCTTAGAACACTTATCATGCTTCATATGCTGACTCAAGAAACAAAAACAATGTGTGAATATTCACAAATATTTTAAGTGCTCTTTCAATTTATCAGCTATGTCTTAATAAGTAGATATTAATTTGGACATCAATACAAGATAATATTTTATGAAAGAATAAGATTTTTCAAATCAATAATCGAGATTAATTCAATTATGGAGGAGATCAAGTATGTTTATAATGTGGTCCTTACTACATATTGATTTCCCCATTTTAGTAGTGGATTTTATTGTCATTAATGGAATTCAACATTACACGTCAGGGAAAAGGAGAGGAAAAGGCATTAATGTTTATTGCTCTAAATTGTATAGGTACTTTATATAATTTATTGTCTATTCTCAAAGAAAATCTGCAGATTAGAGATTATTTCCCTTATGTTATAGATTAAGAAACTAACGTTCAAGAAGATAAGGCAACTCACAAAGTCATGTAGCTAGATGGGACAGGGATTCAAAGCCATAGCCAGTGTTTAATTAAATGATTTGGTTATATACATTTGGTTGTGTTTATTTTTTATAGTTAAATTATAAGCTTGGTAACACTTAAAAAATTGTGTTTCACACTGAGATACCACCTCACACCAGTCAGAGTGGCTAAAATGAACAAATTAGGAGACTATAGATGTTGGCGAGGATGTGGAGAAATGGGTGCCCTCTTACACTGTTGGTGGGAATGTAAACTAGTACAGCTTCTCTGGAAGATAGCATGGAGGTTCCTCAAAAAGTTAACAATTGAACTCTCCTATGATCCAGCAATAGCACTGCTAAGAATTTACCCAAGGGATACAGAAGTGTTGATGCATAGGGGCACATCTACCCCAATGTTTATAGCAGCACTTTCAACAATAGCCAAACCATGGCCATCAATTGACAGATGGATGAAGAAGGTGTGGTTTATATATGCAATGGAATACTACATGGCAATGAGAAAGAATGAAATCTGGCCATTCATAGCAACATGGATGGATCTGGAAGGTATGCTAAATGAAATAAGTCAGGCAGAGAAAGACAGATACCATATGTTTTCAGTCATATGTGGAACAGGAGAAACTTAACAGAAGACATAGGGGAGTGGAAGGGGGAAAATAGGTAATGAGCGGGAGGGAGGCAAACCATAAGAGACTCTTAAATATCAAGAACAAACTGAGGGTTGATGGGCCATGGAGGAGAGGGGGAAATGGGTGATGGGCATGAAGGAGGGCACTTGTTGGGATGAGCACTGGGTGTTATATGGGAAGTAACTTGACAATAAACTATATTAAATGAATAAACAAATACATTAATTGTATTTCACTTAATATTATGTTTTTGCTGTTTTTATAGTTATGATTTTAAGTGTTATAATAATATGGCAAAACTTTAAGTGATCATTCTTTTTCTAATAATGATAGTCTCTTTCCTTGGACAAAGAGATCAGAATCACATTTGCTAATGTAGGTTGAATTTAAAAATGCTTTTAATGGAGTGCCTGGGTAGCTCAGCTGATTAAGTGTCAGACTTCAGCTCAGGTGATGATCTCATGGTCTGTGGGTTTGAGCCCTGCTTCGGGCTTTGTATTTAGAGCTTAGAGCCTGGAGCCTGCTTTGAATTCTTTGTCTACATCTCTCTCTGCCCCTCTTCCTTTCATGCTCTTTCTCTTGCTCTCTCTCACTCTCTCAAAAATAAATAAAAATTTAAAAAAATTTAATGCTTTTAATTATTTTGATAGTCTAGAATCAGCAGGAAGATTGAAATAGTATAGTAACCTGATTCATATAAAAGCAACTGAAATCAGACCAAAAGTTGCTATTTCCATTTATTAGTATTTGGATATATCTATCAATTCTTTCCAGAGATTTAGTATATTTTTCAAGCTGGGGGTTGGAATCTTAGGAGTCACTGGTAACATTTCTATAGGAGAAGATGGTAGTTTTATATTCTTTTCTTGTTCTTTAGAGATGGTTTTAGTCTTTGAGAAATATGAGCAAGGGTAGAAAATGAAGTTCTCCACTTGATTGTCATTTCAAAAGACCCGAGAAAGGTGTTTTTGCCTGTTTGTTGTGCTTTTATGATTCCTACCAATTTTTGGAGTAGTTATTTTACCCCTATATGTCTCACACATTAAGATCACTTGAACATTTTAAATCTTATATAATTTTATTTAATTGTACCATGCATTTTCATACTCATGATTTTACTTTTCAAGTGGCTCACAGAGGTTCAGAAAGGTTACAGTTATGGCTTTATTACATTTTTTTAAGGCTGGGGACGTTGTGGTAATAGGACCTATTGCCTGTTCCTAGATACTTTTCCTTCTTCCTCTTCTTTTGGATTGCTCCTACTCATTCTTCAGGACTCAGTTGAAAAATTACTATCTGTGGAGCTTCTCTGATGCCCTAAACAAGGCTAAACTTCCGTTTTCTGTAGTTCCTTGGCACTCTGTACTTTGATTATAAAAATACTCATTTAACAATGAATGAATGACCTTAATTTTGCAGTATTCCTAAATAGCATAGAAATGATCTGAAGTTTTGTTTATTTTTGTTTGTATTTATATTGTTTTGGTTTTGCTTCTTTTGAAGTAGACCACGGCCGATTGAATTCTAGCTTACTGATGGTCCTATTGGACTAGGTTCTTAAAAGGAAGTTATATTAAAAGTAAAAATGTACAAATAAATATGAATTAAACATAGAAATTTAATTTAGTTTGCCCTATGACAACCTCAGAGAAATATGTAGACATCACTTGTCTTTAGAAAAAAACAGAACTCTTTACCCTTCTCACTTTTTTAAAAATGCTGTTTCTCAGGTTCAACATCAAAGCAACCATCAATTGACAGAATTTATACTACAAACTCTCAGTTGCTTTTGTAGCACTTGTTAAACCTGAAAGACACTCTTAACTGCCTGAGATGCATGTAAACAACTGTACATTAGTGGGTTATGTTAGTACAGTTTAACTGGGCTGTGTTCCAAAATATACAAACTTTGCATGTGCATCTCCACAGTATAAAAGTACTTCTCTCTTCATAAGGGTAATTAGGAGATTGTACAAAGAAGTAGACAAATTATGAGAATTCACGGGAGTATACAATATTATAATGCTATGAATAGAATTTTTGATTTACAGTGAAAGCTTGGAGGAGAGGTCTAATGAAAATTGGCAAAACATTGACTAGGGGATGGTGAGAAGGGCATAATTATAGGCAGAAAATATCTGAGGGTGCTGGGGCCCATGAGGAGGACAAATGCCGTTTGTTTTTCCCTTTTTGTTTTTGGCATTTTCATTCATTCTTACAGATTTTTAGAGATAATTTCCAAACCTTTTGCTCTCCATTCCAGCTGCTGGCTGGATATTTTTGTTTGAATATCTTACTATTATTATGTCAAAAACAACATTATTAAATCTCCCAAAAATTTTTTCTTTAACACATAATTTGTCTGTTTGCATCAGTAATACTTTAGTGCCCTAAGCTTCTAACATCAGCACAGTGCACATAGTAGGAACCCACACAACTCAAGAGTTATAGCTGAATTTTATTCTTCCATGTTATCCATGTCCACTCAGTCCTTATGTCTTGTTGACTTTTCTTTTGTTTTTCTTTAACGTCTCTGAAGGTTCTTCGATTCATTTACTAAGCCACCATTTTAGTTTAGGTCACTGGATGTAGTATAACAGGATTAAACATCTCCACGGGTTCCCCTTCCTTAAGCCATCTAGCAGCTTTAATTCTTACTTGTGCATTTTATATCTCTTGAAGGACAAACAACAGGCTCTTAACACAGGAGGCATTCAATAAATATATGTAGGTTCAGTGAATTAAAATTTTATAGAATTTATAGCAGAACACTGAAGTAAACATTTTTTTTTCCTTTTTGAAAAAATCACATGTGTGTGTTTCTGTGTATATGGAAGTGGATCCCTTGAAAGGTTATGAAACCTCCAGAAAAGAGAGACTTTTTGACATTTTGCAAATTGTGAGTGAGGAAAAGATCCCAGTAACTATAATCTTGAAATGTGATGAAAGCAAGTGTTAAAATATAGTGGTGCTGTTCAGTATAACTTTCTGCCATGCTGTAAGCACTAGTTTCCCGGGGTTATTGAGCACCTGAAATGTGAGTACAGCTCAGAAGATGAATTTTTAATTTTGTTTAATTTTAATTAATTTACATTGAAAAGCCATTTGTGGCTAAATGCTATCATATTGTAAGCAAAGATCTACGGTCCAAAGTGTTCCTAAAGATTATGAGATTTACTTATAGTTTTTGTTGCAGTCGTCCACAAGTTCCATGTGGCTTTGCTTTCAGATAGCACAGGAACTACCATGATCTCAATAAAAAAAACCTCAGCGTAGCTCTGTACACATTCTATATCTACATTATATGACATAATTTCTCTTCATTCATTCTAAAAATTTGCACTGGATGTCAATATGGCAGGCACTAGTCTTGGCTCTAGGGATACACAAACTTAAAATTCTGGCTTTCATGGAGCTTCTTTGCTAATAGGAGATAGAGGTACTAAATAAATAAGTAAACAAAAATATGATATATCAAGTAATGAAAGTTTTATTAAGAAAAATAAAGCAAGGGTCTACGTAATGACAGAGGATCTTACTTTAGGAGGGTAATTAGAAAAGAACTCTTTGAGAAGGCAACATTTGAGCAGAGATGGAAGGGAAAGGAGTGAGCTGTGTAGATGGAGGGAGAGAAAGAGGTTCTAAGCAGAGGGGTCAGTGCATGCCAAGTCCCTGAAAATGGGTGTTCTTAGTATGCTTGAAGAGTATCCGGGATGATGCTAAGGGTTTTAGACGTGGCAATTAGGTGAATAAAACTGTAATTTACTATGATAGAAAAGTCTAGAAGTCTATATGGGAAAAATCAAGAGTCTGGTTTTGGACATGTTAAATTCGAGATGGCCATTAGAATTCCAAATGGAAATATGAGTAGTAGGCCAAGTTCAGACTGAAGATATTAATTTGGCAGTAATCATCATTCAAACGATATTTATTTATTTATTTATCTGGGAGAGAGTGTGTGCAAGTGGGGGGGGAGGGGCAGAGGTAAAGGGAGCGGGGGGGGGGGAGTGAGAGAGAGAGAGAAAGAAGAGAGAGAGGAAGAGAAAGAGAATCTTAAATGGGCTCCTTGATCAGCATGGAACCCCAAATGGGGCCTGATCCCACAACCCTGAGATCATGACCTGAGCTAAAATCAAAAGTCAGACATTCGACTAGCTGGGCCATCCAGGTACCTTAGAGTTGATAGTTAAAAGTCTTATGGTCCCTGGGTTGCTCAGTTGGTTAAATGTCCATATCTTGGTTTCTGGTCAGCTCATGATCTTGCATGAGTTTCATGAGTTCAAGCCCTGTGTTGAGCTCTGTGCTGACAGTGTGGAGCCTGATTGGGATTCTCTCTCTCCCTCTTTCTCTGCCCCTCCCTCACTTGCATTGTTGTTTGCCTCTCTCAAAATCAAAAGTCAGACATTTGACTAGCTAGGCCATCCAGGTACCTTAGAGTTGATAGTTAAAAGTCTTATGGTCCCTGGGTTGCTCAGTTGGTTAAATGTCCATATCTTGGTTTCTGGTCAGCTCATGATCTTGCATGAGTTTCATGAGTTCAAGCCCTGTGTTGAGCTCTGTGCTGACAGTGTGGAGCCTGATTGGGATTCTCTCTCTCCCTCTTTCTCTGCCCTTCCCTCACTTGCATTGTTGTTTGCCTCTCTCAAAATAAATAAATAAACCTAAAAAAAAAAAAAACCAGAAACATGAGCCTGAATACAAGTGTCTTTGGGTGGGACTATAGATACAGAGGACTGGATTACTATGATACTTCAAGGTTGAAAAGATGCAGAAGAATCAACAAAGGACACTAAGAAAGGGGGACAGAGAGTCTGTCTGGAGGGCAGAAGAGAGTATGTGGAGACTCAGAAGCCAGGTGAGTAGAGAATATTGAATGGGAAGGAATAGTTACACAAATGTCACTGAGAATTCAAATAAGGTGAAGACAGAATTGACCATTAGATGTGGTAAACTGGAGGCCATTAGTGGTCTTGATAAGTAATATAGGAAAAGAAGACATGGTTCTTTTCCAGAAAAACCTTACTAATATGCAATCAAGAAGACTGGTGGAGTCTTGGGAACAGTGCAAAGATGTCTGTGCTACTACCCATCAGATGATTCTGAGTTCATCTTGGGTGACTCAGAGGACTTCTTCCTCCAGGGTCTTCCTTTCTTATCTCTTCCTCCTTTCCGGTCCCCTCAGCCTCCTTATCCCTCTGTTATATTTGCAAAGTTCTGCTGATTCTTCTACTCTTGCCCTGCCTCAGTTCCATTTTCCCCTGTGGACCCAGGGATAAAGACTTGAGGACAAAACAAACCTTTGTATTATTAAAATTGACTACTTCTTATCTCCATCTTATGTATTACTATAATTTTTTTCCTGATAATGTAAAACTCCCTTCTGTTATTAGTTTGGTTTTTAAAATTGCTGTTTGCATATTCCAAACCAGTAATTCTAATCTCCCTCTCCTGTTCTACATTTTTCCCTATAATATTTACTACCTCTAGTGTATACCATAGTTTTCTTATTGTGTTTTTTGCGTATTTTTTTCTTTTCTGCTAAATATAAATATCCTAAATACTTAGTACAGTACCTGGATCATAATGGATGCTTAGGAAATATTTGCTTAATAAATGAATGTTGTGGTTTCCAAGCTTGGATGTGGGTTATGCTGTGTTATAGTTGTGCTATGTTAGATGTATATAAGGGAGGAGGTGTTATCCTTCCACAATTAATATGTGATATTAGTTAATGCACAGAAAATTACTTTGCCCCAATTAATCCCATTCTTATAGTTTAAAAGGCCTAGGATTAAAAAAAAGAAGCCAATGATAGGTTTGTACTAAAGATCAAAGCTTAGGGAGAAATCAGGTCTTCAGTCATGCCTAGGAATGAGTGAAAATCAGCCTCCTGGCAAATCTTTTTTCTAGTTTTTTTTTTTTTTCTTTATGTTCCAACTGAGGAGAAATAGTTCGAAAGTAATAGAGTATAGTCACAGACAGTCAACAACTCTGAAAATACGGGATTGGGATGGTCAAAGAGAGCTCGGCTCTGTCCACATAGAAAGGGAAGAAATCACATGGAGACAGGGAAGTGGTAGAGGTGTTCCTGTACCACCTTGGAGTCTACAGCTGCTGCTTACTCTTTGTCCCTCACTTTGTGCCTGCTTTGGGGTGGCATTGTTGTAGTCTATCCTAGCACAGACTGTGAACTTCTGAGGTCTGTACCGGAGCAGCCTGAACCTTGGTTAGCATTTTTGCTGGACTGAGATTTACCCCATCCACACTCCCTTAACTTTTTGTTGTTGTTGTTTTGTTTTGTCGTCCCACCCTGGAAACTGAAGTACCTGTAGTCATGCTGTGAAACAAATGTGATACATAATGTGTCTGCGTGTGTAAGAAAAAATTCAAGATTCAAGATAAGAGTTCTAAGAATACTCTCTGAATTTAAAATATACCAATTTAATATGTCTTTCCTATTTTGTTTTATATTCTTAAATATAATTACAATTATACTGCATAAATTATCTTTGCAGATAAGGTACAAGTGTAAAACAAATACCTCCCTAAACAATTTGGTCTCCTAGAAACAAAGGCATTCTCCTACATAACCACAATAAACCATCAAAATCAGAGACTGATCCCACACTCTCATATAACGCTCACACCCCCTTCAGATGTGACCAGTGGTTCTAGTACTGTTCTTTATAGCAAAAGGATTCACTTTACACATTGCATTTAGTTGTCAGGTCTCTAGTCTTCAATCTGGAGTTTCTAAGTCTTCCTTTGACTTTCATGATTTTGGCACTTATGAATATTGCAATTTATTTTTTTAATGTCCCTCAATATGAGTTTGTCTGAAATCTCTATATTAGCTATCTTGCTTTGTTTTTATATTTTTGATACTTGGCCTTTGGGGTCTTGCTGACTGGGGAGAGACTGCCGCTCCTGGGGAAGGCTAGTTCTTAAAGATAGGAAGCAAGTCTCCTTCCCCAAGAGGGACAGTCTCCCCAGGCAAGGAGACCCCAAGGGCCACGTGTGTCCTTCATATGCAAACCAACCTATTTAGAGCTCATACTGCTAGGGTCCACCTAGTATGGAGAACCACCTCCTGTATCTGGTTCTCACATTCAAGGAAACAATATTCCTCTTTTCTAATGATCTCAGAGCCAGCCAGGTACAAGATGACTCAGAACTGGGTCTGAGGCTTCCCTCTCTTGAAGTCTTGTCTGGAGATTGGAAGGCAGATGTCTGGGGAAATTAAAAGAAAGAGAGGGTTGAAAGGTGATGATTGTTGGGTGGACAGCTAAGAGTGTCTCCAGACATGCTGTATTATCCAAATTATTCAAAGTAGCCAATCCGAAGCCTACTTATCTTGCCTTGCCTTACCGTCCTTGAAAAGACTACAGTAAAGGCACATGCCCATGCCTTGTCCTTGCTCTTTCTGTCTCCTATCTAACGCTGGTGCTTCCCTGTGTAACCTTGCATGGTATGACTTACTCCTGCCCTTTAGGAAGTATGAGTAACAAACTGTCTTTTGATGGCAATCATCTTTTGCTATGTTGACCTCACCATCCCTGAATACTAATAAGAAACTTATATTTTAAAACAATCTCCTCATGATATGAGATTCAGATTAGGCATATTTTCATAGAGATGTCACAGAGTAATAATGTGTTCTTTTCACTGCATTCTATCAGTCAGTGTACATTTTGATTTGTCCCATTACTGATGATATTCACTTTGATTTTTTGATTAAGGTGGTGCCTGCTAGTCTTCTCCAATGTAAAGTTACTTTTCATTCTTTTTATAATTGTTAAGTGTTTTTTGACATGGTACTTTGTAACTATATAATATTCTATTCCTCATCAAGCTTTCAATTTCTTCTCAGTTTATTGATGGGAATGTTGTTTTCCAAATCAAGACAATAGGTCAGGAACAGAAGAGCATTTCCTTAACTTGGCATGGTCAGGTTAGCATAGGTGAAGAGTACCCATATCAAAGGTGATGGCCATTGATTTAAGAAGAAATAAAAATACTAGATATAGCTAGTTATCTGACCTCTGGCAGATCTCTTTAATTCACAGGGTCTGTATTACCTCTAGCAATAATCAGAGAACTGATCCATATGGTTTAAATAATGTGGACAATTTATCATCTACCATAAGAAAAAGTTAGTGGCTAGAAGACATCATTGGGAGCTGATGTGTGAGTGAGTGAGTGAGTGAGTGAGTGTGTGTGTGTGTGTGTGTGTGTGTGTGTGATTTCCTTTCCCTAGAGTTCTTAGGATGTTTACTAGTATATAGGCTGGAAGACTTCATGGCCATATAATGGAAGAAAAAAAAAGATATCCTGTCAAGATGCAACATCCAGTGGAAGGAGGGACTTTCTCTTCCTGTATAATTCTCATTATTATTGAGGAAGCATTTTCCAGAAGATGCTGGCAGAATTCCTTGATCTCATTGGATAAACTTGTATCATGTGCCCATGTTGACACCAGTCATAGCCAGAGGAATTAGTACAGGATGATTGCCTTCTACCAGTTAAGATTCACTCTCTGGAACTGAGTCTGAGGCTACCCTCTCTTAAAGTCTTGGCTGGAGATAGGAGGGCAAATGTCTGGGGAAAAAAGGGAGAATGACTTGAAAGGTGATGATCTTTGGGTGGGCATCCAAGAATGTCTCCTGAAATGCTGTATTATGCCAAGGTACTTTCCAGTGCTTTCCCTTGTGATTCAGTTTCCCACTTGACATTCTCGTAAATCCTCGAGAATGAGATTATGACTTTTTCACATATGCATCCTTAGTGCTTAGCACAAAGGATAGAAACTCAGCAAACATCCATTTAAATAATGAACAGTTATCATTTTTGTTGTGCTGGGGGTTGTTGATTTTTAAGAATTATCCTAAGGGATGGCCGTATCTGGTGTTGCCACCTCTTCATCTCTTATGCTAATGTTAGAATGTTGAATTTCTTTTATTTATGTGTTTTATTTGAATAAAACATGTTGGACTTTAAAGCAGTGAAAACTACCTTCCCTCTTTTACCTATCTCTTCTAGTTGCTCAGGCCTAAATGTGGCATATGAATTCATTTTGCTGACCATATCCTTGATTTATCTTCCGCAGGATGTGGTGATGAGTCTTGACAAATATATAGCAGGTATCTGCAGCAGTTGTGAGTCAGTTTGGTTTGCACATCTACCATTGCTATCCACCTGCTGAAGTAGTACATAGATCAGTGTGGTTAAACACAGAAATATTATAGTGCAGAAGGGATTAACAAATTCTCTCTCTGTTTTGCACTTAGAAAGTATTGAATGTACTCAGGAAGAGCAATAACTGGTTTATAATTCTGGAAGTTTGAGAAAGTAAATTCTTTATTTTATTTATGTAGGAAGCCTTTTTATTAGGAACATCAGCTTCCAGGCATAACCAGAATAAATGAGTTTTTTAGTTTGTTTGTTAATTGACAAACTGATGAGGGCTTTAAGGGATCACACACAAAGTGTAACACTTTTAATTATATGAAAATCTGAAGTTGTTTATGTCTATTTAAAAATGATGAAGGCTGAATAATGTGATAGTATAAAAATGTTCTACCAGAAATTAATAAGATATTTGCTTTTCCTGTGCTTTTTAGGGCCTGGTTCATAAGACTCTGCATCAGAATATGAGTCTCTGTTTAAAGACCATTTCCTATACTTTTATAAGCCTTAGGTGATACCTAAATGATTCTGTCTTAGTTTACCTATTTTCAAAGTAGAAACTTGTAGCAAATTCATAACTATTAGATTAAATTTATTATGAAGATAACTTACAGAGACAATTTTAGGGGACATTTTTTGTACCATACTTTCTTCTATCCAATATATTTTGAATGGCATCGTCATCATTGTCTTTGTCATAGTCGTCGTCATCATCATCATCATCATCATCCCTATCATTTCCAATTATCCTAAATGCCCTTGTAGGTATGATTACTATAATTAAACAGGTTCTCCTTCGGAAGTTAGTAGAAGCCTAAAGACCTTGATGAAGCAACCATATCGAAAGTTTGGGACTAGCTAAAAATAGGCAAAATTCAGTGGAACCTTTCCAGTGTTCCTTTTGCTTATTTATCTGTAGCATTTGAACTATTGATGAATCCTTCTTTAATAAACAGTTCTATTTTTTTTTTTTACTTCTGTGACTCCACTCCCTATTGGACATCTTCTCATCTTTATGATTTTTCCTTTTATCCACCTGCCGAATATTCTTCTTTTTCTACCTTACCCATAAGTAACATTGTGATCACATACTCTTCCAAGATGATCTCACGTGCTCATGATGTTTCAAGTACCATTTGTAAACCAATGATCTCCAACTCAGTAGCTCTAGAATGAATTGTTTCTGTGAGCTCCACATATAGGAATATCCTTAATACCTCTACCTGGGTGCTCTATAGTCATCTCAAAGTCATCATATCTAAAAATGTCTGCATTTTCTTAATTCCACACAAACCAAATAATCTGCTTGTGTTTCTTGTTTCAGAGCCAGATGCTCTGCTACATTCTGAATTCCAAATCTCTTCCTCAGCCTTACAAGCAAGAAATCAACAAATATTATTGATGTTTCTACTTTAACATGACTTCTTTTAATCCACTTCTCTGGATTTTTGTTGTCTCTATTTTATTTGAGGCTACTAATGTCCTTTCTCTAGATCAATACAAACTACCATCTATTTGATCTTTCTGCTTCCATCCTAAGACATCTTGATAGAAGTCAGTTTTATGATGGCATTTTCTTAGCTAAAGCACTTCACAGTAATAGCATAAAACCTAGATATAGAATGATATGTGGGTCACATCATGTCCCAGTCCTGCTTCCCTATTTCAGTCTCAAGTGCTGCCACTCCCCTCCTAATAGTCTAAGGTCCAGACAAACCAAATCATTTGAATTTCCTCCAATTGCCATACATTTCTTCTCCTCTGAGCATTTATATTGGCTGTAATTCTACTTGTTTTACCATCTGTCTCTTTACTGCTGCAGTCTTATTCACTATTCAGGTGTCAGCTTAATAAACATAGTCTCTTTAGGGAAACCAAAATAGACCTTTTCCTTCTATACCCAACCTAAGACTTGGTTGGATATCTTTTAATACTCTGTACTTAATCTTTATATTAAATGTGTGTCCCACTGTATGAATGAATGATTTAATGGCTTTTTAGCTTATGACTCTATTATAGCAAAGATGTACTTAATTAGTCTCATCTCCTTCTGACATTTATGTGTACAGATGGGACAACAATCACTCACCCATAGGAACAAGTAAATTATACTCAGATTGTATCCCAGAGTGTCAAATGACACATTCATAGCAAAAGAGGGCATTTTGTTCTATATTAACTGGATAGATGCTAGATTATTACATATAGTAATTCCTCACTATGATAGTACTATAAATGTTGCATTTTATTCACCTTGTTAGGAAGTATAGCTTTAATTATCTTTAAAGGTTTTTTTGTTTTTCTTTTTATAATTGACTTAATCCTCAAGAATTCATGTTTCATTCCATTATAGCAATTTCTAATATACTACAGTATATATTCTCAGTCAGAGTGAAAATGTAGTATTTCTCTTTTCTCATATTTTGGTAGTCTTTGTTATATATAATTGAGGCTGAAATCAAGGTCTTGAACACTTAGATTGAAGTTTAGTGACTTTTCTTTACAGTAAGGGATTCACTAAGTATCAAAGTCTTTCCTGAAAATTCAATTTTGATTCTAAGCATTTAAAGCAAGATGGTTTGACTATTCTTTTAAACATATCAGTTTTATTTTTATTAACTCATAATGTTTTTTGCAAACTTTATATTTGCTCTTTTGGGTATTTGAGAATTGAATACCTTATTGATTTATTTGCTTTCTCTTAGTGGAGAGTAACTATTTCTCCTTAGAGGAAGCATATTCCAAATATTTATTGATGCAAAACAAACCCTCCTGAACTTAGTAGTGCAAAAACAATAACTGTTTTATTGCTTACAGATTATGTGTTTCATGATTTCAGAAAGGGCACAGAAAGGACAATTTGTTTGGTGCCTCAACTGGGAAAATTCAAAGAAAAATGATTTGATAGCTGGAGGATGAATTCATCTCTAGGCTTGTTCACATATCTGGTGGTTGATGTTGGCTATTTTGGGGGACCTTAGCTAGAGCTGTTATCCAGAACATCTATATGAGGCATCAATATGTGATATCTCTACATGGGTTAGATTGGATTTCCTCATAGCATGGTGGTGGCAGAGTTTGAGGAAACAATATTCTCAAAACAAACAAACAAACAACAACTGAGGTAGATATGAATGACATATTTATGACCTAACCTTAGAAATCAGAGAGATTGCAATGTACTATGGTTTCCATGTACTCTGTTGGTAAAGGTGCTCATAAATGTCAGGGAAGATTCACAGAAAGGAGCCTTAGGCATCACCACTGGATGTCATGTAATAAGAAGACAATGTAAGAAGAAATACAGTGCTGTGCTCCTCTTTGGAAAACACAGTCTATCTCGGCATACATTTACAACATAGCTTCTGACACTGGCATGTACTGTATTGTGGTTCTATTGAACCCTTTAATTTTATTATTGTTAAAGGACATTTTAAAATATTTATAAAGCCTTCAGGTATTTTATTAAGGGATGCTTGAAAAATAAGCAGAATAATGTAGGGGCACCTGGGTGGCTCAGTCAGTTAAGCATCTGACTCTTGATCTCAGCTCAGGTCTTGATCTCAGGGTCATTGACTTCAAGCCCTGCGTTGGGCTCTCTACTAGGTGTGAAGCCTACTTTAAAAAAGAAAAGTAATGAGGTAAAACTATGTTCTATGATTTACTTGATGACAATTTTCTAGCTTCTAAGGATTTTTTCATTGTTGCTTATTTTAGGTAATGCTACAATAAATATTTTTTCATAAATGTTTAACTACATCTTGATTTCCATAACATATATTTCTAGAAATGTAATTACATAAACAGCGGGGTTTATAATCATTGTACAGAAAAATATCGCTTAACCTAGTCAGTGTGTATTTTCATAAGTAAATTGGTTAATAATTTGCTGAAAGTAATGTAGGCACCTTACCTTGTATGTTCAAGAAAAATAGTTTTTAATGTTTTTTGTCATTTATCAGATCTCAGTGTTGTCATCAAAGGACAGTGGTGAGAGTGGACTTACATATAGGTACCTGTTTACCATATAACTAACCATTCCTGGAGACACCAGTAACTGCTACAAGGGAAAAAAATATCATTGATTCAGAGGAATAAATAAACACTAATTCAGAAGCATAGCATCCCTTAACCTATTCTGAACTAACTGCAATGCAAGGGCTGCTTTTACAAATGCTATTTAAACTTCATTATTTGAATACTATGGAAAAATCATAAGGTTAGCACCCTGACTGTAAAAGTTGCAGAATCTTTTTAAAATATTTTTTCTTAGCATTTTATGACTATTATTTAAATGATGCCTTTACTTCTTTTTTCATAGATATCTTCAACTGTGTCTTTTTTTATTTTTTTAATTATTTTTTTTATGTCTTTATTTTATTTTGAGAGAGAGAGAGAGAGACAGAGAGTGAGTGGTAAAGGGGCAGGGAGAGAGAGGGAGACACAGAATCTGAATCAGGCTCCAGGCTCTGAACGGTCAGCACAGAGCCCGACGTGGGACTCGAACCCACGGACTGTGAGATCATGACCCATGCTGAAGTCAGACACTTAACCGACTGAGCCACCCAGGTGCCCCCAACTCTTTCTTATGTAATGGAGGGCTTTGCATTTGAGAAAAAAGAAATATAGCTTATTTTCAGTTAATTTTAGGATTTGATAAGTCATACAAGAAAAATTTAAGATAAAACTGACAAACTTACCTTAAGTTGCAAGTTGTAAGTTTATTTTTCTATTGAGAGAGAGAGAGACAGAGAGAGAGAGAGAGGGAAAGAAAGGAGTAGAGAGAGAGGAAAGAAAGAATCCCAAGCAGGCTCTGCACTGTCAGTTCGATGTAGGGCTCAATCTCATGAACCATGACCTGAGCTGAAATCAAGAGTTGGATTTGACTGACTCACCCAAGTGCCTCAAAAACAATTTTAATAATGCTGAAACATTGTAAAAAATATTTTGTCTTATTCCTGAGATACATTAAAAATGGAGAAATATTCTGAAACCTCAGATAGAATTAAAATATCACAATATAGGACAAGTATTTTATACTGTTATAAGTGCTCTAATGTAGATCAAAGCATAATCAGTATAACTTTAGGATATACTGATGAGGTCCTAATAGTTCATTTTGCTTTTGTCCTCTTGCCTCTGGAGCTTTGTGCAGTAAGAATTTGCTGCAGCTGAAGTCAAAGAGGTTGCTGCCTGTTTTTTCCTTTAGAATTTTGATGGTTTTCTGTCTCACATTTAGGTATTTCATCCATTTTGAATTTATGTTTGTATATGGTGTAAGAAAGTAGTAGAGTTTCATTCTTCTGCACATAGCTGTCTAGTTTTCCCAGCACCGTTTGCTGAAGAGACTGTCTTTTTCCATTGGATGTTCTTTCCTGCTTTGTCAAAGATTAGTTGGGCAGAAGGCATGAATAGATACTTTCCTAAGAAGACATCCAGATGGCTAACCGACACATGAAAAATGCTCAGCACCACTCATTATCAGAGATATACAAATCAAAACCACCATGAGGTACCACCTCACAGTTGTCAGGCTGTGGCTAAAATGAACAACTCAGGAAACAATGGATGCTGGTGAGGATGTGCAGAAGGGGAATACTCTTGCAGTCAGTGGGAATGCAAGAGGTTCCTCAAAAAATGAAAAATAGAACTCCCCTACAGCCCAGCAATTGTACTACTAGATATTTATCCAAAGGATAAAAAAGTGCTGATTTGAAGGGGCACATGCACCCCAATGTTTATAGCAGCACTATCAACAACAGCCAAATTATGGGAAGAGCCCAAATGTCCACTGACTGATGAATGGATAAAGAAAATGTGTTTAGATATACAATGGAATGTTACTTGACATTCAAAAAGAATGAAATCTTGCCATTTGCCACAACATGGATGGAAATAGAGTGTATTATTCTAAGTGAAATAAGTCAGAGAAAGACAAATATCATATGATTTCACTCATGTGAAATTTAAGAAACACAACAGATGAACATAGGGGAAGGGAAGAAAAAATAAGATAAAAGCAGAGAGGGATGCAAACAATAAGGTACCCTTAAATACAGAGAATAAACTGAGGGTTCCTGGAGGGTCAGTGGGTGGGGGATGGGCTGAATGAGTGATGGGAATTAAGGAAGGCATTTGTTGAGATGAGCACTGGGTGTTATATGTAAGTGATGAGCCATTGGGTTCTAACTAACAAGAGTATTTAACGTTAATACTGTGTGTATATAAAAATATCCTTTAATCTGCCTACTTCTGTTTCTAGAGATAAGTAATAAGATATAGTGCCCAAAGGCTCTTTGGATGGTACATGCCACTAATGTAGTGATAGAAGCTCCAGATGAGGCATCATAAGATCTGGATTCTCACTATGTGACCGTAAGCAAGATTTACCTCTTTAGATTTTAGTTTCATACCTGTAACATGAGGAAGTGGATTAGAGTGATTTTCACCTCCTAATATGTTTTGTGATCATGGTCTGATTTAGTGGAAAAGTTTAGTGGAAAAGCTGAAAACTGCCGATTTGGAGTTCACTAAGAAATATTAACCTTAGATTCACAGAAAAGGGCAATCAAACATTTGACCCACATTTCTCTGTACTTTGCCTCAGAGGGTCCAACCTGAGAAGCAGTTTATGTAATCTTCTGATCATTCCACCCAATTAGCTATTTATGTGGCACTTAATACTAGTGCCTAGTTTCCTGACAAGGAAAGAAAAAAAAAATCATGTCACTTACATTAAAAAAAATACATGCAGACAAATTATAAAGAGATGCTTACTTACAAATAACTTTTGAATTCTTTACTCCTGTGTGCATGTTTAGTGCAAACTCCTTTCTACAGTAGTAGATCTAGAGCTCCTATTTAGTGGGGAAATCAAATATCTTACAAGTTCTATCATCCGAACCAAGGAAAGTTCTCTGGTTTCCTTGGAAGAACTGATGTTGTTACAAATTACAAGTTCTGTGCCTGCTTTTAGACATTTATAATGATTCTTTAGGGGAAGGGAAAGGAAACAAAATTTGAATCTCAGAAGAAATGCAAATAGAAATTATTTTAAAATTTGTGTGTATGGGGGGTTAAAACTTATTTAATTATCAGTATTTGTATTTTTATTTATTAAGGATATTTCATCCATTCCTTCTTCTTCATGGAACAAGTTGTTAGTATTTGGGTTTTAACGTGTAGAATGAAAACGGAGAAGGGATATTTTCAAATGGGTAAAGATTTTAGATATATAAAGTGGCTACAAAATTTTAAAATTTTATGTGTATATTAAGTATTAAGAACTGCTTCACATTCATCTTGCAATTTTTTAGCTAAAATGATTAGTTAATTTTTGATGTCTTAAGATGTTCAGTGTAGGGATGAAAGTGGGCAAAAATTTATAAAGGAAATTTTTAATGACTTAAATTTGAAAAATTTCCAAAAATACACTATTAGCTTTTTGGCATAAAACTTGGTCTAAATCCAGAAGAAATGCCAACAATCATAAAAAGAGACATCTTTGATTTATTGCCTTCTGTCCTCTAACTGCTTATGTAATCAGTATGACTAAGACACATATAAAATTATCTCTGTAATTGTATTGCTCTAAAGAATTTAATTCTTTTAGCATTTTCCATAGCCTACAGTGAGTGTATCAAGTACTGTACCAAAGAAGTGTTGCAGAGTACTGAGTCATGACTAATTTATTACGTGTAGAAATGCCTTAACACTTAATAAGGTGTTAATTGCATTCAGGTGACACAACAGCAGTTGGAAAGATAATTGGGTGAACCTTATCTGAGCTGATGGAGGTGCAGAAGCATTCAGGTTACACTGCTCCTGAAGGGCAATTTCTTGCAGCTTATCAGCACATGATAATGGACATGTAGTAGTCTAACTAGTAAATGAATTTATTCTATCCCCATTAATGAAAATCATTTCAATTAATAATAAGAGGAAATGAAGTTTGTTTTTTAATGCTTTGACTTGCTTTCTTTTAAAGAGGTATTAGTGTGACTATCAGGAATATAAATTGTTTATTTAAATGCTTATTGTCCCCATCAGTAAGTCACATAGGAGGTTTATATTATGCTTACCCTAATGACACCAACATATTCAGATAGAAAATGAAAAAATTCAGTGAATCATCAATACATCTGTAAATTTGTAAAAATGAGGACATAAGGACAGAAGGTTAATGTTTGTAGCAGAAAGAAACAAGCACAAGATCATATGATTTTGAATTGCTTTTTTTTTTAAATGCACTGTCCAACATTAGCTTGATTTGTCATAGAGGTACAGCAGAGATAGCATGCTAAAAGTTTATTCCCTGTGCAAATTTCAAATATTATTTTCTTACTAAAACTCAAGATCACTTGGCAGGTTTACACACTGATCTTTTTCAAGGGCACAAATGATTAGCATTTACAATAGATTTGTATGTTCTAAACCAAAATAAATAAATATGAAATTCAAAACATTTGAGTCCTAGAAAAGCATTGCAGCTTTTTAAAAAAAAATTAATGTTTATTTATTTTTGAGAGACAGAACATGAGTGGAGAAGGACAAAGAGAGAGGGAGACACAATCCAAAGCAGGCTCCAGGCTATGAGCTGTTGGCACAGATCCTGACATTGGGCTTGATGTCATGAACCGTGAGATCATGACCTGGGCTGAAGTCAGACGCTCAACCGACTGAGCCACCCAGGTGCCCTGCATTGCAGCTTTTTAAATCCATGCTTGTTTATCCATTCATTCTTCAAAGTTTAGTTTCTAGAGTAAAATTCATAGTTGACATTTTTATTTTCGTTTTGTTGATATTGCATAAAGAGAGTGTTGGTGTAAATGTAAGAGTTATCACATAGTAATAATAGATGACTTTTATCAAGCATGAACTCTGGCTTAGACAGAGTTATATGGATTATTTCAATTCTCGTAATAACTCTGTGAAGCAGGTAATACTTTTAATGTCCATTTTTCAGATGAGGAACCCAGAGCACAATGTAGTGTGGTCAATGTCATATAGTGAGTAAGTGAAGCTTCTAGAAACTAGAGTGAGGCCAGCTTAGATTTATTTTGATGGCTCAGGATCAATTATCTTATAATATGAATGAGTGAAACTTGAATGAAAATTGTTTCATTCCAGAACCCTTGTCTATGAGATATATTTTCCTTTGGTGGATTCAGTTTCACTATTTGATTTTTTTTGTCTAGTTAAATTATAGACTCAAATTTGGCAAGACTGTACAGGCTTTACAGAATTCTTACATGCAAAAATACTGAAGGAATGTCTTGTACGTTTGCACCTGCCTATTGAAAGACCATGAAAGTTGGTCCTCCTTAAAGTTTAGCTTTAAATGATAGTTCATTTCACTTAACTAATTGGTACTGAAGGGAATTTTTAGGCATAGTATAATTTGCAACATTGACATGAAAGCATGACTCATTTACCTTTGACTTTGTTTGGTTGATGATAAATTATCTGTTTGTGAGTCATCAACATGATGTTCATCAAATCTTATTCAAGTAATGAAAGCTCCTGGTATAAAGGAGAATCTCATAGGAATCATTTATCATTATTTTATGCTTCCTCCAGGCTTTTCTGATTATGGATAATGGGGGGAGTTGAATATAATTGAAAAAAATTATTTATTAATATTTTTATTTGAGGGGGTCAAATACATTTTTGATTCAGGGAGTATATGATTTGATGAAAATCAAATAGTTTTTTCTAATCTTGTCCCCTCTCAAAACTCCCATACTTTGATGTATATGTGACATTAATTTATATAGGCATTGAGAATAGCCCTGAAACAAAAAAAGAAGTAAGAAAAAAAATACAAACGCCATCCTGAGATGGGTGACAAACAAGGTGGGAGCAAAGGGTTTACATGGGCATAGAACACAATGCAAGAAGTAAAGGTGTAGTACTTGTTAGGAACTTTCCGAATCCTTAGTGAGTATTATAAGGTAATATACACACCCATACCCACACGCTCTCCATACACACAAACTGCCAAAAAAAAGAAAAAGAGGATGAAGAAGCCCTATTTGTGTAACATAAGTACACTGCCATAAGCTTCCTGAAAGGAATAGTTAATATCTGGGTGGATGACATGGAAAATCTTCATCAAGCTGAACCTTGACATATGGCAAGCTTAGAGGCATTTCATGTAGAAGCAATGGAGTTAGAAAAGGCATAATGGAAACAGTGTTTAGGATTCACTGGATAGATAAAGGAGTTATTTAGGGCCTGGATTATGCTTATGTGAACAGGGAGTGGAGAAAATGAAATAAAGAGAAATTGTGAGGGAAGACTCACTAGGTATCTCATGGCCTTCCCCCCATGTGAATGCTTCTTGGGGTCCAATGCCTCTAGATTTGGATTCTCAACTTGTAGTTTCCAAAAACCAGTAATTTTACCAGTTGGGCCAGAAGTAAACCAGCTCAGGGAAACTGACAACCACACACACACACACACACACACACGCACGCACGCACGCACGCATATGCACATGCACATACACACATACTAAATGAGAAAGCTAATTTATTATTTGACAGCTTGCAAGGAAAAATGTGACAGGGGAAGTAAATAAATGAAAGTTTGCTTAAATTCTTCTATGTTAGAGATATTTAAATATGTAAATATTACCTCAGCAGGATTCACCTGTTTGTGGGTTCAAATAAAATTACTTGTTTGATCTGATGATGGCTGTCTCCTTAGCCTTAAACCCCATTTACATGGTACCAAGACTCAACCATTTACTATTTCCCTTAATTTCTAGCCCCTCTCTAGAGCTATAGTCTATAGTCTATTTCCTGACCTATTGAGCAAGGTGCCTCCATCTTGGCTTTAATTGTGTGACTTTGGAAAGACTCCTGGGCTCCACTAAGTAGGTGAATTTGCTCAAGCTACCGCTTCCATTTTGCCTGCATTATTGACTTTGCTCAGGTAGCTGTTGACTTGGCTAAGCCATCATTTGGATCTCCCACAGACAGTGTACCACTAGTCACTAGCATGCTCCTCTTGGTTTCACTCTGCCCCTCTTGCCCATATCTGTATATTACTGAACCTTCTTGGATATTATGAAGCTCCATAGCTTATCCTTAGTCCTTATGTAGGAAACTTTTATCCACTTTTCTACATTTTATTTCTCTACCAGAGTTGTTTAGGCCTATGAGTAAATTTTTTTTTCAAATTTGTTTGCTTTGTTCTAAGCATGCACACTCACAGACACACACACACACACACACACACACACACACACACACACAGCCCTTTTACTTTCCTAGGTTGCAAATCCAGTAGGTTGGCCCATATCACTCCAAACTGTTCCCCAAACTACCAGTCTCCTGATGTCAATCTTGTTTTTGAGTTCAGATATTCAGCCAAATTCTTTATGGTGAGTTATTTCCAAATGCCTACCTTTTATCCATGCAATTTAGCTTTGAATACTGCCTCAGATTTGTCATACCCTTTTTAATCTCGGGAGCAGTGTGACCCATTTGGAAATTAACATTAGATGCTCTTACATCTCTGTAGCAGGATGACCCATTTAAAGTTTACTTGTGTGTGTATTGTTCTGTTTTGTGGAAAGAAAAAAGAAAATTATCCAATGTGGAATGTATGTCTAGGACCAATATCCTTTTTGTTCCTAAAGAAGACATAGACTTTTTTGAGTTTTTGAAGACTGAGATCTTGAAACTTTGATAGGTAGTTAAAACTGTTAGCAAAGAAAAAGGAAAGCAGTCTGCCCCTGTGATGGAAGTACAAAGTCAGAAAGAGAAATCGTGGTTTCAGACTCCATCAGAACAAGGCCTAGAGCTATGCTGGATGGGTGGTGGGGCTGAGATGAGAAAGGCTGTGTATAGGACCAAGGGAACCAGTGCTCCCTGAGTGGTAGCCTTGGGATCTTGGGCATGGGGCACATGTGGCTAAGCTTGGTCCAGATTAAGTAGAGATGCTGGGTAATAGTCTTCTCTTAAAGATCCAGACTTGCCTTGGCAGAGATTTTATTGGACTCGGAATTGCAGGTCTGGGCAGATTAGATAGGAGAGCTAGCATCCAGTCCTGCCTCCTGAAGCAGCAAAGTGCAATGGTGTAATAGCAACTGCAGACTGAGAGATTTTGGGGCACCTGCCTCCTTAAAAGTAAGAGTACCAGATTTCCTTCGAGCACTGGCCTAGTCCCAGATACAGCAGTAGAAGTATGAACTTCTTATTACTGGACTTCCTCTCAAACTGGCAGATAAGGTTTCAAGATGGTACCAATGTAAGTAAAACGTGAAATTGTGCGGCACTGCTGGTCTCCTGACAGTATCAAACAGCCCTCCATGCCCCCACAGAAACAGTGGAACTGGCAAACATGTGAAGATGTTACTTGTGATGAGGGCGCCAATACATTGCTTATTCTACACACCAGACATCCAGCTCTTAGTCTGAATTCATCCAGGAACATTGACTGAATTCTCATAATACTCACAGTAGATGGCGTTATCGTTTGTCTTGCTGCCTGCATGGTATGTTAGTTTAAGTGGAAATAATTAATAAAGCGACAACAAATTGGAGGAGAAGTTTTGATGATCTAAATGACTACCAGTATAATAAAGTAATGACAGATTAATGCATCCCTCTCTACTGTCAGTGGATGTCTGGCAAGATATTTAAAACAGACTTTCACATTCAGAGCACCTTCTTTCATCAAAAGTATTAAAATTTTTTGACAAATTCCTACTTTTTAACTCTCATGTTTCTTTATTCTACCAACCTTCTGTTACACTGATGCTGAAAATAACAGATATTTGAGAAACTAAAGATTTTTGAGAATTATTTTGAACTTCATAACTAAATTTGGGCCATGGTCTGGAGCATGCAACATATTTACAGTCTGTTCATGAGGCAGAGTAAAATGTAGAAAGTCTCCTGAGTTTTGTGTGACTTCTGCTCCTTCAAATTTCGCTTTGACAGCTTTCCTTACTCTTCTAACAAATTAGTTCCCTTTAAATTGTCAAAAGTTATTTTGAAGCCTCTTGTATAAGTAACCATATATATGATATTAGCAATTTGCAGGGATATAGAAGTCAGGAAACGGAGCCAATTTTTCAGGAAAGGTAATTGGTTTAATTTTAGTAATCTTGAGGTTGAGATTCTAATGGAACCACCAGGTGGAATTACCTAGCAGGTATCAGGAAATGTAAAGGTAACTCCTTGTGCCTTTTGGAACGTTCAGGGAGGACTTTGAGTTGAAGACTGTGAAGTCCAGAAAAGTCTACAAAGGGAGCTAAGGAGAATAACAAAAGACCAAGGGGCAGAGCATTTTAAGAGGTGTCTTGGGGGTTGTGAGGTGGCACCAAGCGGCATTGATTTCTTTCTTTTCCCAGTTGGCTTTTTCTCTAACTCACTAGCCAACTTCCTGCAAGCACAGCAGCTCCAGGAAAATGAAACTTGACAACCTTCACATGAAACAATTACAGCTTCTGGTAAATCAGTTGAGCCACATGTCATGATTTCCTGCCCGTGAGGAGCAATAATCCCAGTCAGAGAACAATTCGGGAGCCTGTTAGACCAACAGTGTCACCTCATTTTCAAATGGTTCTGGCTCCATATGACAAAATCCATGACCAAAAATGGTTTTCAATATATAAAGTCACCTTATTGCATCCACACTGCCGGAGCAGGTCCTTTAAGGATTGAGAAGAAAATAAAGGGTAGGTCCTATGCAGGGGGAGCCATCAATGCAGCTTTTACTTTTTAAAACTATGATATACTTTTCATAGACCTAAGTTAAAATTCATAACCAAGTTATTAAATTATACACAGATGCACAGTTTATCAGTCAGTCTCTGAAATAAATCTCACCCAAAGACCTATCTGTGGATTAGGGATCAGGTAGGACTTTGAAAGGATTCCCCTGGTGAAGATCTCCCTTCCTGTACCACAGAAATGAAGAAGTTGCAAGTCCTCAACCAGTTTTTAATGACTCTTTGGGTTAGCCTTTAGGGCTCATAGATCCCATAACTATTTCGTTACTTAAATTAAAACCTCAGAGCCCATATTAAGATTATTGTGTCACTCACCATTATAGATCGAATATTTATGTCTGCCAAAATTAATATGTTGAAATCATAACTCCCATTGTGACAGTGTTAGGAGATGGGGCCTTTGGGAGATTATTAGGTTATGAAAATAGAGCCCTCGTGAATGGGATTGGTGCATTTATAAAAGACATCCCAGAGATCTCTCTCAATTTTCTGCCATGTGAGGACATAGCCATCTATAATCCAAGAAATGGGCCCATAGCAGACACCAAATATTCCAGTGGCTCTATCTTGGACTTTCCAGCCTTTATAACTGTGAAGAAATAAAGGTTTGTTGTTTAAGCCACCAGTCTATGGTAATTTGTTATAGTAGTCCGAACTGACTAAGATATCAACCTTACTAACATTTTTATTTAGGTTTTAATTTTATCTTTGAAACTATATTCTTTAAAAATTTTTTTTATGGTTTTTATTTATTTTTGAGAGACAGAGACAGTGTGAGTAGGGGAGGGTCAGAGAGAGAGATACAGAATCTGAAGCAGGCTCCAGGCTCTGAGCTCGCTGTCAGCACAGAACCTGAATCGGAGCTCGAACCCACAGATCGTGAGATCATGACCTAAGCTAAAGCCCTGTGCTTAACCGAAGCCACCCAGGCACCCCTGAAACTATATTCTAAGTCCCAGAAATGAGTTAAGGAGATGCTCCTGAACTTCATGAATAACTTCCTAAGCTATAATCAAAAACTTTGTTTTCTTGCTCTCTCTGATAAATTTTTTTCACATTCTCTCAGGTATATCATTTATTCTACATTATCTTAAATGTATCTGTGTCCTTTACTTGTCATCAGATTATAACTTCTTGAAGAAGTAGTTGATTTAAGAATCTCATTTTTTAAATAGTCTTTATAGTTTCTAGCTAAATATCAAGTGTTAGTAAAAAGTTCAGTAAAGGTTAGATTAAAATGGATCAAAATAAGTTCATAAAACACAAGTTCATTAGCTTATTTGCATTGAAACGATTATAATTTATGCCAATCGTTGCCCTAAAGTGTATTTTAATAAATGAGCCAACTAAAAAGAAATCTGAAATTGTACAGGCATAGTCACCGTATGATTGGAAAGGGTCATATAGACAGAGCTATTAACACACTAGATTCTTCCTGTTTCGGGTGGGTGTGTGTGAAACAACAGTGACACAAAAACTCAAGATTTCTAGAACTATCATTTATTCAACTTGTAGAAATAAAAAGGACTACAGAAAGGAAAAAAATATGAATCACTGACTGAGGAACTAAAACAAATTTTAAAAAGGAAATGAAAGGTAAATTAATTTTTGTAAGTGTAGTGCTTAATTTGCATATGTGCCAATTAGGAATTTTTATAATTACGGGCCTATCCATGCTCTTCTATCCATTTAGAATTCAAGATTTCTTGACACCTGCCAAATTACCGTATGTTTTCTAACTTAAAATAACCTGTAACTAGGCTTGAATACAAGTCCAGAGTTTTTTGTCTGTTCATAAGAGTATAATTAAAACTAGTATTTTCAAACTTCTTTCAAGCATCTCAAGATGCTTCTTCAAAGTGAAACTTTGACAGATGTTTTAAATGTGTCTCTATCTTGACATGTTTTAAAATTTAATTTATTTTCTTAATTTCATTCCAGGTTAGTAAACATATAGTATTATATCAGTTTCAGGTGTACAATATAGTGATTCAACAATTTCATACAGCAGCCAGTGTATATCAACACTTCTTAATCTATATGACTCTAAGACATGGCAACAAGAGTTGACAAGGTTAAAACCCTCCATTATTAGTGTCAAGATCTAGGATAGACTTTTGTTATCAAAAGTAGATAGGCTTTTGGCATCAAAATCTCTAATGAAAGCAAAAGAGAGCACTTCTATTGTTAAGTAAAATGTGAACCTGCTTTGAGAATTTGATCAGAATAAATTTTCTTGGTAATCTTCCCATCATCTTTTAAAAACTCCTTGATTTTCCTTATTCATTTCTGTGAAGCCATGAACAGGGCAAGTAAGACTAAGGAAGGTGCTGTTTTTAACTCACAGTTGAGGAGTGAAAGCCTGATATGATTCAACAGAGCCTTTATTGCAGCCCTTTTATAGGAATGTGAGTTTTCACATGCCCTGAAATTTGACAGTCTATTTTCAGCCTGTCAGTTTCAGATTTCTTGGTATGTGGCATAGTTGAATTGAGTCTAAGAGCCAGGCTACTTAACATGTTGATTCAGATATATTATTCTGAATAATATATATATAGAGAATAATATTCTCAAAGAGGGGGAATGATAATCACCTTTGTAGATGAAAGGATTTCTTATAATCTGTGCTATTATAATTGCATTATAATGTATTTTATATGTATATATGTGTATGTGTGTATATATATTTATATATACTTGTGGTGAAATTATTCCCTGTGTTTATAATAGCCCTCCACACTTGAAGTTTTATAGGATCCTGGATAACTCTATACAGTTCGAGTAGAGGGTCATGTTTATCATATGACTTTGAAAGACTTAGAGAAGCACCTCTCTCAAATGTTTTCATAATCAAATGGCTTTCTCTTTCATACAACTTCCTGAGCTAGTGCCCTAGAAATCCTCTCTTAACTTTTCCTTTTCCTTCATTCTCCACCCTTTCCCATTCAATAGTCTTATTCCTACCCATTCCCATTACTACCACCTCCAGTCTACACCAGCCTTACCATATCTTCTGCAAACTTTTCCTGAAGGCTTCTTTTCTTTATAATCATTCCAAGTAGCTTTCCTTCATAATAACATAATGTTTGTCCTGTACAAGATACAATATGTTACATGTACCAAAATCCAAAGCACCGTCCAACAATGAAAATCATCTAACCAAAGACTAGGACAATGACCTATGTGCCGCCCCTCTCTTAGCCTCTATCCTCCTTCTCTAGAGGTAACAACTATCTTGAATGTTGTATTATTCCCTTGTTTTATTTTTTTATAATTTGAATACATAATACTCTTTTACCTAGTCTTCCTCCTGCTAGAACCCATTATAGCATTTTGTTGCTCCAATTCTTAACTGGCTTCTGCAATAAATTCAAAGTCATTTTCATATAAGATATTCACAGTATTGCCCCTCTTACCTATCTAATCCCAACTTCTTTTCTACACTCCCTTACCACAATAAGTATTCTATATTCTTTTATAACTCAGCATTCCGATTTTCAGCTTCAACTGCACTGTTGCATATATCAGTACTTCATTTCTTTTATTGTTGAGCATTATTACATTGTGCATATATATTGCATTATGTTTATCCATGAACTTTTGGTGATTTTGTGTTGGTTTCAGTTTCTGATAATTATGAATCAAGCTGCCATGTATGTTCATTATTCTATTTAAGTCTAAGACATGACAATGAGAGTTGACAAGGTTAAGACGTTAGTGTCAAGATCTGGGATTGACTTGTTATTTATTTGAAGTGTCTGTTAATCTTTTGCCCATTTTTGCTTTTAAAATTACAAGTTGTAAAAGCTCTTTGTATATTCTGAATACAAGTATTTTATTAGATAATGAATAATATTGGCTTAACTTTCTTTTTCTCTTATGGGCTATGCTGATTGTGTGAGTGTGTGTGTGTGTGTGTGTGTGTGTGTGTGTGTGTTGTCTAAAATTATTTTTGCCAAACTCAGGGTCAAAAATATTTTCTTATATGTTTTCTTCTATAATTTTTATAGTTTAGCTTTTACATTTAGATCTAAGGTCCATTTATGTTTTGTGTATAACATGAGATAAGTTCAAGGCTATTACTGTTTTTCATACATATCTCCAATTGTTTCAGGTTTTTTAAAAGACTTGGCCTTGGCACTTTTGCTTAAAATCCAATGGACTTACTTGCAAGGCTGTTTCTGGACTTTCCATCCTATTGCCTATATGTCCAATGTTTTGCAGTTACTACATTGTCTTGATTACATAGCTTTATAATAAATCTTGAAATCAGATAGTATAATTCTTGCAGCTTTGTTCTTCTTAAAAATTATTTTGATGAGTCTAGGTCATTTGCATTTCCATATCACTTTCAAAATCAGCTTGTTTTGATTTAAAAAAATGGAAATTTTCATCATGATTGTATTGAGTCTCTAGATCAGTTTGGAACTAGGAAGCACCTTTAAAATTTAAATGTTTCTGGAAAAGATAACAAATTATAAGTATTATAGTGATGGTATCCATGAGTGAAATTTAGCAATGAAAACAGAAAGAGGCCTACCATGAAGTCCATCTCCATTCATATTTCCATTATTTTGCTTACAGATAGCCTTAATTTAACCTTGAATAAAAATTTCCTCTAAGAGAATAGCAACAACAGAAAACTAATCTGTACCTCAGATCCTAGCTTATAGTGAAGTGTATCTTACAATCTTTTCCCCCTCTATTCTAAAGAAAAACCACAGAGGGTATCTTTTTACACAAAATGTCTATGTTTGTTATAAGAACTACCTTTTGAATGTGCAAACAGCCCAGCATTTAGAACTGCAGGTTACAAGGTATTGGGGAAGTACCTTCCACTTGGAACCTCATCCTTTCTGCATACTCAAGCACCTACTGATAAGCAGACAAAGGAAGTGTTTTCTTGATTTAGACAGTAACACATCAGAGGAGTGGAAACCACTTGCAAAACTACTTCACTTGGAAAGGTGTTTTGCCCCTCAAGGAGTTTTCAGAAAGCCTCAGAGGGCAAATGCACAGAACTCTAGCTACTTGAATTTTTCTTTGACCTTTTGAAATGCTCATATTTTCCTTTATCTGTTTTTGTTTGTTAGTCATCTAGTTATTTCTGTTACTTTTTTGGTGTTTGGCATATTTGCATGTAGAGTGTTTTTATTTAGAACACAATTTTGTAACGCTCGGCATGTATTAAAAGAAGAAAATTGCCACTCAACACCCTTATTAACAGAACAATCCAGAATCCATTTTTCATGGAATTGAGATAGTTGCTGAATGAAAAAGGAAATTTTCCTATGAGTTAAAAATAGTACTTTATGCTCCATATCTAGACACATGGGATCAATTTTAAGATTTACTCATTTTACTCTGTATTCTTAGAAACATTCTTTTTGCCTTAGCAAGGATACTTGGTACTTACTGCCAATATCAGGATATTACTTGTCAATGTTACAACTCTCACTAGAAAACTAGAGTTATGCAGACAGTCTCTCAAAATGGTTTACATCCCTACTCACAATTCAAGTTTTGCTTCCAATAATTATTGTCATATTATTTTCTGTTTTAACTATAATAGCAGTGGTAATTCATAATTTCAAGACCATATTTTTTAAAATGTAAAGGAAATAGATTCAGATGGTAAGAAAACTTTAGTTGGTTTGATTCTTGTACAATTAACATCTATGAAATCTTAGATAATCTAAGAGAGAATATAAAATCAATCCTCCTTCTCAGTCATCACTCTGGATCATGACCTAAACTCTAAATCAAGAGTTGGAAGCTCAACCCTCTGAGCCATCCAGCAACCCTTGTATATATGTATTTTTTTTGATGCTATTAATAATTACACCAGGACAACAGAAATGAATTGTCCAGGCAACTAAAAAATGGGGCTCCCCTAATTTTAGTAGTTATGTACTAATCTTTCTCATGCTTTCTATTTGTGATAAGTGATAATTTATGAAAATGACACAGAATTTTCTTTTTAAATACATAAATTTAAGGAAAAATAACAGTTAAATAATACTAATGGTATTTTTTAATAAAACTTTGAGGCATTATAAGAAAGACTGAGATTTGGAAAATGCCCCATTAGTTTATTTAATCACCACAGCAAACCTATCAGAGGTGTTAGTGACTCTTCTTCTTTTTTTTTTTTTAATGTTTATGTATTTGTTTTGTACAAGAGAGAGTACAAGGGGGTGGGGCAGAAAGAGAGGGAGAGAGAGAATCCCAAGCAGGCTCTGTGCTGTCAGCACAGAAATTATTTCATTCACAATGAAACTGAGACTGGAGAAATCAAGAAGTTTGCTCAAAATTATACAAGTAATAAAGGTAAACTGGTTTCTTTATTTATTATTTAGAGACAGCATGAGCAGGGGAGAGAGAGAGGCAGAGAGAGAGAGGAGAAGAGAGAATCCCAAATCCCAAGCAGGCTTTGCATTTCCAGATCAGAGCCTGATGCAAGGCTCGACCTCACAAAACCATGTGATCATGACCTAAGTAGAAGTTAAGAGTCAGATGCTTAGCTGACTGAGCCAGACAGGCATTCCAAGGTGGAGCCAGTACTACATGACTCACAAATCCATATTCTTTCTTAGTGGGAGCTCTAATTTTTATTTTTATTTTAGTCATAAGCAAAGACATTCCCTTTTCCTCTCAAACTGAGAAAATGTAGGAAATTTTCCAGTCCACTGTAAAGTAGACTTCATGTAGCTTTTAATGTATTTGCAGTGAGGGTGGTTAAGATTTTTATGGGTCTTTGGGTCTCAGAATCCAGACCCCCCGCAGGTCTTCGTCTGTCAACCACAGCCTCTCCTGGTCTACTCTGGTGACCTACTCCAGACTACTAAGATGCCTCCCTGTCTGGGCCACAGGGAGGCTTGTTAAGGACCTCAAATTATATGCTTAATCTTTTCCTTATTCAAAAGAGATAGAAACCATTGGTGGGTCTCTTTCTGATCTATGCAATTTGACAGTGGCATACACACTACTTGATGCTTGATCTATTTTAATTATTTGAAACTTTATCACACTTAATTTTAAGTCAGTAGTCTCCTATTTTTGTGATCAAATATTTTCCAGTTCACTCAAAACTAATGTTTTAAATGTTCCTGTATCCCAAGTTCTCTTTTAAAAACATAGGGAACATCAGGAAACGAAATACACAAAAGATACAAAAAGCCAATGAATAACAAAAGCCAGCCGGAGAAAGTGATTTGAAAAACCCCCACAAATACGTGTATGTTTAATATATATACTACTTCAGATCTATATATTAAATATTAATAAAGTTTTATTCCTTTTTTTAGACAAAAGTGCATATAAAGATGTAAGTTCTAATTTTTTTTCCTCCCTCATTTAAGTGGGTGATTTTGCATATCCTATGGTTCAGTGTATCCCAGTTTAGAGACTGCTTTTAAGTGACTACAAAAACCTAGTAGCCTCTATGGTTGATACCATCTTTTCATGAAGTATGTGTGTATACTTTACATCCATCTCTCCACCACTACATAACTTTTGCTGTTTCAAGACTCAAACTGATTTTTGGATTTCTTACTAGGGTCCTGTTTCCTACTTGAGGAACTTTCTCTGGAAGCAGTTTAGAAGTGTTTGAGTGGTTCTGAGCTCCTAGAAACAAAAAACAAAAAACAAAAAACAAACAACTTTTCCAGCTCAGGTTATTAGTTGGGAGTTCAGATTACCTAATCAGTACATGATTTTTTTGAGGGAGGGGATTCATTATCCAGTTTCTACTTTCAGATCTTCTTTACCCAGTATAGTAGTTGCCATGAGCCCAACTACTACATTTCGTAAAAGTAATTTAATATGCACTAAATATAAAAGAAAAACTGAGTGAAGAGGGATATTCTTATGCATCCGGCATATTTCAAATTGAAACAGGTAATAGATATGTGAAACAAATGAAAACCAACTTGTTCATTGATAATCATTGCTAGTGATTCCACAACAAATTTTATTGATCATCTTTCAAGTGCATGCCGCTGTATGAAGACTCTGGGGATGATACAGAAGAGTCAGTCAGAATCCCTGTCTTTTGAATGAACTCTTTTCTCCTGGGTTGATCTTTTCAAGCCAGCTTGCTCTCTCTTAACAGCAATACATCTGATTTTTCAGACATTCCTTTGGCTATACTCTGCTCCTTCTGAAACTCTCAAGAGGCAATAACTGCCTTTATTTATTTATTTTTAATCCATGCTCTATAAATACACCTGGTACTATGACTCACCAACCACTAGCCATCCCACACAAAGAGACAGGATTGTTTGGGGCCACAACAATCTGGTTTTGAGGGGGTGCTGTCTGGTTTCACAGCCTCGGCTCCCTCCCCTTCTCCCTGGAGTCTTTCAAGGACGCCTCTAAGTGGCTTTGCACAATGCAGCGAGGTGTGGTTTTGTCAGAACTTAGGGCAAGGGGAAAAAAAAAAGAAAACTTCCTTCTAATAAAATTGGCAGAAAAACGTTTTGTAAAGGTTACACACCACCCACACATTCCTTTCAAATGATCAAAGCCTTACAAGAGGTCATGGAAGGGGAGAAGAGAGGAGAGCGGGAGCCTGAAGAAGCTGAAGTTCTCTGTATTGCAAATATTGCTGAATAAGGGACATAAGAGGACTCGTGTTACTCTTTCTGGAAAGTTTCTAGATTGAAGGGAGCAAACATTACGTTGAGTTGGTAAACTGATATCTCAACAGTGAACAATTTACAGTTATCTCTTTCCTGTGTCTCACTCCAAGTTCTAAACCAATTTTGCCCGTTAACTCTTCTAAGTATTCTTCTCATTATTTTTCGGGTTTAGTATTCATGGTCTTCTTTACTTCCTGGTTTCAGCAGATTATACTTGTTATCTTGATATTTCTGGCCCATCCCAAATCAGGAAGTATTCAACATTTACAAGAAATCTGTTTGGACATGATTTCCTTACCCATTGGTAGTTTCTAAACTCAAGTTTAGTCTTTTGATTTGGCCTTAGTTTTAAATTTTTATCTTGTGTCATCCTTTATAGCTAGGATCTAGACTTCCACTCATTTTCATCAGTTAGTGTGATATGCTCCCTCATCTAGGTTTTCACAGAATTTATACCTCAGACCTTTGCTCATAATGTTAACTTTACTGACTGGCCTCACCCTGACATTGTAATCTCCTCAAGGAAAGAGACTGTGTCTTCTATATCTTTGCATCCCTACCTCCTAGCAAACTGTCTGACAGGTAATGTATCCTCAATAAATATTTGTTGAAAGAATTAGTAGATTTTTTTTAAAACTTGCAAAGCCCCAGGCATAAATCTGTGGTTTTTCTTGACACTCTCTACCAGGTGCAAGTGGCTAGAGGCCAGAATTTTTGTTGTTGTTCTTTAATCCTTATTTGCCATTTAGTGCCCTGCCTTCTTTCCCAGTTTCCCTGTTGCCTTGGTCCATACACAAACACAAGACTTCTATAAGACTGCAGAGAAAAGATATGAGAAAACCCCTAGAAGGTGCTTTAGCTTTTCAACTGAAAGAAATTTCATGTCAGGTTGGTACTTGTTTTGAATAAATACTCTTTAATTGCATAATGCATATGGTAACTTGCTCATCTCTACTATTGTATGAGTGATATTCCAAGGAAGGTGCTTACTCTCTACTCTTGCTCTCCAGGAGCAAGGTACATTCTCCTCTCCGGGCTGCTGCTTTCGGCATTGACTTTTAGTGTCTCATCTGTTCCTAAATCCAATGACCTTATTTGACTTTGATTCAGTGCCCTTTCTTGACCTCTGGCTTCAAGGTATACTCTTGGCTCAGAAAGATATTTTACTGATATCTACTTTGGGCCTGAAGTTTAGAATACACTTCCTGCTAAACTCGGAAACTTGCATGGCTTGGTCAGAGGCCATGTGGTTCCTCTAAGCAATCTGACCCTCCTGGAAGATTATGACAGTCTATACATGAGCTCTTAATTTGATATCTTTCAACACCACCTAAGTTGGATTTATTGAGCCCAAAACTTTTTTTTTAATCTCCTAAGCTTAGAATTCAGTTTGGAATATTATAGAATATAATCTTTTCAAAATATCTTTAAAGCAAATTTTGAAACTATGTTATTTGCCAAAAATACACCTTTTTTCTTAGTGTTTGTAAAGACAATTGTTCTAACCTTTCTCCTGTTTCCCAAATTCATTTTCTCCTTCTTTGAATAAAATCTTGAATTTTAAAGTCCAGTGACTCTGGACCCAAAGGAAATGCCATTTACGTAAAAAAATGTTTCTATTGTGTCTTTGAGAAATTGCCAGTACAATGTTCAATAACTCATTTTGTACTAAATATGTACAATTGTAAAAAATGTTTTAACAAGTGCAGAAAATGACAAATTGTACTTTTTAGGAAAACCGGTGTGTGTGTGTGTGTGTGTGTGTGTGTGTGTGTGTGTACACACATGTATATCTGAAATGTGGACTTAAATAAAAAGGATACACTTGGGGTAATTGCAATGTTATTTATGAATACTTTGGGGAATGAATAATTATTGTTTGCCTCTCACCTCTGATCATGTGGTTCTGAATGTGGCTGCTGATTAAAATTACCTCTTCCCTGACCACAGAAAGAACTAGGATTCTAGCTGTCCCAAACCGCATATATCATGACATTTGGTCCAGACAATAGTATGTGACCCAAACGGAGTTGCCCAGGGTCTGTCCCTGACATTTGTCTTAACCCAACTTGGAGATGAAGGCTTCTTATGTTCTATGGCTGCAAGCTCTTGGGCTATAAGCTCTGAGGTATCCATAGATGTGTCCCATACAGAGCTAAGCTGAGAGATGAAAGCTGACATGGGGAGCATATGTGGAGAGAGAATTCAGAAGGTACTCTGTTGCCCCAAGTTCTGTGCTCCTCACTTGTGTCTGTGGTCCATAAAATAAGCCCATGGATTCAATTTTCTCTTTCCTCTGCTACCCTTTTTGTTTGTTTTTGTATTATTTTTTCTTTTTATCTATTCCTAAAATATCTACCTTTGACATGTAATAATTTAAAATAATGAAGAAAAAGGTTTTGAACTTGTATTTTTCTAAGCACAACTCTTACCCAAGAAAGGAATATGGAAATCAAAATTCAGAAATTGAAAAAAATATTTCTTACTTAACCAAACCAAATAACAACCTCTATCTTTAAAGGAATTGTTTGTGTTTTATTTTTAAGACCAATTTCTTATATTAGACTGAGATGTAATATGGTTTTTAAAACACCAAGACGTTTAGATATAAAAGTTTATTTCTATCAGACAGGTCCTATTTCTGCCTTGAAGAATTCTGGTTTATGAAACAACAACAACAACAACAAGACAAAAGAAAACCATTATCCTGCTTCATCTCCTAAAAGATCCTTTTGGATAACATCCACTTTATATATGTCTTCCAAACAGAGCTCTTACTCTACTAGGGTAGTTTCCAAAATGTCATCTCCGCCTTTGTAGGCATTAGAACTACCAATCCTTACGGATGCGGATGGAATCTCTTTAACATATGTGTAATTAGAGTGTAATCTTTGGGTCAGATGAATCTTGTCAAACTTTTTAGGGCATTTCAGGTTCATGATCCCCTTAGACAATGCACCCTTTGGACATCTTTTCAGGGTGACTCAGTTTTTATAGGTAGCAACTAATATTCAACACTTACTGAGTTTAAATTATTAGATTATGTTTCTTTGGTGGTTAAGACTGGTTTGTCCACCTGGACCAAAAAGCCAACGTAGCTGTTTCTGACTTGTTACTCAGCTAAACAAGTGTAGAGGCTGAATACCTTTGGCATTGTCCATTTCTCAGCTGTGCTCCTGTGGTGTAGAACTCCCAATGACTGTCTACGAAATTGAGTGTTTCCCAACTGCCAATGCAGATGTCCTTTGTATTGTACATGGCCCTGTTTCAAAATATGATGCAATGAAAATTGCAATCTGGTGGACAACATTTTACTTTCTCTTACTGAAGAATAACTGCCTGAACACCAGGGCACCAAACAGGGTTTCTGGTAAATTTTTGTAAACAAGCAGGTATGTGGGTTTGAGGTGGTTTCTGACTGATCTCTACATCTACTTATCCCTCCCAGTTTTTAAAAACTGCCTACATTATGTTGCATATGTGGTAAAGATGGATGTTCTTTAAGTTGCCTGTTCTTAGTAAAGATGGATAAAGGTGACAAAAGTATAAAAATTCCAATGTTAAGATAACTTCACAAACTCTTATATACACAACTTCTACCTTTAGTTTGAAACATATGGTTAAAAAATAGTGTGTCTGAGTAAATTATTACTAAATAATTGTGTCCTCCTGCTTTCCAGATAATTTTAGCAACTATATGTGAAAAGCTATAAGAACAATTAAGCTAATAAAATAAGATTAAGCAATATTAGAACCCAAGAGCTATGAAATTTAAGGGAAGAATATCCCAGAAGACATAGAAAAAGGGAAATCCAGTAGGATCTCATCATTTTCATAATCTGTAGAGGAGAAATTAAACTTTTGTCAAGAGAAGTGAAGCAGTAGGAGAGGAGAATGGGGTGTGAGGGTGGACTGAAGTGGGTTCTGATCTATATTCTGCCCTTCACTCAGTTTACTTAGGAAAGACTATAATTTACCTGAGCTGTACTCATCTGAAAAATGGGTATAACAATTCTTATCTCCTTCTCATGAGTATCTGGCAAAGAACAAAATAAAATGGAAAAAAAAAAAGATGTGACACATAGGTGTTTTCAGTATATTTATTTATCTCCTGCCATTGTTGTAAACTCTAAGATGAATTTATTACAGAGTGTTTCTACAAGGGTCGATGATCAACATTTTTGTAGGCAGGTGCATTGTCTACGTTAACACTTGATTAAGGAAACGTGGGGGTGAGAAATCAAAGTAGCTCCCTGTGAAGTCCTCTCTGGGGGGAAGTTAGCATGAGTTAGTTGGCACTCTCTGGTTATCTCAAAGGTAAAATGGGATGGGAATAGTTATTTCATGTGCACCTTAGATTATTCCTACCATTATTAATTGCCTCAGGCCAATTTATGATAAAAGCCAAAACATTGAGACTGCTGAGTTCCATCATCTACTGAATCAGGATGTTTGGAATTTGATCCAGTGTTTTCTTTGGGCACCTTGAATCTTCTGTTAGACGTGGCACAGTCCCCAGCTCAAGAATTTGTAGATGTTAGGATGAAGAACACACAGCACCAATGGATATGAAATAAAGTATATTATTCACATAGTAAACAGCAGAAAGAGTCTCCGAGGAGAAGGCCTCAGGTTAGAGCTAAAGGAGAGCAAGAGCCAAGTAAAGAGAATGGATTTGACCCTTATAGTGGTTGTGGAGTGCATTGAGAGAGTTTGAAGCACAAGTTAGGAGTTTGAAAGATTTGAGCTTCCCTCCGATACCAAAGAATGCATTGCATATGGGGTGCTCTATACTTGGTTGCCCAAATGTAGAAGGAACAGGGAAGGGAAAGGATTCTCAAAATTGTCAAAGGTAGAACATTAAAAAAAAAATGATTCACCTTCTTCATCACAGCTGGTATTATATGTAAACTTTAACAAATTTCTAAGGCAACTTCTTTGCATTTTGAAATTGGAGAAACATTGGTTTATGAGCCTCTTTGATTGATGGGAGCCTGTGGGTGTCTTCATTCTTGCAGGGAGACTTCCTTCTTCTGACTCCAAGCTTGGTCCCCACTTATTTGGGTACCTCAGAGGTCCCCGAGACAGGCAGCCTGTGTTTCTCACACTCCCAGAACTGCGCTATGTCTCTGCAGTGAATCTGGGCATCAGAGGCAGGAAGGACTGTACATCAACTCTGCAGAAGCATTTTACAGCCCAGCTGACTGTCAAACAGAGTTTCCGAAATGTGTGACCACCACCTGATAGCCTTCCTTTGTTTTATTATCCAGGTTTGCACTTTGCTTTTCCAGTCCAGTGAAATGATTAAATGGGGAGCTCTGAGACAACCCTTATTTGTCCTCACAGTGACATCAGCAGGATGTTTTATTTTCAGACTATTTGGAATACGTTTCTCTTTTTCCCATTTGAGGCTCTTCTCTGAAAATCCTACTTTTCTCTGGCAGACATTTGCTCCACTGAGTTCCAGGAACTGCTTTTGGAGTGCAGAAAATCAGCACAGATACTGCTGCAGAATCTACAGAATGGCTTTACCTGACAATGAGAGATGTTCCCGAACAGAAACCCAGATGGCTAGTGAACAGAAGCATTCAGTAAACATTTGGATAACTGTGTTGTTACTTACCAGGACTCATCTATTGGAAACATTATAAATGAGTACCTGCATGCATTTAAATTGTGTATTAATATTAATATTTTACTTGAAAGGAAACGAGGATAGCTAAAATCAGTTGGCAAATTCCTCAGATTAACAGACGGACAATGTGAATTTATAGCAGCGTGCATACACCTACAATATCGATGGGCACAGTTTTTTATTTAGGAAACAATGAATCGAATCAGTGACACCCTTGATACTCTTCATTTGCCTTTCCCATCATGGATATTAACAAACCCCAGTGTACTAACTGGACATTTACTCTGTGTGGTAACTGTTCTAAGTTCTTACTTGTATTACTTTTTTGAATACTTACCAAAACCCTGTGAAAAAGGTACTGATTTTTTCTGCATTTTATAAATGAGGAAACCAAAAAGAAGACAGCCTGAGTAACTTTTAATACAGCTCATAAGTGCTATAGCTGAAAAGTGAACCTGACTCTAGAGTTGGGCACAAAAACACTGTAGCACATTGCCTTTAAGCAGATCACTTTCTGTAATAATTTTATTAAGGACCAGCTGTTACTAGAAACAAGCTAACTTTTCCTGAAATGCCATAAGATAGTTTTTTTTGTAAGAATTCATTTCACTTGAAAATGTATAGTATGAAATGTGTGCTTCAAATAAAACATAGACATAATTATAAGGTCTAGATATCAGAATTTGGGTAAATATCTTTTTCTCCTGTGTGTGTGTGTGTGTGTGTGTGTGTGTGTGTGTGTGTGTTAATTTTTGTGAAGTGAGTCTTAATCTGTGTTCTTCAGACCCCCTTTAATGGCTGGGAATGGAAGTAGGAAGCATGTGGATAGACTCCTTCAAGCTTTAACATGAATGGAGTTTATCTGTTCTACATCTAGGCTTTCAAATAAAATCCTTGTTGAAAACAGGATTGCTCTACTAAAAACAAAACAGAAAGCAGAAAAAAAGTTTAAAAATGACCAGACTGGGTGGTGTTCAAACACTGTTCAATGGGAACCTTCTGTAACTATGGATCAGCTTGAATTTGGCCATCCTGCCAATGCAATGTGTATCGATACAATACGAGAAGTCTTGAGTGTTTAACCTTTCTCAAGTACCGGGGTTGACAGAGAAATGATGAATTAAATCTCAAGGATCAGAAAGCTTCCCTGAGGGACAAATGATAGATAGAAGCAATATAAAAACCTGACATAATGCACCTTAAGTGAGGGTGCAGGGGATGCTTTGGGGCTCCTTATTGTGTGGCACCCTGAGAATCAAGGTTTACCTGGCAGGTCCCCCAACAACTGTAAAACCCCAACCATTTAAAGACAAAGTACGTAAAAGGCAATGGCATTTTAAAGGCTTTTGAGGACAAGAGAAGTGGTTCAAAGATTTTGTTCCTGGAGTAGGTTTTGACAGGTGCAGGTGAGGAGAAGAAGATTACAAGCAGAGGGAAGGCAAGAGCAAAGGTGTGAGAATTTGGAGGAGAATGGAATGTTTAAGAGGGTTGACTGTTAAGAGACAAGAAATGGGGGGTGGGAGGGTGAAGCAGGTTGGGGCAGATTTTCAGTAGGAATGTTACACTGAAGGGTTGGATTTTATACTCTAGTATGAATAGGGAGGAAAAAATTCTTAAATTTGTGTTTTTAGGAAGATAAATATTTTGGCAGGTAGAGAATGAATTAAGGAAAGAGAAGTTAAAGGAAGAGAGACCAATTAAGAGATTGTTTAGATTATCTGAATCAGAAAGAATAAATCTTGGAACTGGGGAATCTGGGGGATGGTAATGAGCCTTTTGATTGGAGAAGGTAGGTTTTGATGAAATTATATTCCATCATTAAGTTACTGTTAAATTAAAAACAAACCTTTGTTTTATTTATGATATTAAGATTAATAAGCAGTTTGAAGATTATAGGGAATGTGTCACACAACTGCTTTCTGTGCTCTAAATATATCTAATCAATAGGTGGATACCTTTAGCAAAGTTGTATCAGGGCAGCATTTACATATATGTTTGTAAGTGATTTTTCTTTTATCCATAATCCATGGCAACCTAGAACTAGCACTTGAAATTGCTTGAAGATATGCCTGACAGTGATTTCTCAAGTCTATTAGCTGACGAGATAAAAATGAGTCTTTAAATATGAAATAGTTTGCCTTTTTAAATTTTGCTACTTCTACAAAAGAACCTATTTCCCTAACAATTGGCTTTTCCAATTACATAAATATTTAATATGTGTCCTAAGGAGACTGACAGTGTCAGTTCCCTTCCAGTGGCAAGGACTTGGGTCTTTCACATTGATTTAATCTCATTTTAACACTGACTTGGTAAATTTTATTGAAAGCATTTTTGGCACGAATGGTGGTTGTGGTAGTAATGCTGGTGGTGGTTGTTTTCAGGGAACATTTAATCTAATATTTCAAACTTGAAAGAGTCAAAATTATAATTTGGAACAGATAGCGAAATGACTGTAATGGAGTCTTTAAGGGTGCTGAGCACTGTTTACAGTGGTCGTGTAACTAAAGAGAGTGACCAATCATTCATATGTCAAAAATGGCAAGAGCAAGGGAGAAATCAGAAAACTATTGTTCTTTTACATGTCCTGCTGTATTTTTCTTATTGCATTTGAGAAAGGAGCTATGTAAAGTATTTAAGCTAGTTGGTATTTATTTGCAATAGACTTCTTTTGTCATCTTTACAATTTTACTATTATATCTAAATTTTCTTTTCTGATCATGCATGGAATATAAAATTATCCCCTTTTGAGAGCAAACTTCTAACTAGCTTTGCTCTTGACATTCTTCTTTAACAATTTTTCCCTGTTGCCATGTTTCACCTTCTTGTTTGTTTTTCTTTCTGGATAAAAAAAAAAGTACATGATTCCATATCTAGCAACTCTCCCCTCATTAATTCCAGTCTCATATCTGTACGGAAACTGAATGGGTGGTAGAGTGTCAAGATGCCTTGCAGGAAGATTTTCTTCTGTGACAGATTAACTCTTCTAAACCTCTGTGGTTCTGGTTGGTTTCTAGACAGTTCAATTAGAAGTCAGATTAACCATCTACAACTGAATGTACCCAAATGATTTCACGTTTATCCTCTAGGAATAGTATTTCATTCCCAATTTCCCTCAACCACATTAAGGGTAATTCCTTTACACTGAATTCTGTATCCTTTTTTAATGTGGACCTTTGCAGGAGCAATTCTTTCCTTCTGTTTCTCATTGCAGCAAGTGCCTAATTTCTTATTATGCATCACTGTCAGCTTCGTTTTCCCAGGGTATTCAGTGTATGGGAGACAGAAGACAAAAACGGTCTGGAGACAGCACTTATTGAAGTAGGCATAAGCATTATTGATGACTTTGGTTTAAGAATCTTTTCCAAGCAAAGCTGTCTCCTGATACACTCTTCGGAGAAGAAGAGTGAGCTCACACTCAAGTACACTGTCCACATACATTGCCATAAGTATATCCTGTGTACACATCAGCCTCCATCCCCCCCCCCCCCCCACACACACACTAGGATCCTGTTCCTCCTCTCCCGTTTCTTCTCCCTTTCAGTCTCCACCCACCCCCATCTCCATCTTGACCCTTGGCTTTTAAGCCTTCTGGATGTCAGAATCCCTTTCTGATGCCTTGTCCAGGAAGATGGAATCTACATCATCCTTCTAGATTAACAATACATTTATGTAAAGGAGATAAAGTTAAAAATTAAAAAGGAATCTGCCCTCAGGTTAATTTCTCTGGATAATTGTGAAACTAAATCACTATGATAAAAATAAATATCTAGAATCCTCATACTTAATATTACAGAGATAGATAATAAATATTGGATGATTGAATAAATGAATGAATGAGTTTGTTGGAAATAAGCCCTGCTATTCTTCCTCCCACATTCCATTTTTAAAATTCCACTGGCAAATCGGTGGCAGAGATGGAGACAATAGGTAGAGGGAATATCCAGCTCCTTTCCTCTCCTAATTTGTTTTGTATGGTATTATGTATCACTAGTGCATATATAAAGGAATCCTGACTTTGTAAGGTCCTATGCTTTCTGTTGCCTAGACTTAAAAGGGCTTCTGTAATCTTGTCTTCTAGCTTTAAAGACGTGCAGCTGGGTACATGAAACTAAAGATAGTTAGGTCTCATATTAAGACTTACAACATCAGTGAAAATCGAAAATTTTCTTACACTTTGGTTGATGGCAAAAATAAGAGAAATCGTCAATTTAGGAAAGGTGGAAGAAGAAGTAAAACTTGTATTCAAGTGTTTTTTTCTATTTGGCCTGCTGCTTCTGGTGCTGAGGGCAAGACTCCTGAAACACTGATGACTGTGTTATCCTCACAGTGATATAAGGCTTTGTACTCTGCAAAGCATGTTCACACACATTTCTCTTTGATTCTTGTAAAAACACTATGAGCCTTATCTCCTGCCACTCTCCCCATCAGTGTAGCCACATGAGTCTTTTGCTGTTCTTGGACCCTGTCAAACTCCTCCTTGCCTTGGGGCCTTGCACATGTTTTCCCCTTGTTGTGGAATGTTCTCTCCAACCCTTACCTTCCCACCATATTTTCTTAAATATCATTCCCTAAGGAAATGTTCTTTGACCTCCCAGATCAAGCTACATCTCCCTATTGTCATTGTTGTAATTATTATTTGTACTCCTTACTTTTTCTTTATGGCAAGTAAAAAAATGTAGTTATATATTATTTTTGTTTGGATGTTTATCTTCCTCCCTAAATAAATGACAAGCTGCCTGAAAATAGTGACTAAACCTAGCATACCATCTACTACTGTCCCTAGTAGTAGAGAATAGTAACTACTCAACAAATGTTGGATAAGCTATTAAAAAAAAAAAAAAAAAGCAAACATGTGAGTCCTTGCTTCACCAGCATGAAAATGAGACTCCTATTGGTTACTGATTTACCCTCCCCTCGTGGGCATTATAAGTGGTAGAAATGCAAGGGGAAGCCTGGACTTATGATTATAAATTTAATGGCAGGGCACTTTCCTTCATTTTTTCCTCTAATACCAGTTCCTCTTATCTTCATGAAATAGTTATTTGGTCCAGTCTATAGGGGGAGTGAGCAAGAGGAAGTGGTCAGAAATATTGGGAAAGACACTAGCTTGTTTCTGGTTTCTTATATTCCTATCCATCCATCTCAGAGGTAGAGATCTTGTTTTCACAGGTTTCAGTGGGCATGCCATAGGTTTCAATATACCAACCAAAAGAAATTCCCATTAGTAAATGCTGTTCATATGGGGTGAAGAAGATAGTCCAAGAATTAAAAAAAAAAATTCATGCTTCCAGAGCTTATTTAGTCAAAATTCAAAAGAATTACAAAGAAAGGGTAGCTTGGGTAACACCTGTTGAATCCAACCTATAATACTAATTTTTTTTTTTTGGTATATCTTGAATTCCTACAGAATACCTGATCATATTGATTTTTGCAACTTCTAAATCCTGATCAGTAGGTTTCTATTTTATTCATTAGTGGTTGCTAAGGGTGTGCATTTTTTTCTAAGTGTGGGCATTCTCCACGGCAGCTCTCAACAAATACCCTCCAGCTGAAAGTGGATGTGTCTGGCATTAAAATCACTAGCATTCAGGCTGAATCAGAGCCCTGTGTTTATGGGTAGATCACCTCATCTCTCATGCTGCCATTAACGACTTGCATTCCTGAGAGATGGAATAAGCCATCTGAGTCAACAGAGCCCCAGCTATTTCTGAATGTCAGTGTGGCCTTTTTGATGGGTTCTTGTAAGCTTTTATTTAATAACATAATTCTAATATTTACTTAATTATTAGCCATAAAATCTTAACACATACCCATGTTTTAACTTTAGGTGCTTTCAGTTTTCTGAATTTTATTTCATTTTTTTAAAAATCAATCTGGGGCACCTGGGTGGCTCAGTTGGTTAAGCCTCTGACTTCAGCTCAGGTCATGATCTCACGCCTGTGGGTTTGAGCCCCACGTCAAGCTCTGTGCTGACAGCGCAGAGCCTGGAGCCTGCTTCAGATTCTGTGTGTCTCCCTCTCTCTCTGCCCCTCCCCCTCTCATGCTCTATTTTTCTCTGTCTCAAAAATAAATAAAGCATTAAAAAAATATAAAATAAAATACCTCAATCTAAGGCTATTTATCCAGACTGTTTACTGCAGGCTTCAGTTTTTAAGAATTGTGTACTTTAATTGTTTATGTAAGATTTATTATTTTGGGAGAGGGGTAGGAGTTTATCTTTGAAATGTTAAGCAATTTCAGATATTCTAAGATTCTCAAATAATCTGGAACTGTTTAGAATATCAAAAATATAGGGCTTGAGATGAAATATCACTAAAAATTAAGCTTTGCAAGGAAGAGGAAGGAAGAGAGAATTCCAGGCTGGCATCCTATGGCCTCAGCCATCGGAATAGTTTGGCTTGTTCAGGAGTCTGGGAGAAGTTAACCTGCGCTACAGCAAAGCCAAGATTGAACAGGTAAAGTGGTGGCTATATTGCAGAAATACTTGAATCAATATTATTCATTAAAACAAATCATATTGAAGTATAATAGATGTAATTATGTTTTACATTTATGAATTGAGTATTGCTATTATAGTTTGGTTTGATCTCACTCTTAGAAAACTATGGGATAGCCTAAGTTGTTCCTCTTCCTCGATGACTTGTATCTATCTGAAGGCCGTAGGTCCCACGGACATGGTAGGAGATATAGGTCTATAAAGGAGGAATGGAGGTGTTTTACAAAATCTTCAATTATCACATGTTCATACAATGAAGGATTTGTGAATTCCATGCAACAGGTCCTGGCATGACACTTTTAGAGCTTACCCTCAGTAAGGGGAGGTCAGTGACTTGTGCCTAATTTTGGACCAGGGCCAGGGGGAATCGAGTGAGGCAGCTGGGTGTTTGGACACTGTGGATCTTACATAGTTGGCATCCTCTAATTCAAATCCAGGGGATTTCACACAACTTGGTGCCTATTTGTTTTTGTGATATGAGAAACAAGTATAGTACTTTGTTACTGACTTGAAACTCAATACATATTTATTGAATGGATAACTAAATAAAGGCTTCATTTGATGGCACTACAAATCCATTTTGAATGTCCCTAATCAACTTTCTTTTCCCATTAGCTTCAGCAGCTCTTTCTGACCTTCTTCATCCTTCTGAAGCTCAGTACTTTGCTGTTTTGATGATCATTCTTATTTTCTCCTTCACTAAAGAGAGAGAGTTTATCAGCTGGGAATCCTTCACAATATTCTCTTCCATTTCCCTAACACCCTCATTGAAAGGCATATTTACATCAAAATAATTATTTTGCTTTTTCCTTTTCTTTTACTCATGTCAGTGAACTCTCCCACCTCTTTCTCAGAGACCTTCCAACATTAGACAATCCATCAGAATCTTTTTCCTGTGCTTTCAGATTCTCAACAATGTTAATTTAATATCTAATAAAGTAATTATATAATATATTAATGATTAATAATAATCATAAGCTAAGAGGGTAAATATATATTCAAATATTCAATTAAAAATTGTGATCAATAAATACGAACAACTGCTCTCTCCACCACCTCAATGATGTTATGGCAGAGAATAGCAGAAGGAACTTATTTTAGATAGAGAGGGAAAGGACACTGAGAAGATGACCCTTAGCTAAGACTTTCCAAAAGAGGAGTCAGTCATGGAGAGAGGGGTAGAGGGAGATAGAGAGAGAAAAAAAAGAAATGGAGCAAATAAAGGCTCTGATGTAGGAGTTTCATATGTGACAGAATTTCAAAGAAGAACATAGATCAAGGAAGGGAAAGTGGCACAAAAGGGGTCAGAGGTTCATCCAAGAAGCTATTTGGTCAAGAAGGTGAGGTCAGAGACCAGATCACGATGGGTATTATAAGGCAAAGTAAGGAGTTTGAATTGTATTCTGTGTCTAGAACAAGCCCAGGATCCATTTTATGTTATAAGGGTTACTTTTAATACAACACAGAGAGGAGGCAGAGGAGAGTAGGCAAGAAAGCAGAAAGACTGCTGTGGAGACTGTTGCAGAACTCCAAGTGAGAGATGGTGATGGTCTGGCCCAGGGTGGAGTTAGATACAAGTGGGCATATTTTGGGGGCTAGTTTTACATCTTTGATATCAGAAAGCAAAATGCTGAAGGGTGCCATGCTGGAATATCTAATGGACAACCAAAGCGTGGGTTATTGAATTTAAACATTAAATAGAGGCACCAGAATTACAAGAAGATAGATGGAGATTGTAAAATCTGGAAAAGAACATTTGAAAATGTAGATGGAATGTGTGTGGTCTACTGGATCCAGTTCTCCTGGCTCCTCTCATTGATGTGAAACCTTTGCAACTGTTGCCCTTTGGGTGTTGCAGGAAAATGGAATGAGGTTCAAGATTACCCCATTGGTTCTTTACAGGCAACCAATATCATAGCATGTCTTGATTTTCTCCTTCAGGCTACTCCAGCAAGCTTACTTTCTTTAAAAGTTCCCAGAGATGGAACTCCATTGTCTATGAAAATGTACAGCTTACAAATTTGGGAATCTGACATGCACTTCTAATATCGTTTCTTTATATTTCCCTTTACTGTGAGGGCAGCCCCACGAGGGCCTCTAGCAAGCATTCATTGGACCCATACTTACAGGTCCCTCCCCCGGACTCTAAAAATGATTCTCTTGGAGCACTTCACCAATCTTGGCCTCTAAAAATGATCACTGCATTCTGTAGTAGGCTAATAACTTCTCCCCAGACTTTACTTCTCATTTCACCTTTTCATTCCTTATGTATTTATGGATGAGGTGAGGGATAACAGGGTAGTAGTTGATTTTAGTAGAACTGATTTTGCTCTTACTGTGATTCTGGTGGTGATGACTAGTAAATAACATCCCACTGCTGACTCTTCTGTTTAGAATGTAGGTCTTTGCCAATTCCTGGGGAATAGGAAATTTCTACCCAACCTTCACTTAGATTTGTTTTGTTTATCTGATTTTGTGATCACCAAAGCTAATATTAAGAACTAGACAGCAACTCAAAGTGCTCTTGCTACCTATGTTATCCCTTGGGTTTCCTGTGGTTTAAGTTGGACTATTACTGGGTCTAATATGGTTTACATGTTTACTCTAACTTGAATGCTGGCTGTGGATACTTTCTTTTTTTTTTTTTT